>NC_138775.1:151620194-151735194 GCF_965119305.1 Pelophylax lessonae
ACCTAGTTGAGTGGCAGTTCTACTTTGCTAAGTTTCCTTTAAGATGAGTGGTGCAGAGAATACGTTTCAACAATAAACAAGTGTGGCTTCATAGAATATCAGTATCACCGTGACGAGGACTGATTGCTAAATGGGGAAAAATGTGGGTCAGAAGCAGCTCATGAGTTTTTGAAAAGTGAAAAAAAACCCCACCGGGCTTAATGTGTGTTAGTGGCTTGTGCTGTGTGTGATAATGAAATGCTAGAAGATTCACTCTACACGATTTCAGAAGCATTGGTTTTGAAGGTTTTTGGAACACAGAATGTTATTGCAGGCAAAAATTCAGAACATCAGATTGATAGTCTGTTTGAAAATCCTGGCTTTTCAGATTGAATATCTAACAGGAAAGGCTCTAATAATTGGCATTTATCATTTATGAAACAGTTTTATGTAATTCTAAGATTGAGAGGAGGCTTGGAAGATTCAGTGAAACAGTGGGCCTAACTGTATGGATTAAACTTGCCAACGGCCACATGTTTTCAGAAGACCACAACTACCCAATTTCCTAAACGGCAATTTTGTTACCAGTGTTAATTTCATCAACTAAAATGACTAAAACTAAAATGGCATTTTAGTCAAGAATATGGCTAAAACTAAATTGAAATTTGACGTTAAACACTGACTTTTACTACCGTTACTATACTACAACCCTAATTCTAAAAAAGTTGGAGCTCGAAGTGAAAAAACTACATAAATACATAATGCGGTGGTTTGCAAATCTCATAAATCTATATTTTATTCACAATAGAAAATGGAAAACATATCAAATGTTTAAACAGAAAATGTACCATTTTTAAGAAAAAAAAAAAAGGTATTTTTGAAATTGATAGCCACAACACGTCAGAAGAGTTGGGACAGAGCAACAAAAAGCTGGCAAAGTACATCCCTCAATTCTAAAAAGGTTAAGACAGGGCCATGTTTACCATGGTGTAGCATCCCCTCTTTTAACAACACTCTGTAAACATCTGGGAACTGAGATGACCAGTTGCTGGATTTTTGGGAGAGGAACGCTGTCCCATTCTTCCCTGAGCATATGTAGCTCTAAAACCTGGATGTATCTTTCAGAATGGATTGTGCTTTTCTAGGTGTAAAAGCTGCCATTTCCATACACACTAATGCACCCCCATACCATCAGATGCAGGTTTTTGAACTGAGTACCGATAAGAAGCGGGAAGGTCTCTCTCCTCTTTGGTCCAGATGATTTCCTCTTTGGTCCAGATGATTTGACTCCCGTGTTTGCCAAAAATGGCAAATTTCCTTTCGTCTGACCACAGAACAATTTCTCACTTTGTAACAGACCATTTGAAATGAGCTTTGGTCCAGAGAAGACGACGGTGTTTCTGGATCGTGTTCAGATATCTGTTGATTTTTACATGATGGAGCTTTACCTTGCATTTTTGGAGGGCGCGGCCAACATTGGCCACAGACAGTGATTTTATTTTTTTTATTTTAACGTATTCCTGAGCCCATACAGCAATGCCCATCACAAAATCATGCCTATTTTTAATGCAGTGCCGTCTGAGGGCTGGAAGATCATGGGCATCCATTATTGTGTTTCGCCTTGTCCTTTGCACACAAACTTCAAGATTCTCAAAATCTCTTGATAATATGTACTGTAGAAGATGATATAATTAAAGTCTTTGTAATTTTATGTCAAGGGAACATTATTCTGAAATTGTTTATACAATTTTTAAACGCAGTTTTTCACGGATTGGTGAACCTCTATCTTCTGAGACACACTGAATCTCTCTCTAAGATTTCATGTGACTCACCGGTAGCCATTTAACCAAATTGGTTGTTAAATGTTGTTCAAGCTCTTCCTTGATAGTACCACTTACTTTGCAAGCTTTTTGTTGCCTTTCCTCTACTTTTTGGAGACGTGTTGCTGCCGTCCATTTCAAAAATCTTTTTTTCTCTTTTTTTTGGTATATATTTTTCAGTTTAAACACTTTGATATGTTTTCTATTGTGAATAAAATTTGGGTTTATAAGATTTGCAAATGATTGCATTTTTGTTTTATGTAGATTTTACAGTGTCCTAACTTTTTTGGAATTGGGGTTGTAATTGAACCTTGCAACATATCTTTGAAAGGAACACCATAAAAATATTGATTGCATAATTATGTAAGAAAGTGTAATCTTATACTGGAATACTGACTGGGGCCTTGTTGAGTTTTGAAGCCTAACTAATATCAAAAAAAAATATTGTAAAATATTTCAGCTTGCCAGTCCTTGGATGCGGTGGTTGTACCAGTTTTTATTTTTCAGTCTAAGAACGTTTTTAGTGAGTACAGAAAATACTTGAAGCTTTTGCAGAAATACAGTGTCCTTGTCATTTCCAGTTAGATGGCATCCTTGTCATTTCATGTGAAATGAACTGGAAGAAACCAAGCCATCTCATCCATCTTGTGTATACCGCATAATCCTGTAACTTTAAATATAACATAGATGAACAAAAGCTGGCATGTTTGAAGTTCACCTTTAGTGCCATAAAAGATTCTCCTTTTAAGCAGTTGTAAACCGCTGGGCCTTTTTTTTACTTACCTTGCAACGTTATGTCATAATGTGCCAGTATGCATCGCATACTAGCACATCATGTTGAACTTACCTTAAAAGAAGCTCTTCCAGCTTCCATATGCTTGGTAGCCGCTGCTTACGGCACGGGTAAAAGTTAGTGATGGAATTTTACTTCCACTTTAGGGCAACCCCTTTACCCTTATTCTTGGGGGTAGACCCTAGACCTCTTCTTCCATAGTGCACAGAGTAATCATATATAATAATTAAATACATCCTGAAGTAGAATATATACAATACTGGTAAAAGTTTACTTTAAATGTAATTGTAATGCCTTATATTACCTCTAGTCTATCAGCCTCCACCTTCTCTGGGTTCAGATGCTGATCTTCCCTGCAAAGAGTCTTTTAAAGTGATTTTTTTTTTAAACAACAAACATGTTGTACTTACCTGCTCTGTGCAAACGTTTTGCACAGAGCAGCCTTGATTCTCCTCTTCTAGGGTCCCCCACTGGCACTTTTGGCTCCTCCTGCCTTCAGAGAGCCCCAATAGCAAAGTATAGTGAGAGTGCCCCATAGCAAGATAAAAAAAAAAAAAAAAAACTTTTGCCTTCAAAACCACTCACTTCCTACCCAGGACTACATGTCCCATAAGGCATTGCTCCTCACACATTCACAAGTGCACTGTATTTCCTGATATGTAAACAAAAATAATGCATTTTGTATGCAGGCCAACTGATCTGCTGACCAACGAATTGATTATAAAAATAGTTGACAGCTATTTCCATAATCGATTAGTTGTCGATTTTATCAATTTGTTTTTTTAGCCCTGCTTCTATCCAAAATGTAGTCCTTTTGTCTTGCCGGTGTTGTAAAATTTTGTCGGACCTGTGAAAAAATCGGACCTCGTCACTTCCGGTGATAGAGCATCACAAAACAGTGGATGGGAGTCGTCCGTGCGCATGCGCAGAAGACATTTTTCCGAGGTTTGGCAAAATTATAACAGAGAGCGGACAGCTGATTGAGAGGAGGCGGGGCTGAGGTAGGACGGAGGACACATATGCAGAGCTGGTGGAGGAGGCGGGACGGAGGTGCGGCCGTGTAATAAATGCAGGACTTTAGCGACTCCTTGTTTTATTATCTTTAGCAATTATCGTATTATTTATCCTTAGGATTTCATTACATTTAGTATTTCTTATTTTGTATTATATAAATAGTAAATGTAATGAAATCCTAAGGATAAATAATACGATAATTGCTAAAGATAATAAAACAAGGAGTCGCTAAAGTCCTGCATTTATTACACGGCCGCACCTCCGTCCCGCCTCCTCTCCCGCCTCCTCTATTCAGCTCTGCAGATGACGCGGCGGTGTCTTCCGTCCCACCTCAGCCCCGCCTCCTCTCATTCAGCTGCCCGCTATGTGTTATAAGTTTACCAAACCAAGATAATGTCTTATGCGCATGCGCACTTGAAACTCCTATAACCGGAAGTGACGAGGTCCGATTTTTTTTTCACGGGTCCGAGAAAATTTTAGAACACCGGCAGGCCCTCTCAAGAGGTGCTCTGCGTCATGTTCCACTATTGCCAGGTGGATTAGGTAGGTTATTGCTAAAGCTTGCAACCTTGATGGGCAAGGTTCCTCCCTTTCCTTTTGAGGCTCACTTGACTTGTTTGGGTAGCTTTTTGCACCTTTCAGCCTCTGGCCTCAGTTTTCACGTTAGATACGTTTTTTTATGTTTTGCTTTGTCTTGCTGCTTCAACTTGCTGTTTAAAATTGGGCTTATGACAGAGGTAACAAATTATCTGACTAATTGCTAGGCACACTTCTGCGCTTATTTTATAGAGAAATGTTACATTAGCACTCGTATTTCACTACATGATGCCCTTACATGTGATTTTATTCATGTGTGTGTCAGGTTGTTTTGTAAGCAATACTTAAAGCTTAAGTTTAGCCAGAAAAAGAAAAACCTCTCTACAGCTTTACTAACATTACCTGTAAATGATCAATGTCTCATGTTGTGCAGCCTGTTGGATCCTGTAGAAATCTACCGGAATGCTGCTTGTCTTTCTGTTTCAAACTTTTTGGGGATAATGGCTATGAATAGATCAGCAGTGAAGATGGCCCAGTGGGGACTTACTGATGTAATTTTTTTTTTTTTTTTTTGTGCGCTAAACTTTAACATGTTTTTTGTTTCCTATTCCTCCAAGAAAGTTAAATGAGCAGTTACTTTCCTTTAATGTTTTTGTTTGATTAGCCATGTTTTGAGATAATATACATTTATAAATGTTGCTTTGCCTTCTTAATATACATTTATAAAGGATGAAGAACGTGTACGTCTAGACAAAGAGAGATTGGCTGCAAGATTAGAAGGCCATAAAGAAGGAATTGTGCAGACTGAACAAATTCGGTAAGTATGATCATCAAAGCTGTTTCGTTGTATAATTTTTCAGCTTTTGATATGCTGGGATTATTTATATAAAGGAAAAATTTATTTCACTATTCTTTACTTTTGAGTGCCGGTTTACACTGACGCGATGCGGGAACCCTGCGAAATCCACTGCGGGTTCCCGCATCGCACCCGACTCGCAGGCAGTTCACACTGCCATATGCGTGAACTGCGGGGAGTGTCAGTACAAAGTTAATGACACCTCCAGATTAGTTTGCATATCGTAGTGCGAACTGTCAATTCGGACAGGAATCTGATCGCATAGGTGTGATCACCCATGCGATCCGATTCTGGTGCGGACCTAAAAAAAAGTTCAGCATGACTTTTGTCCGAATGCAATGCGAATTCAGCCATTCAATCTGTATGGCTGAATTGGCATCGCACAGACATCGCATGTGATGTGCGGTGCAAATCACATACGATGTCTGACATCGCTATAGTGCAGGGGTCTTCAAACTATGGCCATCCAGTTGTTGAGGAACTACAATTCCCATCATGCCTAGCCATGTCTGTGAATGTCAGTTTTACAATGCCTCATGGGACATGTAGTTCAGCAACAGCTGGAGGACCATAGTTTGAGGATCCCTAATCAAAATAAACTTGTTAACCTCAGTGCCGTGCAACAAACTAGGGGAGGGTGCGACGTGCCTGCTAGCATTTGTTTGCTCTGTTGCTCATCCCTCAGTTTGCCTGCTTTTGTATGTCCCAGTGTACATGAACACTCATTCTGTGCCCTGTAATGTATAAGTAGGATTTTTGACTTGCTATAAAATTCCTTTCTTGGGCGTACAATATGGGTCCCACCACTCTGCACTTATGCTGCACTCCTACTATTGCTTTCTAACAAAACTGAAACATGCTTGGGCTGAGGTTATACTGATTTGTCATTACAGCTTTATTCTGTTAATGTTCATAGTGTCCAGTCTTCTGAAGGCAGCAGCCTTACCTAATCTACCTGAATACTCACCCTATCCCCCTAATGTACTCCACGAAAAGGGATTTTAAAAATTAAAAAATCCTAATATGGTTAACCATTGAGCCTCCTTTTTTGCCATTACAGCAAATTAGATTTTGTGCTGATTCACAAACTGCTGTGTTGGAGAGATGTCAGGCAGGCAATTCTGCCACTGGTGACACAATTGCCCAGATAAGGGAGCGAATTACCATAATGGAATAAATTCTTTCCCTGGCTCGGAGTGCTTCTGAATCTTTCTGTTAGCAAGGGAGTGACTTCAGAAGAATGAGTACATTTTCTGTCACTAGTGTCAAGCACGCTCATCTGGCATGGTGCTTAGTCTGTCCTTGTATTAGCAGTTTATTTCTCTTTTTCTTGTCATTTTAAAGAGCATTTCCATTTTTTGCAGCCATATTGAGAGAATGCCTACTTTTTTATATTTGTTACATGTTCTAATTTACATTGAGTCACCTTAATAATGCTGTTTATAAATGTAGATGCTCTTTTCTGATAATGGCAGCACTGAAAAATCCCTATAGTATTTCTTTGTTAGGGGGTTGGGGAGTTGTTTGCTATAATTTAACTCTAAGCACTGTGGTTAAAGAAGAACTCTGGGCAAAATGTTTCTTCTTTCATTCATTGATGGACATAGCTCCTTAGAATTCTTGACTATTGGACTATATTGCCCCCTACAGGAGTAGGACACTAGAAAAATAGAGCTTGACAATGCCTATGGCCAGTCTCAGGAGGTATACTCCCCCCCCCCCCCCCCTTCTTTGCTATAGGTTTTTTTTCTGCCTTGTTAGGAGTAAGGACCTAGTTCCTTGCTGGGATCTCTGGGGAGGGATGACTGTACCGGTGGGGGGGGCTCTGTGCCCGGTTCCCCCTTCCCTCAGGTTTCATTCCTGTGTCCTATGGGTCCCTGGGAACCTCATGGAACCACATGCGGAAGCTATTTTGTTGAAGCTTGTTAGTCTATGGTCCTCGGCCATGTTTGTGTAGTCCTGCAGCTATTTTTCATTGGTCCAGCATACTACAGAGCTGTGGCCATTACAGAGGAGCCTCTGGGAGGCGATGTTTGGCTGTGGGGAGCCCCTACTTTTCCCCTGGTGCTGACTCCTGAGTCTTTCCTTTCCAGGTTAAATAAGGTTACCATGATTCCTGTTGAGGAATCGTCTGCCTTTAGGGTTTCCGGGTGATGGGAAAGCGCAGGCTGTAGTACGCAATATGTTCACTGTTGCGAGTTTGGCGCTTAAGCCAGTCTTTACGATTGCTGCGGTGTCACAAACTCTGACCGAGTGGGCTGAACTTTTGCGCCGTGACCTGGAAGATGAGCAGCTTCCCCCTGCCTTTGCTGAACTGGCGGACCAGTTGGTCCAGGGGCTGTAGTTCATCTGTGATGCCTCTTTGGATGCAGCTTCCCTGGTTTCTAGGCCATCTGTTTTGGCAGTGGTACTTAGGCGCTTATTGTGGCTTAAGTGTAGGTCTTCGAACCAGACCTCTAAAAAAGTTTTAACTGATTTACCTTTTCTGGGAGATCGCCTATTTGGGGCTACCCTGGATTACCTAATTAAGGGTCTCCCAGGGGGAAGAGTACTTTTCTTCCACAGGCTTGTAAGGGTAAGGAACCTCGTCGCAGATGTGGTCCGTACTTCTCGGCTCACAAGAAGTTTTTTTCGTTCCTCAGGGTCCTCCGACAAGGGTTCAAAATCTTTCAAGTCCTCCTCCGGGAGGTTCCAAGCGGCACTGGTCTGACAACCAGAGAGCGGGATTTTCTAGACCTGCGAAAAGACTCCCAGCACGACGGTACACCCTCACCTGTGCCTGGGGTGGGGGGGGGGGGGTGTCTTCGATGTTTTCCTGGCCCAAGGACCTCCTTGGTGCAAGACAAATGGGTCCATGAAGTGATCTGGTTCAGCTACAAGATCGAGTTTCATTTTTACCTTCCGGAAAGGTTTTTTCCTTCCAATGTGCGTCTGTCCCCGGACCGATTTCAAGCTCTCTTTGCGGTGATACAAGACCTGCTGCTTCAGGGTGTGATTGTTCTGGCCTAGGAACAGTTTTAGGATTTTTATTAAAACCGGTTTACGGTCCTAAAGAAAGAGGGCAAGGTGTGTCCCATTCTGCATTTCAAGGCCCTTTACTGCTTTGTGTGGGTACAGAAATTTAGGATGGAGTCCGCTTGCACAGTAGTGGCATCCCTACATCAGAGGGATTTTCTTGCCTCTATCGACATCAAGGATGCTTGCTTGCACATTCCAAGCTGTGCCCGTTACCAGCGCTTCCTCCGCTTTGCTGTAGGAGAGGAGCATTATCAGTTTGTGGCGTTACCCTTTGGTCTCGCCTCCGCCCCCAGGGTCTTCATAAAAGTGTTGGGTCCAGTTCTGGCGTTGCTGCATCAGCAGGGAATTGCAATACTGGGTTACCTGGATGACCTCTTGTGAGCGGAGTCCTCTGCGGTTCTGATGGATGACGTGGAGATCACTAATACAGACCCTGAGGGAATTCAGCTGGCTTCCGAGTTAACAGAAGTCTACTCTGATTCCATCCAGAAAACCAGATTATCTAGGTCCGACTCTGGACTCTGCTCTAGCCAGAGTATTCCTTCCTCTGTACAAACTCCAGAAGTTGCACACTGCGATTCATCTCCTGTTGTCCAGCAGATGGTCATTCCTCCTGACTTGCATGCAGGTGCATGGCACAGTTCTATACAAGGTCCCTGCAAAGGGAGATTTTGATCAAATGGGACAAGTATTGGATGTCTATGGACAATCCGATCTGGCTGAACCAGGAAACCAAAGGGTCTCTGGTCTGGTGGCTTCAATCTTCGACTGGGCAAATCCTGTCTCCCCTTGTATTGGATAGTGGTTATCATGGATGCCAGTCTGTACGGGTGGGGAGGTGTCCTGGGTCAGAGCTCTGCTCAGGGTGTTTGGACAATGGAAGAGTCCAGACTACCGATTAAATGTCCTGCAACTCTGGGCGATCAGGCTGTGCCTGGATCACTGGATGAATTGTCCTCGGGGGTTTCCAGTGTGAATTCAGTCGGACAACGCCGCTGCAGTGGCTTATATCAATCACCAGGGTGGAACAAGAAGTGTGTTGGCAGCTCTGGAGGTAGCCGGCATTCTACTGTGGGCAGTGCGCTTCCTTCTGGCCCTCTCCGCCGTGCAGGAGTGTAAAACTGGCAGACTTAATTATCTCAGTCTGCAGGCGTTGCACCAAGGGGAGCGGTCTCTTCATCTGGATGTCTTTCATCCGATCTATCTCCGTTGGGGTACCCCTAAGGTGGATCTGTTGGTGTCCCGACTCAACAGAAAAGTTCAGAGGTTTGTGGCATGGTCACAGGATCCTCTGGTGGACACCACAGACTCTCTGGTAGCCCCCTTGGGGCCACTACTGTCTGATCTATGCTTTCCCTCCTCTCAAGTTTATGCCAAATCTCTTGTGCAGAATCGAGACGGAAGGGATTTCGGTCATTCTGGTGGACCTGGACTGACCTCGCCGGTCTTAGTAAACCGTCCTGGTGCAGATGGTTGCCGCCATCCCTTGGAGATTGCTTCTCAGGGAACATCTGCTGTCTCGAGGGCCAATCTTCCATCTGGTTTTACAGTCACTGGCTTTGACAGCTTGGCTGATGAAAGCCAGGTACTGAAGGATAGAAGTTTGCCTTGGTCGTGATTGAGCGTTAATTGGCATGGAGTACCATCAAGTGCCAGGTGTTGGCATTCTTTTAACGACCTCTGGCCACACACTTCCTGGTGCGCATACTTTTTTATTCCTTTACCGACCTGGGATCCGAACTTTGTACTTTCAGCTCTTCAGAAGCCTCTCTTTGAAAATATTCAGGAGATTTCTCTTACGCTCTCAGAAGGTGGCCTTTTTGGTGGCTATCACCTCTGCTCACAGGGTGTTGGAACTGGTGGTGTTATTTTTTTTTAAATGATCTTTATTTTTCAAAAACAGTTTAGTACAACAGAACAAATAACGGTGAGAGATAAGCTGCCATTGTTGTTTGATGTTGCACTTATGTAACAACCAGTAGTCACTTATATGGCAGGTGGGCTTAACAGACAGTGTGTGCCAATAGGCCAAACGAAGGAAAACCTCATGCAGGAGCTGCCCGGTGGTCCGGGTCGGGGGCCCCCAGGAAAAAGCCCCTGGGGCAGCCCGGGTATCCCGTGACAGCCTCAAGTAGAATCCTATCCCATTACTGCCAGAAGATGAGTAAAAAACATATCTAAGTTGCTAAAAATGAGACTGAAGAGATGAAAGGAGAGAGGGTCGCACCCGAGGGAGCAACGAAAGGAGAGGAGTAAAAGAACAAAAAAAAAGGGAAGAGTTAAAAAAAAAAAAAAAAAAAGAGAAACAGGCGGTAAGGAGGCAATAAGGCAAATGGAGAAACATGAAACCAGAGGGCCTGGAGTGGAAGGAGCACCATTCTCCACCGTAGTGTAGCATCAATTGTCCCAGGCCGCCCAGACAGCAACTCCAGGCCCAGCCCCAGGGGAAGAATGTTACGAGGATGTGTGGCCCGAATCCAATCTTATTGGGTATCGGATCTCATTGGAGTAGAACATCCAACCCCTCCATATATCCATAAACAGCGACTGCTGATCTTTAAGAGTCATCACCCTCTGCACTTATCCCTCACCCTCTGCACTTATCCCTCACCCTCTGCACTTATCCCTCACCCTCTGCACTTATCACTCACCCTCTGTTCTGCACTTATCACCCCATTCACCTCTCGCTTACACTCAGCCAGGGTAGGGCAAGAGGCCTGTTTCCAGTGTCTCGGAATCAAACATTTAGCGGCGTTCAGTAAACATGGGGTGACACTGCGTTTATATCTCTTAACAGAGGATTTGACATTGTGAAAGAGGCACTGGAGTGGTGTGCGGTCAGGAGGAGTGACAGCTAGTTTATGAATCCATGGATAGACGGAGTCCCAAAAGGGTTTAATAAGGGGACAATCCCACCAAATATGTAGTAACGTTCCCTGAAGGCCGCAGCTCCTCCAACAGTTGGGGTCTGCAGTAGGAAACATTTGTGCCAGTCGGGAAGGGGCCCTGTACCAACGTGAGAGGAATTTTGTATGAGAACTCCTGGATCCGGGTGCTTATAGAGGACATGGGCTAGATGCATGATCTTAGTAGTTTGTTGGGGTGTAAATTCTACACCCAGCTCCCTCTCCCATTCACTGATATAATAAGGGGCCGTGCGAGAAAGCGAGCTAAGGACCAGTTTATACATATGGGAAAGTAAATGCCTTGATTCCGGGGGTCGGGTACACCACAATTCGAAGGGAGAAAGCGTGTTAATCGAGCATAAATAAGTGGGGAGCTTAGTCACAGAATTGGGTCAACTGTAGCTCCACGTCTTTCCATCCTCGCCCCAGGTCCGAAAAAATCCTGAGTCTTCATGGGGGGTAAACCACGGGAAAACCCCCAGTGGAGCCAGGGGAGAGACCCCAGGAAAGAGTAGTCTCCTCGTATGTTAAGCTTATCCCACTCCCAGAGGGTGGATCTCGTCATAGGAGAGGTCCACTCTGAGAGACATCTGCTGCCCGTCGGGATCCAAGGCATACCCGCTAGATTCCTGCCTGCCATAGTTTTCTCAATGGGGACCCATAGTCTGGTGAGGGAGTTGTTAGTCAAATTCAGGATACGCACTAGTCATAGCCTTGTAGTACAAGAAGACATCAGGTATGCCCACTCACCCTCCCTCTTATGTCGGTACAGGATGGCATAAGCCAGTCTGGGGTGCTTGCCATGCCAGACTGGCGGCGTTATTTTGTTGTACCCCTTACTTGGTGGGATAAGGTGGTTCTTCGCCTCTGTCCGTTGTCCTTCCTAAAGTAGTCTAATTTCCAATAGAGACATTGTGTTTCTTTCCCTGTGTCCCAGGCCCAAACATCCGAAGGAAATTGCGTAGCATGCCCTGGCTTTGGTTCAGGCGATTTGTGTGTACCTGGCAGCTACGGAGTCTTTCCGGAAGTCAGACTCACTATTTGTGCTCACTGATGGGTCAAGAAAAGGACTGTCCGCTTCTTCTGGGACCATTTCAAGATGGATCAGACAGCTGGTGACTCGGGCCTATTATATCAAGGGTCAGGTTCCTCCTTTCCCTGTCACAGCACACTCTACTCAGGCGCTTGTTGCTTCCTGGGCCTTCCGTCAGGCGTCTGTGGCGCTGGTTTGCAATTCAGCCACTTGGTTGTCGATGCACACTTTCACAAAATTCCGTAAAGTGTGTTGGCATCTGTCAATGCTTCCTTTTGGCTGCGAGGTATTGCAGGCTGTTTCCTCTTTGGGGGTGTGTTGTTTAGGTGTGCTCCAGTTGTTTTTTTGTTGAGCTCCTGCTACCTGGTCAGCTACTGTTTAGCCTTTGGGATTTTTCTGTTGTCCTCCCACCATATTTTTTCTGCTTCGTGTCCTACTCCTGTAGGGGGCAGAATAACCCAATGGTCAAGAATCCTAAGGAGCGGTCTGTCAATGAACGCAGAGAAATAGATTTTACGGTATGTCAAATATTCCTTTATTTTCCCTTGCAGTAGGGCAGTGCTCGCACCACGTCCATTAACTGCTCGTTTTTGTTTAGGGGATTGCTGAGTGGAAATCTACTTACCGTCGATCCTCTTGAGTGCAAGACTGGAATGTGAAGTTTCTTCTGAATAGTGGCTGTATTTAGTCAGATGCAGCTGGTGTTTTGGTTATTTTGACAGCTGTTGGTGTCAGTGGGAGATTTGTCCATCTGCCTGTAAAGTGTGAATGGAGGAATCTATCTTTTTTTTTTTTTTTTTGTTCAACCCACAGGCCAACTTTACACTTTAGTTCTTGGGACAGTCGTTAAGAAATGCTTGCAGCCTGCTTGCTCCCTCCTGGGAGACCAGGCCTTAAGGCTCCCTGTAATCCCTGTGGTGCTGCAGGAAGCCTCTGTGTTTCTATACACGGCAGCCATGTTTGTGTAGTCCAGCAGCCATTTTCTTGTGACTGGAAATAGCGGCAGCCATGACAGTGGAGCCCTGTGAGTGACGATTTTGGTGCTGGGAGCCTCTCCTCATCCCCTGGTGTTGACTCCTGGATCTTATAGCTTCCTGATTGTCCGCAGGTGTAGTGCAGATTCTCCTGGTGGTTGCAGGTGCCTGTGTCGGTGTATAGGGAGTCTGGTGGTGTCCTCTACCTCTCTGTTGAGGATCACTCTGTGCCTTGTGCTGGCGACCGGGTGGTGCTGCCAACGCGGTGGGGGTTGTCCCTTAGAAGTTTTTTACACTTTTTGTGGGGTCCCCTTTGTGACTCATGGAGTCTTTGGAGCACATTTCCCCACCTCCTCACCTCTCTAAGGCTGCTGGGCACTCCAGGTCCCAACCATCCATTCATGCACTGATGGCGGTCCTGAAGTCCCTTGTGTTCAAGGTGGAGCTGTCTTGCGGGCGACGGGCTAGCAAAAAGCACACCCTGCCTTCCCCTTCCTATCTGTCTCATCAGATCCTGAATCTGATTCGGCCACTGCGGATGCGGGTCACCCTGCTGGGTCTGCAACCACGCGCCTGGAATCCTCTGATAGGGAGAATGATTCCTCCCATGTCTGCGACTGCCCAGGAAAAGGGGCTGGTGGATGCACTGATTGTATCTGTGCGTGGGATCCTGAAGATGGAGGATGTAGCTGTGACGGAGGCGCAGGGGCCCTTTTGGCACTCACAAGCCATCCAAAGCAGCAATGGTGTTTCCTTTCCCTGCCTATTTTGACAGAATTGTCGCTAAAGAGTGCAGACGACCAAAGCTTCCCCGTGTGGTCCCTAAGCGCTTTACTAGGCATTATCCCTATGAGAAGTTCCTCCTTAAGAAGTGGACTGTGCCACCGGTGGTGGACCCTCCAGTTTCTGGATTAAACAAGGCAACCATGATTACGGTTGAAGAGTCCCTGGCCTTTAAGGATCCGGCTGACCAGAAGGCAGAGACTATGGCCCACAATATGCACACTCGGGCTGCTTCAGCACTGAGGCGGTATTCACCATTGCCCTAGTGTTGCAAACTCTGACTGAGTGGGCTAAGCTCCTACACCGTGACCTAGAGGGGGAATAGCTCCCCCCTGCATTTGCAAAGCTGGCAGACCAAGTTGGTCCAGGGACTGCAGTTTATCTGTGATACCTCTTTGGCTGCAGCTCCCCTGATGGCTTGCCTCTGTTTTGCACAAGTGCTGGTCTGTGGATCAGACTTCAAAAAATGGCCTTGACTGATCTTCACTTTCAAGGAGATTGTCTGTCTGTCTTTTTGGAGCGAACTTGGATGACATCAGTAAAGGTAGCACAGGGCGGAAGAGTATTTTTTTTTGTCCGCAGGCTACTAAGGTCAAGGAACTTTGTCATAGTCGTGGGCCTTCCTTCTCAGCTCATAAGTTTTTTCATCCCTCAGGGTCAACTGACGAGCGCTCTAAAGCCCCGTACACACGTACGGATCGTCGGCCGAACGATCGGCAGTCTTTTGTCCAGGGCTGTCGTGTCTGTTGAAAACTGCAAAAGACTGCACACGAATTTTGTCGGCCAACAACAGCCGACTGCAGAAGTGATGTCATGTGATGGTTAACTTTCCTTGTCTTTTTTTTCTTTTCTGAGCATGCCCAGTCTTGCAAATCTGCTGTCTGTCGGCCGAAATCTGTACTGACTGACGCACAATCGGCCGTTCTGTTGTCGGCGTACAAAAATTTTAATGCCTGCAGGACAGATTCTGTTTGGCCGAAAATGCGCTGTCGGCTGTCGGAAGCATCATACTAACAAGCCTACAATTGGCCGATCGGTCGGCGGCTGAATATTTGCAGGCGACGAGCGGTACGTGTGTACGGGGCTTAAGCCTTTCAGAGCCTCTCCTAGAGGATCCAAACGAACCTGGTCTGGCAAGCCAAGATTGGGCTTCTCCAGACCCTGGGACAAGGCTCCTTCTGCATAAAGGTGCGCCCTCACCCATATCACCCGGGGGTGGTGTCTTTGTTGGTTTCCGTACCTGTGGACTTCCCAAGTGCATGACAAGTGGGGTCCACAAAGTAATTCGGTCTGGCTACAGGATCAAGTTTCGCTCTTGTCCACTGGCAAGGTTTTTTTTCTTCACACTTGCACCTGTCCCCAGATCACTTGCAGTGCCTGTTTAGGGTGGTACAAGACCTGTTCTTTCAGGGGCTGATTGTCCCAGTTCCGACCTTGGAAAGTTTTCAGTTTTTTTAGTCAAACCTGTTCAGTCCCCAGGAAGGAAGGCAAAGTGCATCCCATCCTAGGTGCTCAAGTGCTTTGTGCGGGTACAGAAGTTCAAATTCAAGTCCATTCAAGCAGTGGTGACATCCCTGGGTCAGGGGGAATTTTAATGCCTCTATCGATATCAAGGATGCCCACCTTTTACATTCCAATATGTGCCAGTTACCAGTGATTTCTCCGCTTTGCTGTGGGAGAGGAGCATCATCAGTTTGCGGCATTACCCTTTAGTCTGTCATCTGCTCCTCGGGTCTTCACGAAAGCGTAAGTCCCGGTGCTAGCTTTGCTACGCCAACGGGGATCACGGTACTGGGCTATTTGGACGATCTCCTTATGCGAGCATAGTCTCCCTCTGCTCTGGTGGAGAACCTGAAGATCACAGTACAAACTCTGCGGGAGTTCGGCTGGATTCTGAATTTTCAGAAGTCTGCTCTGGTTCCGTCCACAAAGCTGAACTATCTGGGCCTGACTCTGGACTCGGTCTTGGCCAGAGTGCTCCTTCCTCTGGACAAACTCTAGAAATTGCAGGCTGCAATTCGCCTCCTGCTGTCCCAACAAATAGTCATCATTCCGGACTTGCATGCGGCTGCTTAGCCTGATGGTGTCTACCTTTTCTGAGGCGGTTCCGTTTGCACAGTTCCATACGAGGTCCCTGCAAAGGAAAATTCTGACCAAATGGGACAAGACTCTGCAGTCTCTGGACAATCAGATCCGACTGAGTCGGGGCATGAAGGAGTCCCTGGTATGGTGGCTTTGTTCTCTGGTGCTTCGGCTGGGAAAATGCTTCCTCCCCTTGTATTGGACAGTGGTCACTACGTATGTCAGCCTGTCCGGCTGGGGAGGCGTCCTCGGCAAGCATTCTGCTCAGGGAAGCTGGAAGAGTCCATACTCCTGATCAATGTCTTGGAACTCCGAGCGATCAGACTGTGTCTGGATCATTGGACGGATCGTCTTCAGGGTTGTCAAGTGCGAACTCAATCGGTCGTGGCTTATGTCAATCACCAAGGGGGGACAATAAGTGTCCTGGTGGCTCTTGAGGTAGCTGGCTTTTTAAGGTGGGGCAGAGCGGTTCATTCCAGCTCTCTCTGCCGTACACATTCCCAGGGTGGAAAATCGGCAGGCGGATTTCCTCAGTCTTTAGGCGTTGGACCACGGTGGGTGGCGTTTCATAAGCGGTCTCCCTGGTGGGGCATCCCACCCCCCCGCCCCCCCCCCCCGAGGTGGATCAGATCAAGGTTTTGCAGGCTGCTATTAAGAGGACTTGAGCCTCTTTGATGGTGTTTTTTTTTTTTTTTTTCTCCTCTTTTTTTTTCAGGTGGGCTCCAGTTGTTTGGTTGGCTGTTTTGCCTTGGGATTTATTTGTTGTTCTCACCCCTCATGTGTAACACTGCTTTGGGACGTCCCAATGGTTATGAATATCAGGAGCTGTGTCTGTCATTGAACGAAAGAGAAAATGGGATTTTTGACTTACCGTAAAATTAATTTCTGATGTTCATTGACGGACACCGCACCCACCCCTCTGTGGAGTAAGAATTCCCGACACTGCTTGTAACAAAACTGAGTACCTATAGCAGAGAGAGGGATTCTATCCCCTGGGACTGCCCATGGGTTTAGCCAGAATTATTTTTTGCCTAGTGTCCTACTGCTGTAGGGGGCAGTATAACCCAATAGCTATGAATATCAGGAGCTGCTGCCGTCAAAGAACATCAGAGAAATGGATTTTATGGTAAGTCAAAAATCCAATTTTTTACATGTAGGAGCGTGTCAGACTAGGCTTGGGAAGGAGGTGGTTAAAAATTGTGCCTTCAAACGCATTTAATATTTCTATAGTGCTTTTCTCCCTGGGGTCTCAAAGCACTCAAACTGTTACTGCTGTCTTTTGAAGAGAAGGATTTGTCAGGAGTTACTATAAGCCTGGGTGAATAGATGTGTACTGAGTAACCTATGGATATGGCATTTCTGGGTTCTCTGTGCACATTCAAATAACTTCTTTCAAACTGCCTTTTTTTTCTGCATTTTTAGGTCTCTTTCGGAAGCCATGTCAGTTGAAAAAATTGCAGCCATCAAAGCCAAAATTATGGCAAAAAGAAAAACGACAATCAAAACCGATTTGGATGATGACATCACAGCATTAAAACAGAGAAGTTTTGTAGATGCAGAAGTGGATGTTACAAGGGACATTGTCAGCAGAGAGAGAGTATGGAGAACAAGAACAACTATTTTACAGAGTACAGGAAAAGTGAGTTTAATGTGTAATTGGCAAGCATAACGGGAATGAACCTGAGATAAACCTTTTCATTTTGAAAGAACAAGCCAATAAACATGTCAACCACTTTTTGGTTATAAATACCATTAAAAAAGTTAGAATCCACTGGACTGATAGAATCTAATAAAACAATAATAAAAACAAAGCATTGTGTTGGTATATATAATTTAAAGAGGACCTAAACTAAAAACCCCATAGCATCATGCTTTCTGAGGGGGCATTCAGAGGAAGGAGGAGCGGACCGCATCAGCGGAGGATCGCCAAACAGGAGGTAAGAGACTGCTCTTTGCAATTTGGTTGCACAGAGCAGGTAAGTATAACATTCTTTATTTTAGCAAAAAAATAAATAAAATTTAAAATAAACCAATACTTGTAAATATTTGCATTTATTACAACACTTTCACAAATGCAACTATAATTTTCTCCCTATTTTTTTTTTTTTTTCCACATTTTTATTAAAGCATCAACAGTATAGAAAATGATTCATTGCATTTCCAATGACTTCAAGAATGTTAAACATACATAGATTGCATATTGAAACATAGGCTTAAGTATTCCATCAAAGTATTAACCTTTTTATAGCATCACGTTTCTCCCTATTTTTACATAGTGAATTGGTTAGTTTTCATATTTCTTTTAAGAAATTAAAAGAATTATGTCTTATTCAGCAATTAGAACATGAGTGGGCTTATCCTGGGGTGCGCATCATCAAAAAACGTGTTTTGAGCTGTGGTGTTTTTTTTTTTTTTTTCCATCCTCCCAACCACCCCATCCCTAAGCTGGAAAGGCAACAGATGGGGGTGCTCATATGCATTGGTTGCAATGGCTTTGCTTCACTCCCTCGGCAAAAACTATTGCCACAAATTAAATGCCCTGCACTCACAAGCATTGCAAGTCATATCACCACCTCACCAACTGTCAGACGTCTCTGCAAAGCAATGCAAACACTGATCCATAGGACACAAAGAACGATTCCCCCGCTCTCTTCCCATTGGCTGTGATTATGTGAAAGAAACTCTTGCACTCAGTGCAACACATTTCAAAGATTTAGGCAAACCTAATGGCACTGCTGTACCCTATATATTCAGACACTGGGCAAAATGGCAAATCCTCAAAAAAAACTAAATAGTGCGCTTTCTTTTTAAAAATAAATACTTCACTGTAATCGGTACATAAATTGAAAACAAAGATAATGTGCAAAATTAACCGTGATATGGACCTAAAATGTCCCACATACAAGGTTCTGGGCAGTTATATCCAAAAATACAATAACAATCAATAGATCAAATCAAATAGTCCATGTATGTATGTATGTATGTGTAAAAAGTGCTTGATGTGCAGTATGCTCTCAAAGTGTTGAAGTGCTCAAAGGTGCTCCTTTAGAGAAGATGGCCACTTAAACAATGTGGATCCTGAATTACAGGTATCATCAAGGCATAATATCCATCTACAGGTTGGTAATACCTATATCAGAACCACATCTTGTAAAATTTCTCCATAAAAGATCGGATCATACAGGATCAGCTCTTAAAATTTGCTTAGATCGCTCACCAATAGAATCACATTTGGGAAGCAAGCCGGAAGCGACTCATAGCAGAATACAGCAGGAAATAGTCCTGTATTATCCGATCTTTCATGGAGCAATTTTCCAAGACGTGGTTCTGATAAGGTTATTACCAACTGGTGGATGGATATTATGCCTTTATGATCCCTCTGTAATTCGGGATCAACATTGTTTGGTAAGAGGCCATCTTCTCTAAAGGAGCACCTTCGAGCACTTCAGCACTTTGAGAGCATAGTGCACATCGAGCACTTTTCACATATGTATGGACTATTATTTGATTTATTGTTTTTTTAGATATATTTACAGATCACTGCCCAGAACCTTGTATGTGGGACATTTTAGGTCCATATCAATGTTTTGCACATTCTTTGTTTGCACTATTTTGATTACAGTGGGAAAAATAATTTTTCAAGGGACTGTGTGTGTGTGTGTGTATATGTGTGTGTGTGTGTATATATGTATATATGTATATATATATATATATATATATATATATATATATATATATATATATATATATATATATAATATAATATAATATAATATAATATAATATGGATTTATTGGCTGTGAGTGAAAGCAGTGCGATCTGACTCCCACTGCTGTCTCTGCCAATTAGGAGGCAGAGACCTGGGAAAGCAGCCGCTTTCATGAACATTGCAGGATCGGGCTTGGGTAAGTACTGGGGGGGTGGCGGCGGCATTCTGAAGGCATGAAGGTATAAACATTTCATGCTGGGTTCACACGCTGTGGAGCGGCTTACAGCAGGGTGTCCAGTGCGTCCCTGTTCTCCATTTCAGTGGCGAATCAAGTCTGAAATTTTGCCTGAATTCTGACATGAAACGGAGCCAAGACGCACAGGAACCTTCTGCAAACCGGACAGCGGTTGACACGGAGCTGTGTGAACCGGTTCCATTGAGCGCCGTTCACACTCTCCTGTCATGCAAATTGGATGCACGTAAACCCACATTCTGTTCGCATCAGTGTGAACCCAGCCTCAACCTTTACAACCATTTTACGTCTAAACTTAGCCTTGCAACAAACAGACCTGCTGCTTTGTCTGTGACCTATTCTATACTAAAAATAGTATTGTACATGCCTTTTAAATATGATCTAATTTTTAGTTCTGAAAACGTTTTTTTCCTTTTTTCAGAATTTTGCCAAAAATATATTCGCAATTCTTCAGAATGTGAAAGCAAGAGAAGAAGGGCGTGCACCCGAGCAAAGACCTGTGCAGACTACAGCACCCACTGTAAGTTGTGCAGAATTAAAGCCTTTTTTTTTTTCTAGGAGGTCCTCCTTTTGATATACTGTTTTGTGCTGGAAAGCTGAAAGTTTTGTGTTTGAATTAGCACTTACCTTGCTAGATGCCTGTTATTTAGCAAATGAAAGCCGATTCCTCCATAGAGCACTGTTTGTGCACAAAAAGGTTTCTGTGGTTGTCTGTGGAGATTTGTGTTCATCTGAAATGTAATATTAGCTCTCTTATTTTATAGGACCCCACATTAAGAAATAAACAACCAGCTCCACAAATATACAATAGGTACGATCAGGAAAGATTCAAGGGAAAAGAAGGTATGTTCTGGAAGTTCCAGATTTAAATAATTTCTTGATTGCTTGTGTGTCACAGTGGTCATACAATAATACAAGTTTTCATCAGTTTTGGATTTGGGGGGTTGAGTGCAAACACAGTTACATAGAAATGAGCAGCCCAAATTTGTCACCCACAGCTTTCATCACATCTGGTCTGTGTGATCAAACTGTCAAAATAGGGGTTGAATTTAAACAAATGTACATTTTGACCAATAATTAGGTGGTTTCCATTGATTTTGTTCTGCTTTAAATTCAATTGTATACTGGAAATGAGAAAGTAATTAAACTGGTATTGGAAAATTTGTTCGTTCAGTCTTAAGTGTCTGGATGTGCGTTGCCTGCATCCCAATTTTATATAGCAAATAGGAGATTGCCCTGGGTAGCGGGACTTTATGGGCAACAAAGTAATACAAATGTATAAAAAAGTATAAATTTATTCAATTAACATCATAAAAAGTGTTATGAAAAATTCCGAAAATAAGTACATGGACGAGTTAGATCCTATTAAAAGCAAACACATATACAGCTAACATGGTACATCACGTGCTAAACTAGACCAAATGAGTGCCTGAAATCCAGGGAAGACCTGATGAGTTTCGGGCGTGGCCTTCTTCAGAGGTCAACTGGAACTCCTTTCACTATGGTCACAGGCGTACAGAGCCGTATGTAAATGTTTCACAATTGGCTGCAGTGCAGCACGAAAACGCCAACGATGGCAAGAGCAAGGGCTCACCTTCCTGGTAGAAGCTATACACCTCTCCTCATCACATCAGAGGGATTACTTTTGTGACTACAGTCTGCGGTCGCACCTGGATACACCCGCCCTCCCAAGGCGATATGGGCCAGCTGTTACCCTGACCCTATACATCAAACGTTTCACGTGGGCCTTCCGGGATCCTTGTGGGATCCATTTGACAACGGTTCCCTCCCATCATTTGGGAATTATTCTTACACACACACTATCCATGAGGAGTGTCCTTGCTCCTGCGATCATTGACGTTTTTGTGCTGCGCTGCAGCCAATTGTGAAACATTTACATACGGCTCTGTACGCCTGTGCAAAGTGACCATAGTGAAACGAGTTCGTTGACCTCTGAAGAAGGCCACGCCCGAAACTCGTCAGGTCTTCCCTGGATTTCGGGCACTCATTTGGTCTAGTTTAGCACGTGATGTACCATGTTAGCCGTATATGTGTTTGCTTTTAATAGGATACAACTCGTCCATGTACTTATTGTTGGCATTTTTCATAATGCTTTTTATGATGTTAATTGAATAAATTTATACTTTTTTATACGTTTGTATTACTTTGTTGGATGCTCTGTTGCCCATAAAGTCCCACTACCCAGGGGAATCTCCTTTTTTGTTAAACTGGTATTCAGACAAAGGCAAATATGGATTTTTATAGTCCAAATGGTGTTTCTGGCAGGTCATCTCCATTTCAATATAAAATTCATACAGTGATACCTTTTTGAAAAAAAATTATAATTAGCTAGATCTTGCTTACAATTATTCTAAGCTTTAGTATTCAATATCAGCAGCTTGGAGTCCTCCAGAACAAGTATTTAACTTTACTTTTATTTTTTCGGCTTCCCTTGTGTGGATTACCCTGCAGACTCTCACTAAAAGGGGTTGGCATCCTAGTTTTCTTGCAGTTCCTACTCAGCCAAAGATCCTATCCACCTACACTTTTGGGTATAGTGAACCTCTTCGCATTTACCTCTTAAGGCAATGAGGAAATTCCCTTTCTCATACGTCTCCTTACCTTGTTCCTTCTGCATTGGCGAATCTAGAATCGGAACACAATGCAATGCTAGGCCTTTAGATTTTTTTAGCTGTAATCATGTCAAAGTGGGTTTTATCCCCTATTCCGTTTCCTTCTCTTGGTGAGATTCTTTTCATAGATCTATTCACTCTCCTACTGAGTCTAGTTTGTTGCCACAGTTTCCCATGAAGTAGAGGATTCTCAATGTTGGCCAGTTTTTTTGAGTTTCTGAGAAACTCTGGTTTTCATCTCAAGGCTGCCTTAAGAAAATTTTTTCTATGTAGTTTTTCCTAATGTCCGATATCGTTGGATCCTTACATCAGTTGTTCCTCACTTATTACAGTAAGGTTAATGTGTGTATCTTCCTTTTACAAGGAAATCTATTTTTGTTAGTCCTGTACTTCCCTGTAAGGTCACTGGACAGGACTTGGTTACCCAGATGCAGAGTTTCCCTCAATGGCAAAATACAGCGCCTTGAAAAGTATTCATACCCCTTAAAAATTTTCCACATTTTCTCATGTTACAACCAAAAAGGTAAATGTGATTTATTGCCATTTTATGTGATAGACCAACACAAAGTGGCACATAATTGTGAAGTGGAAGGAAGAAGATATATGATCTTCAAATTTTTATTTAAAAAAAAAAAAAAACTGAAATGTGTTTTGTGCATTTGTATTCAGCCCCCTTTACTCTGATACCCTACCTAAAATCCAGTGGAACCAATTGCCTTTAGAAGTCACCTAATTAGTGAACAAACAGAATTATGAAGGCCAAGGAACACACCAGACAGGTTAGGGATAAAGTTGTGGAGAAGTTTAAAGCAAGGTTAGGTTATTAAAAAAAAAAAAAAAGAAAATATCCCAAGCTTTGAACATCTCACAGAGCACTGTTTTTTTAATCAATCACCTGAAATTGGAAAGAGTATGGCACAGCTGCAAATGACCAAGACATGGCCGTTCATCTAAACCAGTGTTTCTCAACTCCAGTCCTCAGGGCACACTAACAGGCCAGATTTTAAGTATTACCTTGGGGAGATGCAAACTAGAATACTGCAATCACTGAACAGCAAATGATATCACCTGTGATGTATTTCAGTTTTCTTGCAAACCTGGCCTGTTAGTGTGCCCTGAGGACCGGAGTTGAGAAACCCTGATCTAAACTGACATGCAGGGCAAAGAGCATTAATCAGAGAAGCAGCCAAGAGGCCCATGGTAACTCTGGAGGAGCTGCAGAGATCCACAGCTCAGGTGGGAGAATCTGGCCACAGGACAACTATTAGTCGTGCACTCCACAAATCTGGCCTTTATGGATATGGAAGAGTGGCAAGAAGAAAACCATAAGAAGTCCCGTTTGCAGTTTGCGAGAATCCATTTAGGGGACACAGCAAACGTGGAGGAAGGTGCTCTGGTCAGATGAGACTAAAATTGAACTTTTTAACCTAAAAGCAAAACACTATGTATGGCGGAAAGCTAACAATGCACATCACCCTGAACACACCATCCTCACCGTGAAACATGGTGGCAGCAGCATCATGTTGTGGCAATGCTTTTCTTCAGTAGGGACAAGGAAGCTGGTCAGGGTTAATGGGAAGATGGATGGAGCCATATACAGGGCAATCATAGAAGAAAATCTGTTTGAGTCTGCAAAAGACTTGAGACTGGGGCAGAGGTTCACCTTCCAGCAGGACAACGACCCTAAATGTTCAGCCAAAGCTACAATGGAATGGTTTGGATCAAAGCATATTCATGTGTTTAGAATGGCCCTGTCAAAGTCCAGACCTAAATCCATTTGAGAATCTGTGGCAAGACTTGAAAATTGTGGTTTAGATACTGTAAATCCAATCTGAGTTATTTTGTAAACACGAATGGGCAAAAATTTCATTCAGTAGATGTGAAAAGCTGGTAGAGACCTATCCAAAACAACTTGCAGCTGTAATTTGCAGTGAAAGGTTGTTTTACAAAGTATTGACTCGGGGGCTGAATACAAATGCACGCCACACTTTTCAGAGGTTACCTGTAAAAAAATTTGAAAACGGTTTATCATTTTCCTTTCACTTCAGTTATGTGCCACTTTGTGTTGCTCTGCCAACTAAAATTCCAATAAAATACATTTACATTTTGGGTTGTAACATGACAAAATGTGGAAAATTTCAAGGTGTATGAATACTTTTTCAAGCCACTGTATCGCTTTAAAAAACCTTTTAAGGTACCAAATCACTGAAAGATTGATCCCCCCCCCAACCCTCCAAGGCTATTCGTCCTATGTGCTATAACATGAATTCTCCTCCTGGCTCCCATTTGGAAAGGATCTTTTTGCACAATACAGAGCTCAATGTCTTAATTCCTAGAATCCTGTATTTGTCAGGCAGTCTAAACTTGATTTACCATATTTGTGATGCACCTTGATTGTTCTGTATGCCCTTGTAGCCAAATTATCCTTCTTCCTACCATCCAACCTTTTTACATGTAGGTGCTGCAGATCGCCCCACCCCATCTTTGAAGGTGTTTGGGATTACTACCTTTTTCCAATTCGTTTTACTTCTTTCTCTGCCTCTTTCCATATAGATTTCTAGTTGACACAGTTGTCCTACCCATTGCTTTCTCTTGGAATAGAATTAGTATCTGTCAGATACATCCTACATAGTATTAACCTTTCCCTCCGTGAACCTAAAGGTCAATGGTGTTGTGTTTTAAGCCTCTGGTTGTTAACTGATATCTTTATTTGGATATGCCTTATCTATCCATCTTCCTTTCCCTGGATGCTAAATATTATGGATGTTCTACTTAAAGTGTACCTAAATGGATAACAAAAATGAGTGTTAATGCATGTCACTGGTCATTGGATGTAGTGGCTGCAATAATTTTATTTTTCTGCTTAGTTCATTGACTGACACAGCTCCTGATATTCTTAACTATTGGGTTATATTGCCCCCTACAGGAGTGGTCACCCCAGTCTAGCCAGCAAGCACACGCAGACCTCAGCTCCGCGCTAGGTTGGCCGTGACATATCTTATATGTATGGGTGGTTCCTGCGCTATCCGAGGTCGTATATGTTTCCCTTCCTGCTGCTGCACCACAATACTGGTACCAGGAACCAGTCAATACAATAGTGCAATTTGGGTGGGTGGTGCGCTTCAGAAGTGGAAATGTAACTTATAAGGGTGTGGCTTAAAACATGGCTTAAAATGGTGAATATATAAAATAAAGACGTGTTCCTGTGATAAAATTGTGTATTCGTTAAATTATGCCGTGGTGATCAAACAAATTAAAATGTAAATAAACCATTACAATATATCTTCTATACAAAAAAAGTGCTGAGTACTTCAATTTCATAAAAAATCAGTAAATAAATAATCCGTTAATAAAGTATAAATATATAGATGGAGTTTCAAAACCAATTAAAGGTGCTTTGTGCTTTCTGAAATAAATAAATAAAGTGCACTGTTCAAGGTGTCCATTTATAAAAATCCAAAAATCAGGTACAATTCCCTTCAATAGCTTCAAAGAATAGTAAACGTGCTCTCATGCAAGAAATAAGGGTGTTGTGACTTGCTGCCTCCACCAGGTGTCACATCTAGGTGTTCTATATTCTCACCTCAATAAGGTGTATATTGCGCCTGTATGTAAAGCTTAGCCTCCGGGTAACATGTAGGCTTTTGCTAATTCCAGTCTCCTGTTTCGACCTCCGGGTGTTTTCCTGTCCTGTCCTTTCAGCTTTTGGGGTGTAATCTGTAATCTGGCTATCCCGGGCCGGGATAGCCAGATTACAGATTACACCCCAAAAGCTGAAAGGACAGGACAGGAAAACACCCGGAGGTCGAAACAGGAGACTGGAATTAGCAAAAGCCTACATGTTACCCGGAGGCTAAGCTTTACATACAGGCGCAATATACACCTTATTGAGGTGAGAATATAGAACACCTAGATGTGACACCTGGTGGAGGCAGCAAGTCACAACACCCTTATTTCTTGCATGAGAGCACGTTTACTATTCTTTGAAGCTATTGAAGGGAATTGTACCTGATTTTTGGATTTTTATAAATGGACACCTTGAACAGTGCACTTTATTTATTTCAGAAAGCACAAAGCACCTTTAATTGGTTTTGAAACTCCATCTATATATTTATACTTTATTAACGGATTATTTATTTACTGATTTTTTATGAAATTGAAGTACTCAGCACTTTTTTTGTATAGAAGATATATTGTAATGGTTTATTTACATTTTAATTTGTTTGATCACCACGGCATAATTTAACGAATACACAATTTTATCACAGGAACACGTCTTTATTTTATATATTCACCATTTTAAGCCATGTTTTAAGCCACACCCTTATAAGTTACATTTCCACTTCTGAAGCGCACCACCCACCCAAATTGCACTGGCCGTGACATATCCCCACCGGAAGGGGGCTGGCCTGCGAGTTAAACTCCTCCAGAGGTCGCTTACGACTGGGTCTCGGCCGAGTCGCAGCGTTCCACCTGGCCGACAGCCCCCCATTTCGATGGTGAGGGGTTCTGTCTGGAGCAGTGCCCGTCTGGTTCCTGGTATGATGAGTAGCTGTCTCCCCTTGGAGGGTTTTGAGGTGGAAGCGAGCCCCTCCATGGGACAGTCAGACCCCTGGGTTCCCCTCCTACCTCTGAGGCACCCCCCTCACCTGAGACCCTAAAGATGGGAGGACGCAGCTGCGACGGAGGCTCAGGTCCCTTTTGGCACTCACAAGCCATCCAGAGCTGCAAAGGTGTAACCTTTCCCCTCCTATTTTGACCGAATTGTCACTACAGAGTGGGGACGACCAAAGCCTCACCTTGGTTGTACCTCAGCGTCTTAATGGGGGTCTACCCATTTGAAGAGTCCCTCCTTAAGTGGGCTGTTCCAGCACTGGTGGATCTCACGGTGTCTAGGTTGAACAAGGAAACCATGAAGAATCGCCGGCTTTTAAGGATCCGGCTGACATAAAGAAAGGCGGAGGTTGTGGCCCGCAGTATGTTCACTGTGGCTGGCCCTGGCACTCAGACCGGTCTTCACCATTGTCCTGGTGTCACAAACTCTGAACGAGTGGGCTAAGCTTTTACGCCATGACCTGGAGGGTGAGCAGCTCCTCCCTGCCTTTGCAGAGCTGGCAGACCAGTTAATCTAGGGGCTTCAGTTTATCCTTAACTGATCTTTGGAGCTACCCTGGATGACATCATTAAGAGTCACACCGGGAGGAAGAGCACCTTTCTTCCGCAGGCTGGTAAGGTTAAGGAACCTTGTCGTAGACATGGCCTGTCCTTCTCAGCTCACATGAAGTTTTTTCGTACTTCAGGGTCAGCTGACAAGGGTTCAAAGCCTTTCAAGGCCTCTTCGGGAGGATCCAAGCGAACTTGGTCTGGCAAATCCAAAGCGTGTTTTTCCAGACCCGCAGACGAAACCCCTTCTGCATGAAGGTGTGCCCTCACCCGTGCCTAGGGTTGGGGGACATTTTTGCTGGTTTCCAGACCCATGGACCTCCTTGGTGCAAGACAAGTGGGTCCGCGAAGTGATATGGTCCAGTCCGCCTACAAGATTGAGTTACGTTCTTACCCTCCGGAGAGGTTCTTTACTTACAATGTGCATCTATCCTTGGACCGATTGCAAGCCCTCTCTTTAGGGCGAGGCAAGACTTGTTTGTTCAATCATTCCGGTTCCTTTGGTCTCGCCTCTGCTCCTCAGGTCTTCACAAAGGTGTTGACTCTGGTGCTGGCGTCGTTGCGTCAGCGAGGAATCGCAGTGCTGGGCTACCTGGACGATCTTCTCTTGCGAGCAGAGTCTCCTCCTCCTCCTCTGATGGACAACGTGGACATCACTTTACAGACTACAGAGTTTGGCTGGCTTCTGAATTTTCAAAAGTCTGCTCTGGTTCCTTCCACAAAACTGGACTATCTGGGTCTGACTGGACTCTGCTACAGCCAGAGTGTTCCTTCCTCTGGACAAACTCCAGAAGTTGCATGCTGCAATTCATCTCTTGCTGTCCAGCAGGTGATCGTCCCTCTGGACTTGCATGGTTGCTGGGCCAGATGGTTTCTATCTTCATGGCAGTCCTGTTTGGACAGTTCCATATGAGGTCCCTGCAGAAAGATCTTGGCCAAATGTGTTCGAAGTCTCTGGACATTCAAATCTGGCTTAGCCGAAAAAAACAAAAGGTTCTCTGATCTGGTGAGTACCTATAGCAGAGAGAGGGAGTATACCTCCTGGGACTGGCCATAGGCGTAGGCAAGTTCTTTTTCTGCCTAGTATCCTACTCCTGTAGGGGGCACTATAACCCAATGGTCAAGAAGATCAGCAGGTGTGTCCGTCAATGAACATCAGAGAAATGGATTTTACAGTAATTCAAAAATCCCATTTTCCTTCTGTTCTGAAACATTATTGTTCCACCTTTTTGGTTTGATGTAGCATCTTTGGTTTGTATTCCACAATTTCAGTTGTACTTTGCCCCATCTGGTAACAGTTCTGTTAACCTGTCCTGTTCTGGGTACATTTTTTGTTAATTTCTTTAGTTGTGGCACTTTTAATATTTCCCTTTGCCCCCTTTTTAAATGTAACCTTTATTGGGGGTTGGTTGTTCACATATCCTGGTTCTAAGGTTCCATATTCTTTGGCTCACCACCCTAGTTGGACAGCTTTTAAGCATCCCAAATGTTTATATTACTACAGGTCCTGTCCCTCCTGTGTTATGGACATATGTACTTTTCTTTCACAAAACTGAGACATGACCGTTTTATGTAGGCTATGCTTATCTTAGAGAAATATTTTAACCATTGTCCAAACCTCCTGAATTACTATTTTTTTTTTTTTTTGTGCTTCAGTGGATTTTGAGGAAAATTATTTTATGGGACATAGGAAAAATATGAGGGTATGGTGAAGGTCTGAAGACAGACTATAGATGGAAAAAGTTAGTTTATTTTTTTTGTCGGGGGTCATTATCATCAAAGCCCCTAAAGAACACTTCCACTTTCGGTCCTAAAAACTTCTGCAGTAAAAGGGAAGGGGATATCTCACATTTGACATTTTTTACTGGGACAGGAGGTAAGGAGATATTTTTCCAAAGATAACACCTTTACTAGAAGCTATTTTCAAAGATGAGATTTGACCCTCCTTTTTGGATGGTAAAACCTTGCATGGAATTCTATATTTTAATACCATGTCAAAAAAACAATTGCAATGTGTGTATTGTGTGGGTAAATTGGCTCAGAAAGCCTTACCCTGCTATAAAAAGAATACTTCAGCAATATTGCCCTTACTTTTCATGCACATACTGATTGAAATTATTATTTTGTTATCCAATTTAGAAACGGAAGGATTTAAAATCGACACTATGGGAACATACCACGGAATGACCTTGAAATCCGTGACTGTAAGTTGAAAAGTAAATTTATTGTATTTTACAAAAGTTATGCAAGAAGTTGTTTGCATAGTTTTTTAGGTATTTTTTTTCCATTGCCATGCATTTTTTGCCTGAAGTGGTTGTAAACCCTTACATATATCCAGTGAGGTGACTGGCCTCAGGTGATGCAAAGAGATGAAATCCTCCTACAAAAGTTGTACCTCTTCATCTATAGCCGTCTTTCCCTTACATCTATTCAAAGTGCAGAATTTACATAGGATCTCTCTATGAAAAGCAGGGGGTGAGCTGATTGGAGGAAAAGGACCCCCCCTCCACACAGCTCACAGGAACAGAGCTGAGCCTGTCAGTCATAGGCTGAGCACTCCCTTGTCACCATTTTTCTCTTGGTATCAGGAAAACTTATCAAAAGTGACTTGTGATGATAGCACAGGAACGAAGCAACAGTCAGAAATGACACTCTGACACACGCACTAGAGAGATATGCTTTGTTAATGTCAGAAGTTTACAACCACTTAACTGTCTCGCATCTAGCCATTGTAGTTAGATTTTTTTTAAAAAGTTAATAATTTCAGTGCGCATGCAAGCGCGCCACATTTGCTTACGATGCCTGTGATTGCACTGTGATTATACAGTGCAGACCCCAGGCAAATACTTAAGAGCCAATCTGAGTGGCTTTTTGCCTTGTGATATCTGTGAACTAATCACGGCGATCATTTTTGTAGACACTGAGGGCTGGTTTCATTTTAATGTGAGTATTTTGTAGAGCTGAAGTTGTATTTTAGCTTTTAGCAAAGATTTAGCGCCGGTTCACACATATGCGATGACGGGCATCGCATGTGATTCGCAGCGCACTGCTCTGCAAATCACATGTGATGTCTGTGCGATGCAAACTCAGCGATACAGATTGTATGGCTGAATTTGCATCGGACTCGGACACAACTTGCACAGGACTCTTTTTTTGGGTCCGCACCAGAATCGGTTCACACCTATGCGATCTGATTCATGTCTGAACTGACAGTTCGCGCTGCGATATGTAAACTGATCTGTGGGTGTTATTAACTTTGTATTGACACCTCCAGCGTTTTGCATATGGCAGTGTGAACTGCCTGCGAGTTGAGTGCGATGCAGGAACCCGCAGTGGACATCGCATATGTGTGAACTGGGACTTAATCTTGTATGACCTTGCTCTTTTTTTTTTTTTTTTTTTTTTATTGTATATCTTATGCCAAGAATGAATTTGGGTAATGATGTAGCATATGTGCTTTGTAGTTTGTACTGACCAGTAGTCCTGTTGATATTTGCAGCAGTGTGTTGTGACAGGTCAGTCTTTATAAATCCTTTTTGTTTTTTTTCTATTTAACATTGTAAATGTAATCCTATTATTAAGGTGAAGGTCCTCCTTAAGAACTTTTTATTGATTCTGTGTTAGCCTGAAAAGTTTTCTCTGTGTGGCTCTCTGCTCCTGTCACTTCAGTACCAGCATGAAAGTATGAGAGCACCTTACTTAGTATGTCAAAGCGTTACTAAACCCAGGAGCCTGCATTCACAGCTAAATACCTTTTCTCATCAGCAGTATATAGCAGCCTTGTGATTTCTATCAGTTTCTGGTGAAACTTGTAGGAGGAGTTTTCATACTGCACTGAGCTGTCCTGAGGCTCCTGACCCTCTGTCTGGACAGTGCTGATTGGCCCTGTGTTGATCACATGCGCACTCCCAAGAAAAGAAAAAAAAAAACCTCTCCAGCCATACACACCAAACTGAGCTTGTGCAGCCTGACTTTAAAGGCTCTGTCTTATCCGGACATGTTTTGGAGTCAGTGGAAGAAGGGGAGGATCTGTGCATGCAAGATCTAACTGCCTTTTTACACAATGCAGAAGATTAACCCCTTAGGTACCACGGGGGAGTATAAACACCATGCCTTACTGCATATATAGACTGATTTTACTGTTGGCTCTGATTTGAAAATGAAGCATTTTTTTCAAGTATGTGTTCCTAAAGTACCTTTTTATTGCTATCCGCTTTGTCCACATTCCCAGATTTTGATTTTTCTCTCTTGTAATCCAACTTCCTATTAGAGGGTGGCTATGTTTGTTCTTAATGGTCCTTATATGTAGGAATGTAGTCAGCTGCTTTTGCTTGCTTGCTCCTGAGATGTGTGTAAAGCAGTGGACATGACAGTTGCTAATGTGCACTGCCCATTCCAAATGTAAGTGAGGGAAAAGCAGAGGTTTGGGAGGTCACTGAGGACATTACAAGGAAGTAGAAAAATACCGTAAGAAAGCATTTAGTGAAAAATAGATTACAGTGGCATTTTATATAGTGGAAGTGTATAGATTATTTTTGGAAAATAAGGATCATCTGTGTTGGTAAGTTGTACGTTCCTTGCTCAGCTATAAGTTTGAGAAGACACCTCTACAGCAACATGTTCATTCTTGACCACAGTAATGACTGTACTCTGCAGGACACGGTCTTGTTTTGACATCAACTGTGCAATACAGCAGTCTAGCAGCAATTTTAACAGAGGACCACGGGAATTTACCTTGCTCATTACTGCATTTTCTCAGTGATAATATTAGAGCATGTGATAAAATTTAAAAGGAAAAACTGGGGAGAATCAACCAAACCAGTTACCTATTTCGCAACTGGAGAAATGTTTTTTTTTATTTTTATTGTACACGTTACAATCTGCATTTATACTGGAAAATTACTTAAAACCCCCAAAAATATATTTTCTAAACATAATAGTTACGATATTTTATGTTGCTTAATATTTGCACAGCTGTTAACAGATCTATATTTTCAGCAAAAGAAAGAGCAGCTGCTGTAATTTTCTGTAACATTCAGTTCATTATGGTAACTTAGAGGCATTCTGTGCACCATTGTTGTATACAGTTGCCCATCAAATGTAATTTTCTGCTTGTTTGATTGGCTTGCCTATTTTCCCAGAAGTCTGCACTAAGATGCAAATCAAATATAAGCCCCCCTGCGATAGGAATTTCAGTTTCAAGACGCTCTCCAAGGGTTATACACTTCTAAAGGGATGCAGACACTACAGCATTTCTCGTCAGAACACAGAGTTCGAGTTAATGAACCAGACCCTCCCATTCAGAATCAGTCTGCAAATGATGAAACCACCGCTATTGTTTCAGAGCAGAAAAAGGCAGAAATTTGCAACAAAGTTTGTTAAAATCCTTGCAGTTGCAGATCACCCAGAGGGAATTTTTCCTCTACAAAAGTTGAATTACACTTTAACCACTTAAGCCCCGGAAGATTTTACCCCCTTCCTGACCAGGGGGTATTTTAAGACTCGGCACTGCGTGATTTTAACTGACAATTGTGCGGTCATGCAATGTGGTACCCAAACGAAATTTACGTCTTTTTTTTTTTTCCCTCAAACAGAGCTTTCTTTTGGTGGTATTCGATCACCTCTGCGCTTTTTATTTTTTGCGATATTAATAAAAAAAAGAGCGAAAATTTTGCAAAAAAATGACATTTTCAACTTTGTCTTTTAAAAAATATCCAATATACTCTATGTATTTTTTTTTTTGGCCAAAATATATTTAGCTACATGTCTTTGACAAAAAAAAATTCATTGAGCGTATTTTTATTGGTTTGCGCAAAAGTTATAGTGTCTACAAACTATGGTGTAAATACTGAAATTTATGCAGCTTTAATTTCTGACTGCCTATCTCATTTCATGAAGTGCTAAAATGGCAGGGCAGTACAAAACCCCCCCAAACTACCACTTTTTGGAAAGTAGACATCTTAAGGAATGTTCTGCTAGGCATGTTGAGCTCATTGAATATTTCATTTTTTTGTCACAGGTGTTTGAAAAATGACTAAAAAAATTTTTTTTTTTACACAAAGTTGTCATTGAAATGATATATTGCTCACACATGCCATTGGTATATGTGTAATTACACCACAAAATATATTCTGCTGCTTCTCCTGAGTACAGGGATACCACATATGTGGGACTTTTTGGGAGCCTAGCTGTGTACGGGTCCCCAAAATCAAATCACCACCATCAGAATTTCAAAGGGCGTACATTTTTCATTGCATTTTCTCACTACCTCTAACGGTTTAGGAGGCCCTGAAATGTCAAGATACCACAAACCCCCCCCCCCCCCCCCAAATGACCCCATTTTGGAAAGTAGACACCCCAAGCTGTTTGCTGAGAGGCATGGTGAGTCCATGGAATATTTTATATTTTACAAGTTTTGGGAAAATTACTATTTTTTTTTTATTTATTTTTTTTTTTTTTACACAACGTTGTCACTAAAAGATAAATTTCTCACACATGACATGGGTATATGTGGAATGACACCCCAAAATACATTCTGCCACTTCTCCTGAGTATGGGGATGCCCCATGTGTGAGACTTTTTGGGAGCCTAGCTGTGTACAGGACCGCGAAAACCAATCAACACTCTCAGGTTTTCTAATGGCGTAAATTGTGCATGTCACCTCTGCACTACCTGTCACAGTTTCGGAGGCCCTAAAATTCTAAGACAGCACAAACCCCCCCCCCCAAATGACCCCATTTTGGAAAGTAGACACCCCAAGCTATTTGCTGAGAGGCATGGTGAGTCCATGGAATATTTTATATTTTGCCACAAGTTCCGGGAAATATATAATATAATATTTGTTTTTTTTTTTTTCACAAAGTTGTCAGAAAATGAAATATTGCTCACACATGCCATGGGTATATGTGAAATGACACCCCAAAATACATTCTGCTGCTTCTCCTGAGTACAGGGATACCCCATGTGTGAGACTTTTTTGCAGTCTAGCCGAGTACAGGTCCCCGAAAACCAGTCCCCGCTTTCAGGCTTTCCAAGGGCGTAAATTGTTGATTTCACTCCTGACTACCTATCACCGTTTTGGAGGCCATGAAATGCCAAGACAGCACAACCCCCCCCCCCCCCCCCCCCCCAATGACCCCTTTTCGGAAAGTAGACACCCTGAGCTATTTGCAGAGAGGCATGTTGAGTGTTTTGCAGATCTCACTTTTTGTCACAAAGTTTTGGAAATTGAAAAAAGAGGAAAAAAAATGCATTTTCCTGTTTTTACTTCATTTTCCAAAAATAATGAGAACTGCAAAATACTCACCATGCCTCTCAGCAAATAGATTGGAGTGTCTACTTTGCAAAATGGGGTAATTTGGGGGGGTTTTGTGCCATCTTGGCTTTTTATGGACTTCAAAAGTGTGATAGGTAGTAAGGAGTGAGATCAACAATTTACGCCCTTAGAAAGCCAAAAGGTGCGCATTGGTTTTCCGGGTCTTGTACGCGGCTAGACTGGCAAAAAGTCTCACACATGGGGTATCCTTGTACTCAGGAGAAGCAGCAGAATGTATTCTGGGGTGTCATTTCACATATACCCATGGCCCGTGTGAGCAATATATCATTTACTGACAAATTTGTGTAAAAAAAAAAAAATATTTTCCCGAAACTTGTGGCAAAATATAAACTATTCCATGGACTCGCCATGCTTCTCAGCCATTAGCTTGGAGTGTCTACTTTGCAAAATGGGGTCATTTGGGGGGGTTTTTTTCTATCTTGAAATTTCAGGGCCTCTGAAACTGTGACAGGTAGTCAGGGGTAAAATAAGCAATTTACGCCATTAGAAAACCTGAAGATGTGGACTGGTTGTCAGAGTCGCGTACACAGCTAGGCTCCCAAAAAGTCTCACACATGGGGTATCCCTGTACTCAGGAGAAGCAAAAGAATGTATTTTGGGGTGTCATTTCACATATTCCCATGGCATGCATGAGCAATATATCATTTAGTGACAACTTTCTGTAAAAAAAAAACAAAAAAAAAAAAAAATAATAATTTTAGCGAAACTTGTGGCAAAATATAAAATACTCCATGGACTCACCATGCCTCTCAGAAAAAAGCTTTGGGTGTCTACTTTTCAAAAAGGGGTCATTTGGGGGGTGTTTGAACTGTCCCGGCATTTTATGCTCAATCTTAGCCACACATCAGCCACTCTTCTAACCACTTGAAAACCAAGCCTTTTCTGTGCCTTTTTGTTTACATGAAAAAATATATATTTTTTTACTAGAAAATTACTTTGAACCCCCAAACATTATATTTCTTTAAAGCAGAGGCCCTATAGAATAAAATAGTGGATGTTGCAAATTTTTTTGTCACACGGTATTTGCGCACAGATTTTCCAAACGCAATTTTTGCGAAAAAAATAAATTTTTTTTTAATTTATTGCACAAATACACTATATAATTCCAATTTTTTTGGTAAAATTTAAAAGATTATCTTATGCCGAGTTCATAGACACCTGGCATGACATGCTTTAAAAATTGCGCATGCCTGCGCAGCGGCAAAAACATACGTACATTTTTAAAAACCTTTAAAAGTCTCTACAGGTTACCACTTTAGACTTACAGAGGAGGTCTACTGCAAGAATTACTGTACTCGATCTAGCGATCGCGGCGATACCTCACATGCATGCTGCAATTGCGGTTTACATATGACACTAGACCAACGCTTGCGTGCGCCATTGCGCGCAAGCACGAGGGGAAAGGGGGGGAGGCTCAATTTTTTTTTTTTTTTTCCTTTTGCTTTTTTGTTATTTTGACACCTTTCCTTTTTTAATTTTTTTTTTTTTTTTAAATCATTTTTATTGTTATCACAGTGAATTTAATTATCCCCTATGATAGCAATCTGTAGTAACAGGTACTCCTTTTTTAAAAAAATTGGGGTCTTTTATACTCTAGATCTCTCCTCTGACCTTAACGCATCTGACCACGCCAAAATTGGTGTGATAAAATACTTTCCCAATTTCCCAATGGCCCTGTTTATTTCTGGCGAAACAGAAGTCATAAAATGCCCTTAACCTCCGGCATCTTAGGCCATAGAGATGATTGGAGCCATTCTCATCTCCAATTAGCTCTATGGTTAGATAATTGAACCACCGGCTGCACTCTCGGGTTAACCGGTGGGACAGGAGAGCCCGAGAAAAACCACGGAAGGCTGTGGAAGGCGGCGGTGGGGGGGGGGAGGCCCCTCCCACTGCATGTAAAAGCAGTCTAGCGGCCAATTACCTGCTAGGATTGCTTTTACATGTAAGCCGACCGCTGGCTGTAAAAAAACGATACCAAGATGATGCCTAAATCTGCACTCATCATCCTGGTATAACCACTCAAAGTCCAGCAACGTACCAGTACATTGCTGGTCCTTGTTTGGCATATAGGTTTTTTTTTTTTCATGCAGCCTGTGGGCTGAACGGAAAAAAAGAGAACCTATCAGAAATCAGCACAGGAATAATGCATAGTATTACTCATCATTAACCGCCCAAACAACCACCCACTGAATTTAATGATGGGTATACACGGCACTATCCACGTATACCAAAATAGGATTTTAACTGCAGTGCTGAAATCAGAAAATCACCACAGCTGCTATCAGCAAAGGTATCCATATATGCTGAGCGCAAACGCTGTTTGTGTCAGAATATATAAAATCAATGCGTGGTAGCCGACGAGGGACCTGCAAGAGAAACAGGTCACAAAAGAATGAAAAAACAAACAAAGGACATTGAAAAAAGTACAGTAGGAAGGAGTAGAAGGACATATAAAATTACTGACACAACAACAGTTTTTGGATCCTTTTATTTTTTTTTCTAACTGTTGTTCCTTGATTTGGGACTGCGATCTTCTGCGATCTTCTCTTCCAGCTTGGGTCTCTCAAAATGTCGATGGACATCCAACATCCTTCGAGACCCTGTGTTTGTGTGCCCTACACTATGTCGTGCTGTACCCTACACTAATACTCCACTAGTGTATGGTAGCGCTCAAAACATTCCCCGATGCAGAGACCAGGTTGGTCAGGACATTTGGGACAATAATAGCGGGTGTCACGCCTACATCCGCGCCTGCTACAGACACGACATCGTCTTTGGGTAGGGGTACTCAGGATGGCATGTGAAAAATGCCTCTCATGCAGCCGGCTCACTGCATCTGGAAGGGGAAGTTGGGCAGGCATGCCTCCTGGGTACAGGTAGGCAAGGATGACCGCTTCCTGGAATTCCCGGAAGGGTCCAGTTCGTCCTGACGCCCTGTATAGGACAAAGGCGTTCAGCATAGCCAATTGGAAAAGGTAAACAGACACTTTTTTGTACCAGCGTCTGGCTTTACGGGCAACTAAATACGGCGCCAAAAGCTGGTCGTTAAGGTCCACCCCTCCCATATTAAGGTTATATTCGTGGACACAGAGGGGTTTCTCCATAACGCCAGTTGCCGTAGGGATTTGGACTGTCGTGTCTGCGTGAAGGGAGGTCAGAACATAAACATCCCGTGTATCCTTCCACTTCACCGCAAGCAATTTGTCCGTTTTCAAGCAGGCTCTCGCCCCCGACTAAGATGGGAATTTACAAGCCGTTGGGGGAAGCCCCCGGCGATTAGGTCGCACGGTGCCACATGCGCCAATTTGTAATTCAAGCAGGTGACTAAATAGTGGCACGCTTGTGTAAAAATTGTCCACGTACAAATAGTACCCCTTTCCGGATAAGGGGGACACCAAGTCCCAAACAATCTTACTGCTGCTCCCTATGTAGTCTGGGCATTTCGGGGGCTCCACACAGCTATCTTTTCCCTCATAGACCCGGAAACTAACTGTATAGCCTGTGGCCCTGTCACAGAGCTTGTACAGCTTGACCCCGTACTTGGCACGCTTGCTGGGGAGGTACTGTTTCATAGCAAGACGGCCAGTAAATTTAATCAGGGACTCGTCAACGCAGACAACTTGTTGGGGGGGTAAACAAGGCTGCAAACCGCTGATTGAAGCGGTCTATGAGGGGCCGAATTTTGTGGAGCCGATCATATGCAGGGTCTCCCCGAGGACGACAGATTTCATTGTCGCTGAAATGCATAAATCGCAGAATTTGCTTGTATATCCCCCTGGACATGGAGGCAAAGTACATGCGCATATGGTGAGCTGGGCTAGTGGACCAATATAGCCGCAATTCACTTTGTTTAGTTATGCCCATGTGGAGGGAAAGGCCCAGAAAGGTTTTAAAATCGGAAACCGTTATAGGATTCCAGCCGAATGGTCTGGCAAGGGGCGAATTTGGGTTGGCGGCGATAAATTGTTGTGCATATAAATTTGATTGATCCACAATAGATCTGAAAAGATCTTCCGTGAAGAACAGCTCAAAAAAGTTCAGGGGCGTAAAACCGGCTGTCTCCACGTGGATTCCAGGTTGGGCGGTGAATGGGGGGGAAGTACTGGCGCTGTAGAATCAGTGGGTTGCCAATTAGGAAATGCCAGCGCATCAGGGAGGGCACTATGGGCTCTACGGGCCTGTCTACGAATACGCGGTGGCTGCGGGGCAACTACTTGTGCTAGCCACCGCACCAGCTTCAACTGCACTTGGGGGACTCGCCACGTCACCAGGTGTTACTGCAGTGCTGGTTGTACTAGGTCCAGGGTGTACTAGGCCGCTGGCGCTTGCCAGGTCGCCAGAAGGATGAGCGGCACTAGTAACCACACTCTGCTCCATACGAGCACCCTGCGATTTCCTGCATCTCAACAACTCCAGAATGGGGTCGGGTACGCCTGGGTCTAACAGGGACCCATCTGTCGTCGGAACTATCTGTCAGGGAGCCGCTGCTGTCATCTGGTTCGTATACTGACCCTGATTCTGCCGGTGAGGCTTCCCCCATCGCTCTCACCTGGCATGGTCATTATACTGTAAATAGCTTCATCACTGTACGAACGTTTAGACATTTTGGTAACTAAATTTACCCGTACAGTTATGCGACTCACAGGTAATAAAAGCACCTGGTTGTCGAAGACTATTTCAAGCGCTACCAAAAAAACTGCTAATGCTAGCAGGGATCAGGCCTGACTCTAACACAGCGGTTTTGTGTTTTGTGTCTTGTGTTTTTTTGTAAGTGACAGTAATCTGTTGATTACTACACTTACCTGGATGAAAGGGTTAAACGCAGGTGCTGGCAGGAATCAGTGCTGACCATGCAAACACCGCGTTTTGGGACCCCTAAACTATGGGGGCGCTAGTATAGCTCTGATCAGATCAGATATTGATCTGTTCAAACACTATACTAGAAATGGAAGTGTATGTGCGTGTGTGTGGCAATCAAGGGGTTATTTCTAAACTATGCGCCGGGGATCTGGGGGGGGGGGGGGGGTGGCGGGGACCCTAAACTTCCTTTGGGAAAGAAACTAGCTAGCTAGCGCAATCTCAAGTCACAATGACACTAATACAAAATACAGTAAAAACAGTATATTATGTGTGTATTAGTGCTAATGTGACAGAGGGTGTAGGGGTTAACTGGATGTGATCAGGGGGGGGGATCAGGGGGTTAAATCTTTATTGGAAGCGGCTGGCGGGTATCCTAAGGATAAAAGGAACGGTGGAAAGCGCTAAACCTGGTCACAAGTCACACTTATACGGGTATATAGAAAATGCTATATACTGTATACAGTGTGCGTTGTGGCAGGGGGTGTAGGGGTGATCAGGGGGTTAAATCTTTATTGGGCGGGTGGCGGGGACCCTAAACCTCCTTGGGACACAAACTTAGTCGCCTGCGCTAATTCTGATCACAATCACACTAATACAAAAATACAAAAACACTGTATATTACGTTTGTATTAGTGCTGATGTGACAGAGGGTGTAGGGGTTAACTAGCGGTGATCAGGGGCTTAAATCTTTATTAGAGGGGGTGGCGGGTAATTCAAGTTGGAAAGGGGGGGTTGCAAGCGCTACACCTGACCACAAATCACAATTATACGGGTATATAGCAAAATCAGTCGCCTGCGCTAATTCTGATCACAATGACACTAATACAAAAACACCGTATATTGCGTTTGTATTAGTGCTGATGTGACAGAGGGTGTAGGGGTTAACGGCGGTGATCAGGGGGGGGGGGGGGGGGGGTCAGGGGGGATCAGTGGGTTAAATCTTTATTGGGGGGGTGGGGGGTAATTTGAGTGGAAAAGGGGGGGTTGCAAGCGCTACACCTGTTCACAAATCACACTTATACAGGTATATATGTAAATGCTATATGCTGTATATAGTGTGTGTTGTGTCAGGTGCTGTAGGGGTTAATTGGGGGGGCGATCGGGGGTGAAATGTGCCTATCTATCTAGCTGTGTGTGGGTGTGCTTGGTGCAATACTCACAGTAAGATGTGCTCTCCTCTCACGCTGGATCCAAAAAGACCGTTGTGGGGGGAGGGCACATCTCCTCCTAAGCCTGTGTTTACATTTCACAGGCTTAGAGTGACATTTGATTGGGCAGGACCGATCAACAGGTCCAGACCAAGAATGATTGGCCTGGACCTGATGACTGATCGGTTCTGAACCCAATCGAGTCATCGACGGGACCGCGGGTGCGCGCGCGCACCAGAGCGGCGAAGGCTAGTGACGTACCGGTACGTCACTCTGCCTGGCCGGGGCTGACCGCCGCAGTATATAGTCGTGCGGCGGTCGGCAAGTGGTTAACATATTGCTACCATAAGGGTTAAATAACATACCTCTAATTTGATAGAACTGGGCAGATGACAGGGTCTTTTATTGGAGATATCGGGGGTCTTCTGAAAACCTTTACTTCAGTAAAGGCTTGTTTTCACCACTAGACGTTCAACTAGTTGCAAGGTATCCCTAAATCATTGTGTGTGTGTGTGTGTGTGTGTGTGTGTGTGTGGTATGTGTGTGTGTGTGTGGATAGGTAGCGTAGCGTTTTGCAATAGTTTGGTATGGCAGTTGGTTTGTAGCTATTACAGAAATGCTTGATTTATACACGTGAACATTTTTTAAAGAAGAAAAAAGAAAAAAAACTCTTTGCTTGATTTATACACGTGAACATTTTTTAAAGAAAAAGAAAAAAAAAACCTCTTCCTTTTAACCTCTTGTCTTCAAATTACAGGGGACAGATGGTGCAGAAATTTTTTTCTGTGTTGCAGACAAGGGCACCGATGCACAGAATTATTACAGGCATAGCTATTATAAGTTCATGGCAGTCTGTTTTCTTGCTGAAGCTATTTGAGTCACAAGACCAGAACAAGTATGTAGATCAGCATTTCTTACTTTATATTGATTTCCTGATCTATATAATTTTGTCAAGTCAGAGTAATGAAAGCAGTAGATCAACATAATAGCTGGGCAACTGCCATTTTTCCAGGTCAGGTCAGAAGTGGCAGCTTTCAGGCTTTGCTCAAGAATGGTTTTCTTTAAAGGCTAAGTTCTAACTTGGTACTTTTCTGAAGCAGCCACTGTCAGGCGTTCAGGAGGCCATCCTGCTACCTCTTTTTTACACACTTGTCATAACGTTTGCAGTGCCACATTTAAATTTAAATCATCATGTAAACAGCACCCCTGGCTGTATTGTAAGCTTTTGGGGGGCAGTAAAGCTGCTGCTCAACTGCCAGTTTTTGCCTCTCATTTAAAAGTGGTCTAGGGGGACTTTAAAGTGGTTCTAAGCTCTAAACTTTGCTATGCATTAAGGTTAAAAAAAAAAGTCCCACTACCTGTTTCACTCCCCTTCCCTTAAACACTCCTGCATCCAGTGCTTTCCCCAGGTTCAGCAGCACTGCTTTCCCTTGCTGATCTTACAGGAGGCGTTCCCACCTAAGCACATGGCTTGGAGGTGCAGATAGTGCCAGCGGGGGACTGTCAGAAGAGGAGTTAAGGAACCTCCCTGTGCCATACCACTGCACATAAGTAGAACATCTTTTTTATTTTAATAATAATAATAAAAAAAAAGCCTTAATCACTTTATGGCAACTCAATTTTGATTGTCTGGATTTTCTAAATGCAATAAAATGAATTTTTAGCGCATAATGAGCTTGGGCTATGCAGCCTGCATTTTTGCTGTATCCTGCTTTTCAGGGTACGTTTTTTTTGTATTTGAGAACTTTGCTATTATTCATATAGTGGTGCAGATCACTACACTTTGATCTAGTATTTTATTAACCATTGTGGTTCTACTTTTCTTAACTCGTCCCAATAGCTTTTTTTATTTTATTTATATATATATTTTTTTTTTTTGGAACACTGTGAAAAAATGGTAAAAACCAGACTTAAGCTCAACCTCAGTGAATCAAAATCTGTAATGTATCCCTAGATAAATTGTATGTGTGGGAGACCCAGCAAATCAATTGACAAATGTAAGGTTTAAAGTAAAAATAATGCTTTATTGAAAAACATAGAACGTACAAAAACCTTCTGTCTAACTTGTATAACCATAATTGGCCAACTTGTTAAAAAACCCAACCATAGCAGCTATGGGAAAAATTACTTAAAAATTAAGCATCACCCCCCCAAAAAAAACAAGATTACATGATTGGAATTCTAACAGGTGTATATAATACCCCAGTGGACAGCATCGTCCATTGAAACTCCACTGCTCAAAAAAAATGAAAGGAACACTTTAAAAACACATCAGATCTTAATGGGGAGAAATATAATGCTGGATATCTATACTGCTATGGACTGGGTAATGTGTTAGGAATGAAAGGATGTCACATCGTGATGGAAATGAAAATGATCAACCTACAGAGGGCTGAATTCAAAGACACCCCGAAAATCAAAGTGAAAAAAGGATGCAGCAGGCTAGTCTGTTTTGCTGCAACTTCATTGCAGCAACTCAAAATAGTACTCAGTAGTTTTGCCCCCGCATGCTTGTATGCATGCCTGACAATGTGGAGGCATGCTCCTAATGAGACGACAAATGGTGTCCTGGGGTATTTCCTCCCAGATTTGGACCAGGGCATCACTGAGCTCCTGAAAAGACTGAGATGCAATCTGGCAGTATCAGATGGACTGAAACATAATTGCCCAGAGATGTTCCATTGTATTCAGGTCAGATGAGCTTGGGGGCCATTTAATGGAATCCATTCCCTTCATCCTCCAGGAACTGGCTGCATACTCTCGTCACATGACGCCAGGCATTGTCGTGCACCAGGAGGAACCCAGGACCCACTGCACCAGCGTAGGGTCTGACAATGGGTCCAAGAATTTCAACCAGATACCTATTGGCAGTCAGGGTGCCATTGTCTAGCCTGTAGAGGTCTGTGGATCCCTCCATGGATATGCCTCCCCAGACCATCAGTGACCCACCACCAAAACCGTTCATGCTGAACGATGTTGCAGGCAGCATAACTTTCTCCACGACTTCTCCAGACCCTTTCACGTCTGTCACATGTGCTCAGGGTAAACCTGCTCTCATCTGTGGAAAGCACAGGGCGCCGTGGCGGACCTGTCAATTCTGGTGCTCAATGTCAAATCGAGCTTTGCGGTGCCGGGCAGTAAGCACAGGGCCCACTAGAGCATGTTGGGCCCTCAGGCCACCCTCATGAAGTCTATTTCTGATTGTTTGGTCAGAGACATTCCCAACAGTGGCCTGCTGGAGGTAATTTTGTAGGGCTCTGACAATGCTCATCCTGTTCCTCTTTGCAAAAAGGAGCAGATACCGGTCCTGCTGATGGGTTAAGGATCTTCTTTGGCCCTGTCCAGCTCTCCTAGAGTAACTGCCTGTCTCCCGGAATCTCCCCCATGCTCTTGAGCCTTCTGGTATTAGTAGAGGAATCCCAGGCCTTTAAAATCCGGCTGACAGAAAAGCAAAGTTGGTGGCCCGCAATATGCTGTAGCATTGTATCTCAGGGCTCTTTTGATCACTGAAAACCATCTCGGACACCTGTGACAATTAGATTGTCAGGTGAGCCCAATTTAAGGAAAAACTACTAAAGGTGGGTGTTCCACATTATTAAGCAGAGTACCATTTTTATGCAATACGGGGAAGAAAAAGGATCTCTCTATTGCCGAAGAGTGAATTAGTTCAATGCCTTGGACGAGGTATGAAAACATTGGATATTTCATGAAAACGTAAGCGTGATCATCGCACTATTAAGAGATTTGTGGCTGATTCAGAGCACAGACGGGTTTGTGCAGATAAAGGCACATTGAGGAAGATTTCTGCCAGATCCTTGCATCGGATCAAGAGAGCAGCTGCTAAAATACCATTACATATTAGCAAACAGATATTTGAAGCTGCTGATGCCTCTGGAGTCCCACGGACATCAAGGTGTAGAGTCCTCCAGAGTCTTGCAACTGTGAATAAACCTTCTATTCGGCCACCACTAACCAATGCTCACAAGTAGAAATGGCTGCATTGGGCAGAAAAATACATGAAGACTAATTTTCAAACAGTCCTGTTCACTGATGAGTGCCGTGCAACCCTGGTTGGTCCAGATGGATGGAGTAGTGGATGGTTGGTGGCAGGCCACTCTGTTCCAACAAGGCTGCAATGTAAGCAAGGCGGTGGTGGAATCATGTTTTGGGCTGGAATCATGGGAAGAGAGCTGGTCGGCCCCTGTAGGGTCCCCCAAGGTGTAAAGATGACCCCTACAAAGTATGTGGAGTTTCTGACTGACCACTTTTTTCCCTGGTACAGAAGGAAGAACTATGCTTTCCGTAATTAAATAATCTTCATGCATGACAATGCGCCATCTCATGCTGCAATGAATACCTCTGCATCAATGGCTGCTATGGGGATGAAAGGAGAGAGTCATGGCGTGGCCTCCATCCTCCCCTGACCTCATTCCTATTGAGAACCTTTTGGAGCATCCTCAAGCAAAAGATCTATGAGGATGGGAGGCAGTTTACAACAAGGAGGCTAGTCTGACATCTTGCAAACAAATTCAAGCAGAAACTGTCCAAAAACTCACAAGTTCAATGGATGCAAGACTTGTGAAGCTGCTATCAAATAAGGGGTCCTATGTTAACATGTACCGTGACCTGTTAAAATGTTTAAAAAGTTAAAATGTTATAAATTTGATTGAAATGGCTTTTGAGTTCAGGAAATATGCTGCAAACACAACAAATGACAATTTTCAGTTCTTTACAACCTATAAAATGTTTTGAAACTTACTGTGCATAATAATTTGGAACAGTGCATTGTAAGTTTGTTTTTTTAAAAAAAAAATATTAGGTTTGTTCAATAAAATTCTTAATAGTTGATAACATGAGAATTATGCTTACTGTTATTCACATCAATTATTTAGGTAAATGAGAAAAATATAATTTGCATAATAATTTGGAACAGGGTGTAATCGCTGTCTTTGACAGCCTAACTGTTGAAAGTCAGGTGCTATGGGTATGAGGTTTGCCTGAGTCTGTGAATCCGACGATGCTGAAGGCTAGGAAGTCTATCTCCCAGGTTTCCCATCGTACGTGGAAAGCGTACATTTCGTGGTGTGAGTAGATCAGTGTTCACCCTCATTCCTTTTCGGTGGCTTGGATTTTGACCTTTCTTCAATGAGGTGTTGAGCAGAAGTAGGCCTTGAGTACTATCAAGGGCCAGATGCCGGCCTTGGCAGTCTTCTTTCACTCTTCTTTCACTGTTCACTCAACAAGCACGCTGTGAGTTGTGTGAAACATGTCTAGCATCCATTTTGCTGTACCTTGTATCCTTGTTCAATAAAGCCTTTCATCGTGGGCCATTTCTCTTGTAGCACTGGGTGAGTGACACTTCTGAATAATCAGCTGTGGATAGTGTGTGCTTATCACTTCCATGTGAGTTCTTTTCTTTTCGACCTGTTGGCCAAGATCAAGTGTAGTATCTGTTCTCATCAGTGTCTACCAGGGGCGCTTCTCAGTTCCTGCCTCCTTAGGCCCCTTTTAACACATACGGACTATTCATTTCATCAGTTCAGTCACTTGTTTTTTTTTTTTTTTTTGTCATTGGTTTTTCAGTCAACATCAGTTTCACATCTGTTTTTGTCCGTTTTTCGTCCGATCCGTTTTTTTAACGGATGAAAAATAGGGCTTTCATCCTTTTCAAAAAAACGTATGTTGATGGAAGCTGATGAAAATGAATGTAAATGGATGATCATCCATTTTACATTCATTTTTCCGTAGGAATGCATTGATATCCGTGTTTTTCATGCGTCAGGGGATGGATGAAAAACGGACGACTAATCTCGTGTTCCTTTTTTGTAAAACACCCCTTTTGGTATGATGGGGTCCTGCGAGAAAGGCAAGGAAACTCAATAGAACATACACTGCGTAAGGTGTAGGTTGTTGTTGCTTCTCTGGCATAGAGGGTCAGAGCCCAATGCCTGCACTGCCAATTATTTATTTGCATATTTATTTTTTCCTCCGTGTGTTACCTTTACTTAAGTTTGTGCTCCCTTAGCACTCAGGATGGAGGTTGTCAGGTCCTCTGGCTTATCCTAAAGTCTAGAGGGGAGGGGGGGAGGGGATTGGCGGCTATCAGGCTCCTTCCTCCCCTGCCTGGGAGGAGGGGGGGGGGGAATCTCTTTGGGAGAGCCCCTTACCTTGTACTCGGTGGTAAGCTTCAGCTGACCATGCATAGAGGGGTCTGTCAGGCATTTTGGCTAGATGGGACCTGAGTGTGCCTTACCCCTGTCAGAAGCCTTGTGCTTTGGAGGGTCAGTTAAGAGTTCTACTTCAGGAGACCAGGGACACACCAAAGGTGCACTTTTTGTGTTCATAAGCTCTTTTTTTTTTTTTTCTTTATTTTTTTTACTGGTTCACTTACTGGTGTTTAATTTTTGCACTCACCGAAGGTTTATAAAGAAAAAAATTTTTGTGTTATGTGGTAAGTGAAAAGATCTCGGTGTATTTATATAGTTTGCCAGTACATACCACTTGGTCTTGGGAACAGACTGATTATGTAAACTGCACTTCTCAATGTATAAATCTGTGCTCTTTACTTCGTCATCTTTCGTGTCAGGTCTGATGATTTAAATGTAATTTATATTTTCTGTATCGGGTCCATTGTTTTACATTTTTTTGCAATGGTTGTTATTGATCTCATTCTTTATATGCTGCAATGCCCAATGTATGGTTGACTGCAGCAGTGATTTATACCCCATAATCCTCAGTGTCGGGCCCAATACTTCCCAGGGTGTTTTGGGAGGAGGCCATTTTATGGACACATTTACACCTATACTGGGGAAATAAAGTTTCTTGTGCTATTATAATGCGGCAGGAAACTGTCAGGTTGTGTATGCCGTGGTAGCAGAATTGATCTGTTTCAGGTCAATCTGCTCCACCTGCGCCAATTTCGATTTCAGAGGTTTGCACCTTATGAACAGGGAATGCAGTCGTTTTCTATATCGGAAACTGCCACAGATTCTCGCCAGGTGTGATGTACGGGATATGAGCTGATCTTCCCTGTTCACTGCAGTGATCACACCACACTAGCAGAGCCTGCACAGGGTTAACAACCCTCTTCCTCCCTCCACTCTGAGCTAAGCCTTGGTGATTGGACAGCAGAGAGATTGGAGCTTGCAGTTTAATTTCTCCCTTCTGTCCTGTGTGCTATTCCTGTCACAACAACAAAACCTGGAACTGATCGTTCCCAATTAAAGGTCCATTATAAAAAATTTAGAAGAGTTGAACAAGTTTGTGCTTTTACAACTCTTTAATTCCCCCCCAAAAAGTCTACTGTGTACCAGTAGGATTGGGCTGGCTAATACTTGTCTTCAAGGTGAATTTTGCTGGGTCCTAGTGAAATTTTGTCCAGGTCCTATTTATAGAAAACAGTGCTGTAGGCAAGTATTTAAAGTAGATTTTCTTTTTCCATTTTGGAAACTGTAAGGAAGGGTTATATAACCCCTGTCTGTTCTTTTTGCTACCTGTTTCCCTTTTGGGGAGATGTACCTTTACTTCCTGTCCCATAGCCAAAACAAGAAGTGAGAGGAAATTCCTCCAAATTAGGGGAATCAATTGGGGCTGCCTAGATTACCCATCAGAGCTAGTGTCCCCATTGAAAGATTTCCTCGCCATTTACTTTTCTGGGAACAACTCCAAATTTGGTCATTTTTAACTTTCACTTTTGATGATAACCGTAAACCGTACAAATGGAGTGGGTGGATCTCCCTAATGGGCCTAAATTAGAACTAATAACCTGACAGGTGTCCTAATCTATCTCCATTCTGTTTCCAAAATGAAAAAGTTGTTTTGCCTTTTATAAATATTAAGATACTATTCTTTTTTCCTACAATGTTTTAGGTAGGTGACAGGTTTTCTAAAAGGCATAACTTAATTGGTAACATTCCATTCAATTTGTTGTGATACAATGCTGTTTTCTGCGTTTATTTTCCTCTATTTTATTGTAAGGTTTGTATATTTGTACCATGGAATGTCTTACACAAGCTTTTTAGTGAAATAGCACAAGATGACTGTGCTATTCTCAAATGACCACAAGGTGGTGACGTTGTCATAGTAAAAGTAATGCTTGTAGTTGATAATGTTGGTTATCCTGGAATTTTGAACATTTTATTTACTTTCAAAGGATACAGAGGATTTTTATATTTTATAAACCTTTTTGAAAACTGTAAGTAGCCAAAAAAAATGACTCAACTGCCTTTTGCTGGTATTTATGGTTCTCTTGGGTTCAGCAAGAAATACCAAAAAAAAAACTTTAACTGATTTTATATAAACGGCACTGCTTACAAACTACTTAGCTCTTTTTGTTCTAATATGCTGTAAATATTAATGCAGCCTAGTAACCTAGAGCATTGCTTTATCAGTAACATAGGCGATATCCATTTCTCATAATTCTTTTTCCTTCAAGTGTTTGTTGTTGAACAAGTATGCCCCGTATGGTCATTAGTATTCATTGTGAAATCTCTAGTGTTTTTTTTTTTTTTTTAATACAGTGTACGTAAGAATCTTTATTTTAGAAGGCATTAAAGCTATTGAAAAATATCTCCTGCTTATTTTGTTACTTAATAGGATAAACCTTTGGCTTTATACAGTAAAGCTGCATTTGCATGGGTTGGTAATTTTTTTTTTTTTTTTTTTTTAATCAGAAGGTTGCCAGTCCTGCCAAGAACCTTGTTCTGGATTGCTTAGTGCACATGCCAGCAGTTGTTCTGGGGTGGGGAGTACAGCTGACTAAAATATTATCTGCAGTGTTTGGGCCAATACATTACTGCTAGCTTGGAGAATGTAAACTGCTGCTCCAACACCACTACACTCTGGGTGCTTTTCTGCATCAAATTTCCATGTGAAGCCAACCAAAAGATTTATTTTCTCTATTTTCCATAATGGGCATAGGAGTCCTTGAACATTTGCTTTCTGTTACCACGTATTATCTGAATGTTCATAGATTCTTATGTTTCTCAGAATGTCCATGAGAGGAAGAAAAAAGTTTACAGAGTACAAATACCCTTTTATTCTTAGCGCAAATTCCAAAATAAGAGAAACCATAGCTAACTATTTAAAATTCAGTCTGCGGAAGTCAAATTTGCTTAAGATGGATTCTTATTCGTTGCTATAGGTTACTGTAATCAAGTTGGTATTTTGCAGAATTAAAGCAGAACGTCTACCCATGTATTTCTCCTAATCATGTGCTCCTGAGTACATCCCAACCCCACATATCCCAGAATTCACCTTGTCACAGGCCCTGGGACTACAGCTTCTCAACTTGGGATGGAGTGGGCCAGTAGACGGTTCACTCCAATTCACTGATTTCTCTGTAGGCGGATGAATGCTCTGAGCCCCTTACAATCCTGGATTCAGAGTGTGCTGGTGCTCTAAGGCTCGGTTCACACTGCCGTGACCTGGAAGTCGAATAGGATAAGGATCCGACTTGAAGGCAACTTAAAGTCTATGGGCACAACTCATAGAAGTCGCCTTGATGTAGTACAGGAACCTTTTCCATGCAAGCGACTTCAGTAGTGCTAATTAAGACCACTTTCATTGACTAAAATGGAATTGCACCTGTCATGTGACTTGGAGTCTCACAAGTTAGATCCCAAGTCGCGGCAGTGTGAACCAAGCTTTAGCTAGCTGATCTGTGATCAGGGGCTGGAAATGGAGGAAGCACCAGGGGTATGATATACTTCTTTTGTCTCCATAAATAGACCATGGTACTAACAAAATAAATTGTCTACTCCCTTGTGGCAGTAATACTGTGGTGTAAAGAAATGTGTTAGATTTATATGTTTAGAAGGGGTTCAACTCTAAAATGAAGGCTACCAAACTGTGTGGCGGATGTGGGTATGGGTACTGATCAAAATTAGGTACCTGCCACTCCCAAAAAAATGTGTCCAGAAGTGAGAGAGGAGTGTAGGTGGAGGCAGACCATATGTGTTGTCTTTCCAATGCTCTTTCCTGCAGTGACCAGTTACAGGGGAGGGCAGTACCTACTTTTTGGTGGATGTTAGAGACCTTGCGCTCCTCCATCTTCCGTTTTTGAAGATGCCCCACAGATGCTCAATAGGGTTTAGGTCTAGAGACCTGCTTGGCCAGTCCATCACCTTTACCCTCAGCTTCTTTAGCAAGGCAGTGGTCTTCTTGGAGGTGTATTTGGGGTCGTTATTATGTTGGAATACTGTCCTGCAGCCCCCTGCTAGAAGAGGGGTTTATGCTCTGTTTCAGTATGTCACAGTACATGTTCGCATTCATGGTTCCCTCAATGAACTGTAGCTCCCCAGTGCCAGCAGCACTCATGCAGCCCCAGACCATGACACTCCCACCACCATGCTTGACTGTTAGGCAAGACACACTTGTCTTTGTACTCCTCACCCGGTTGCCGCCACACACGCTTGACACCATCTGAACCAAAGAAGTTAATCTTGGTCTCATCAGACTACAGGACATAGTTCCAGTAATCCATGTCCTTAGTCTGCTTGTCTTCAGAAAACTGCGGGCTTTCTTGTGCATCATCTTCCTTCTGGGACAACAGCCATGCAGACCAATTTGATGCAGTGTGCGGTTTATGGTTTGACCATGGGCAGGCAAACCCCCCACCCCTTCAACCTCTGCAGCAATGCTGGCAGCACTCCTACGTCTATTTCCTAAAGGCAACCTCTGGATATGACGCTGAGCATGTGCACTCAACTTCTTTGGTTTGCCATGGCGAGGCCTGTTCTGAGTGCAACCTGTCCTGTTAAACCACTGTATGGTCTTGGCCACCGTGTTGCAGCTCAGTTTCAGGGGTCTTGCCAATCTTCTTATAACCTAGGCCATCTTTATGTAGAGCAACAATTCTTTTTTTCAGATCCTCAGAGTTCTTTGCCATGAGGTGCCATGTTGAACTTCCGGTGACCAGTATAAGAGAGTGAGAGCAATAACACCAAATTTAACACACCTCATTCACACCTGAGACCTTGTAACACTGAGTCGCATGACACCGGGGAGTAAAAATGGCTAATTGGGCCCAATTTGGACATTTTCACGTAGGGGTGTACTCACTTTTGTTGCCAGCGGCTTACACAGGGCTGTGTGTTTAGTTATTTTGAGGGGACAGCAAATTTACACTGTTCTACAAGCTGTACACTCACTACTTTACATTGTAGCAAAGTGTCATTTCTTCAGTGTTGTCACATGAAAAGATATAATATATTTACAAAAATGTGAGGGGTGTACTCACTTTTGTGAGACACTGTAAATGCATGTGCTTCCGTTGTTGGAGACTCACAGAAATTAGAGTTGGGTCCACAGAAAATAGGATGCCTTGCCGGGGCTCTGTGGCTTTTGCATGTAGCGGTTTTTAAGTGTAGCTCCAGCCAAAAGAATAATTACGTTTTTTAGATAGCATAGGGAAGGGTTAACACTCCTGCACTCCTGTACCATTTGTTTTGCTGTTTCTACCCCTGTTCTGAAGATTTCACCTCACTTTCTGTCCCTATGACAATTGGATTTTGGGTTATTGTGGAAACAAGGATTAGTGATAAATCTTCAGTGGAAACACCTTTTTCCCATGAGAACTCTTTACAGGAGTGAATTTTCCTTCCTATGGCTAGATTTCCTCTCACTTCCGGTTGTCTCCCTCCGTTTGTAAGTAGGAGTTCTATTGTAAGTTGGATGTTTGTAACCCGGGGACCGCCTGTAAATGGTTCCTTTATTGGTACACATTATGTGAGCTTTTTGTTTTATGAGCCTATGTGAAGTACATCCCGGTTGTGATTTCCAAGAGGATATCTACTGATTTCCATATACGGGTGATGTGTTTGGATGTTGTTCCTGAGCACCGAAGGCGTTCCAGTATTGGAGACACAGAGACAACTATTCTATATACCTGAGTGACCTAAAGAGTGTAAGCTCTATTGGGTCCTATATATCTGGTAAGCCCCCTTCTTACCTCACATATTGGTGGTGGTCACACACACCAAAGCCAATATTATTTCACTTGTGGAGTTTCTGCACCTTGCACTTTGGACTTTTCTACAGAGAACATTTTATCAACTTTCCTTGAACTGGATGGACTTCATTATATTTATTCACTATATATGCATTGGCATTATGCACTTTAATCAGTAATATGGTTTACGTCAGGGCTTGACAAACCCCAGGTCGCCATGGCGACCAGAAACCGTGTCCTGGCGCCTGATTTGCTGCCAGCCCACTCTCTGCAACTCCTGACTGACTGCCCAGACATGCAGCTCAGAGTGCTGGACAGCTGATACTTCGCTCTCCGCGCCTCCCCCCCCCCCCCGCCTGGTCTCTGTGTTTTTTTTTCCTGGAGGCGTGCAGTAATCTGATGTCCGACTGTGAGTGACATGGGAGGGGAGGGGGTTGGCCTCCTCATCTCCTCTGCCCGAGCAAGATCTGAGGATGATCGGCTTCTCTCTGGGGGAGCTCTCTTCTCCTGCCGTGTTGTCACCGTCAAGCTGGCCTTCCTCCCCCCACAGCCCACCTACACAGTACGGGTTGGCGGGGGAGGTCAGACCTTGGTGAAGGGTGAAGAAGAGGGCAGCCTGTGTGGCCTTTACTTGACCTAGCAGGCGGACTGTCACTACTCTGAGGGAGCGGGGGGGAGGGGGTTTCTGGTGGAGGATGGAGCACGGGGGCTGCCTGGGCTGTGTGTTCCTGTGTGCATGCTGTGACACGATGAGCCGGTGTTCTATCAAATAGTGCACTTCTTGGAAAGTTGTTAATGGTGAGGTGGAGGAGGAGAGATGAGGCATGTATGCTTTAGAAGAATCTTTTTATGTCCTCTGATAAGGCCTTGTGTATTATCAACAATCACCACAGGGTGACACATGTAGGCAGGAAGTAGCTGCAAAGAGGCAGCAGAAGATCAGCAGCGCTGGGATACTTTCATCCTTTTCTGCATTTTAGTGTCGTGAAAGGCTTTATTTAGATGTGCATTTGGGTGGTAAAAATGTGCAGTAGAGATGTTTTTGCCACCCTTAAGCTACAATAGGCAGCAGATGAGGATATTTTGCATGCCGCAGTCACGATGCATTTGCAAACAAAGGAGTTTCCCCTATAACAGGTTTATAGTGTTATTCTTTCTGGCCAGCCTATAACCTTGATGTAAGGCGTTGGATTTATTGACTGGCCGCTAGGGAGTTACGGGGCACAAATTACTTGCCCTTCCCATGGGTGCTGACAACCCATGCTACAAAAAAAAAAAAAAAACTGGCTCTTAACTTTTTTTAGCTGGCTCCTAGATTCATACCAAATTTGTCAAGCCCTGGTTTACGTTATAATGCACTGCATATACAACATGTTGCACATTCCTGCGCTGAAAAAAAATCTGCACGTTGTGGTGTGAACTGGGCACCTAGAGAGTAGAGAGAACCATTTTGTTTCATTTTTTTTTTAAATTGTGCCCTTCCAGAACGCGTGCAGAAAAACTGACCTCTCTGCACCATGGTGTGAACGAGGCTTAAAAGCAAAGTGCTTGTATAATACCAGATTCCGAAGAATCTTCCGCATGTGGCTCCAATAAAATGCTGAACATGCAATCAATTTGATCACGAGGAAGATTCTCTTCTGCCCGTTGTCTTTTTGGATGTTTGTCTATTTTTTGCAGCATCCTGCTTTTCCAGATTAGTAACATGCTCTTCCTGACCTGACCTTTTTGCACCTCCCTGTTCAATATCTTCTGTCAGCCATTGTTTTGCCTTGGCCAATACATCAGAAGAGCATGATTCTTGTACCGAGGATCCAAAAGACATGCCAGCACAACATTTTTATTCTCTTCATGCTTCCAAAAGCATTTGAAGCTGTCTCTCATGACCTGTCTGAATGTTTTAATGCCACATGTGTTGGGTTTTTCATTCTCTTAAAGAAGCAGCTTCAGCACTCTCACACATGGAATGACAGATGACACAGATGAGTCGTAAGGACTCTCCTCTAGTGTCACTTGCTCTATGGGGAGGAGGGTCTTAATGACATTGGCTACAATGTCCCACTGATCAGCAGTAGGACAAGAATATCGCCCAATGTTATCCTGAATAGGTGTTAAGCACTCGCTTCTGTTCCAGCATTCTTTGGAGCATGTGAAGTGTTGTTCCATCGTGTTGGAACAGCCTGACTCAAGTTGTTTTTGGGTAGGCCAAGGTCTTCCTGAATGCACCTCAGCTGCTGCTTGGCAAGGATTAAACAGTGGAAATGGCCTGCACACCTCTTCAGCATGCCAATTCAATATATCAATCAAAGCTCTCTGGCTTAACGGACCATCATTTACCACAAGTTGCAGGGTGTGTACCATACAACTGAGGTCTGACACTTCAGCAAGCCTCATTTCTTTTCACCATGTTTGCTCCGCTGTCTCAAAGCACAAGCATTACTCGGTCTTTGTTTATTCCTCAGTCTTCAAGCATGCCTAGAAACATTTCTCTAATGTATTGCCCAGTGTGGGAGCCTTGCATCACTTTTGTATTCAACTCCAATTGCCTTTTTGTCCATCCACTGTCAATGAAGTGGCATGTAAGTATCATTAGTGACTCTGTTGGTCCTGACCAGCAGTTAGTCGTGAATGAGTGTGTTGCCATCATTCTCTGGTTGCAGCATAGTCTTTACATTCTCAGCTACCTTTTGGTGAATCTTTCCCAGCATTTTGGTTTGATAATACTTTTCACTCTTCGGTGTGTACTTTGGCTCCGCTATGGACATCAACCACTTAAATCCAGAGTCAGACTCCATTGTAAATGGCTAGTTATCAGTAACCATCATCTCTGTGATTGAGCTGTCCAGCAGTTGGGATCTTCTATCCGAATTTAGCCACTTAGCCTTTTTCTGAAATCTATCTTATTGTTGTCTGGGATAGTGGGGTTTCACTTTGTGATTCAGTTTTTCTCTGTGCTGCTTTATATAATTCAACATGATGAACTCCCAAAGATTTTACGTATTTTTGTTTTACAGTTGCTAATTCCATGCTCACATTGTGCATGTGTTGCACACTTTTCCTGGGGATGGTTGAGACGAAAAATAGTCTGACTGCACTTTTTCTCTCTGCATTGAAATTTAAAAGGGCGTTTACCGATGAGGTTAAAACTGGCAGACCTGGTGCACCCTGCTGTGGATGGCTGGCTGTCACGGTGCACCCTGCTGTGGGTGGGTGGCTGGCTGTCAGTGCACCCTGCTGTGGGTGGCTGGCTGGCTGTCACGGTGTACCCTGCTGTGGGTGGCTGGCTGGCCTCTATTTATGGGGATGGTTGTTTTTTACTGCTTGCTACCTAACTGCTTTGTGAGCACTCTGTGCATGGGGTTATGTCGTTAGGGACAGCCCCTATGGGTGTGTCTGGTAAAAGCTATTTGAGCTTTTGCACTGCCTAGCCTACTCCTGAAGAGGGCACATAACCCAATCATTATGAAGCAAGGAGAGCTGCGTCTGTCAATGTACTTGATTGAAAAGGATTTTATGGTAAGTTCTTAAAAAAAAAAAAAAAAATTTTTCGACAAGGTTGCAGAAAGTCACACTGGACATTATATAATCTTTTTACCAAATGGATTACATATTTTTACAAAGACTTTACTAGGGCTAGTTTTCAGGGAAACATAACTGTAGCAAGCAAAGATTGCAGGCTATTAGAATGCATTAACAGGGATATCTTCTCAAGACATAAGCCCTTTAATTCTACCACTGCACAAAACTCTGAATCAGCCACATCTTGAATACGCCGTCGAGTTCTGGTCCCCAGTCCTCAAAGGATGTGCTCGAACTGCAGAGTGTCGAAGTGCAACAAAGCTATAAGGGGACCGGAGGACCTTGGGTGTGAGGAACCAACTACATACACTAAATATATTCCCCCTGCAGAAGAGACTTAAATCGGTTGCAAACCCCCCTTGAATTTTACCTACAGGTAAACCTATGATAAGGCTTACCTGTAAGTAAAATGCATTTCTCTTTGGTTCATTGATGGACACAGCTCCTTTTCTTTTCCCTTTGCTAGGCTCTCTTTCTGCAATGGTCCTTCGACTCTGCAATGGTCCTTTTTGGGCTCAAATGCTGATCTGCAGACCAGACTTCTAAAAAGGCCTTGACTGATCTTCCTTTTCAAAGGGAGCGACTGTTTTGAGCTACCCTGGATAACATCATTAAGGGTCTCACGGGGGGGGGGGGGGTCATAGTACCTTTCTTCTGCAGGATAGTAAGTAAGTTATCAAAGCCATTTTAGGGCCTCTTCTGGTGAATCCAAGCGAACTTGGTCCGGCAAGTCGAAAGCAGGCATTTCCTGTCCCGCGGACAAGGCTCCTTCAGCGTGAGGGTGCGCACTACGTCTTTGTTGGTTTGCTGACCCTTTTCCTGGTGCAAAACAGGACAAGTGGGGCCATGACGTCATACGGTCCAGCTACAAGATCGAGTTTTGTTCTTGCTCTCCGGTAAGGTTCTTTTCTTCCAACTTGTGCCAGTTCCCGGACCGCTTGGAGGGTCTTTTTGGGGCGGTGCAAGACCTGTTACTTCAAGGGGTGATTGTTCCAGTTCCGACATCGGACCGTTTTCAGGGGTTTTACTCAAACCGGTTTACAGTTCCCAGGAAGGCAAGGTGCGTCCAATCCTGGACCTCAAGGCGTGAACTGCTTTTTACGGGTGCAGAAGTTCAGAATGGAGTCCATTTGCACGGTGGTGGCATCCCTGCATCAGGGAGATTTGTTTGCCTCTATTGACATAAGGATGCTTACCTTCACATTCCAATATGTGGCGGTCACCAGCGCTTCCTCTGCTTTGCCGTGTGAGAGGAGCATCATCAGTTTGTGGCATTATCCTGTGGTCTTGCCTCCGCTTTTCGGGTCTTCACAAAAGTGTTGGCCCCCGTTGCTAGCATTGTTGTGCAAGCAGCGGTACTGGGCTACTTGGATGACCTCCTTCTGTGAGCAGAGTTTCCTACTGCTCTGGTGGAAAACCTGGATATCACCATACGAACTTGGATGGTGTTCGGCTGGATTCAGAATTTTCAGATGTCTGCTTTTGGTTCCGTCCACAAAGCTCAACTATCGGGGTCTGACTCTGGACTCAGCCTTAGCCAGAGTACTTCTTCCTCTGAACAAACTCCAGAAATTGCAGGCTGCAATTCGTCTCCTGCTGTCCAGCAGATGGTCATCCCTCCGGACTTGCATGCCAGTGCTGGGCCTGATGGTGTCTACTTTCAAGGTGGTTCCAGTTGCACAGTTCCATAAAAGGTCCCTGCAAAGGGAGATTCTGGGCAAATGGGACAAGAATCCACAGTCTCTCTGGACAATACAATCCGGCTGAGTCGGGAAACGGAAGTCCCTGATATGTTGGCTTCGTTCCCTGGTGCTTCGGCTAGGCAAATTCCTTCCCCTTTCATTGGACATTGGTCACCACGGATGCCAGCCTTTCTAGGTGTGTAAGCGTCCTCAGCAAAAATTCTGCTTAGGGGTCTGGACACTGGAAGAGTCCCGACTACCGTTCAATGTCCTGGAACTCCGAGCGATCAGACTGTGCCTGGATCCTTGGATGGATCATCTTCAGGTATGTCCAGTGCGCATTCAATCGGTACAATGCCGTGGCTTATATCAATCACCTTGGGGGCACAAGAAGTGCCCTGGCGGCTCTGGAGGTAGCTGGCATTCTAAGTTGGGCAGAACGTTTCGTTCCTTTCCTCTCCGCCGTACACCTGCCCAGGGTGGAAAATTGCCAGGCTGATTACCTCAGTCGGCAGGCGTTGGCCCAAGGAGTGGTTCCTTCATCCAAAGGGGTTTCATCAGTTGTCTCCATTGGGGCCATCCCCGAGGTGGATCTGTTGGCGTCTAGGTTCCAAAGAAAGGTGCAGAGGTTTGTGGCACGGTCACGGGATCCTCTGGCAGACCACAGGCGCACTGGTGGCCCCGTGGGGTCAGTATTGTCTGATTTACACCTCCCCTGCTCTCAAGCTTCTGCCAAGACGTCTACGCAGAATCGAGAAGGGATTCCTGTCATCTTAGTGGCTCCGGACTGGCCTTGGTACACCGATCTGGTGCGGCTGGTCGCTGACTTTCTTTGGAAGCTTCCTCTCAGGGAGAATCTGTTGTCCCAAGGGCCAATCTTCCATCCTGCTTTACAGTCGATGGCTTTGACGGCTTGGCTGTTGAACGCCAGGTGCTGAAGGATAGAGGTCTGTCTGAGTCGGTGATTCCAACGCTGTTAAAAGCTAGGAAATGTACTTTTAGATCTACTATCCTATGTTGCAGTACATCGCGTGGTGTGAGTCTCTTGGGGTTTATCCTCGTTTTTCGGTGTCTCAGATCTTGACCTTCCTTGGGGGGGGATGGTGAGCAGAAGTTGGCCTTGAGGTACTATCAAGGGCCAGGTGTCGGCCCTGGCGGTCTTCTTTCAACAGCCCTTGGCCACACTCCCTGGTGCACACTTTTCTTCAGGGAGTTTGGCACTTGGCTTCTCCAGTGCGGTCTCTGTTGCCGCCTTGGGACCTCAATTTGGTGCTCTGTCCATCAAAAGCCTCCTTTTGGGAATGTTTGGAAGATTCTCTTGCTTACACTGTCCCAGAAGGTGGCCTTTTTGGTGGGAAAGATGTCGGAATCGGCGACGTTATCTTGTGGTTCACAGAGATGATGTGGTTCTTCGCTCATGTCCTTTGTTCCTTCCAAAGGTTGTCTCTAATTTTCATATGAATGAAGACCTTGTATTGCCTTCCCTGTGTCCCAGGCCAAAACATACTAACGAAATTGCTTTGCATGCATGGGATGTGGTCCGGGCGATTAGGGTGTACCTAGCAGCTACAGAGCCTTTAAGGAAGTTGGAAGTCCCTATTTGTGCTCACAGATGGGCTTCGCAAAGGGTTGTCCGCTTCCTCTGCGACCATTTCCAGGTGGATCAGACAGACGGTGATTCAGGCCTATTCCATCAAGGGTCAGGTTCCCCCTTTCCCTGTTAAGGCGCAATCTACTCCTTCCGTCATCAGGTGTCAGTGACGCAGGTTTGCAAGGCAGCCAGCTAGTTATCAGTGCACACTTTTACAAATTTTTATAAAGCAGATGTGTTGGCATCTTCAGATGCTTCTTTTGGCTGCAAGGTTTTGCAGGCTGCTGTTTACAGGACCTGGTCCTCTTTGAGGGTGTATTTTTTTTACAGGAGGGCTCCAGTTTTGGTTGAGCTCCTTTTTACCTACCTGGTTGGATATAGTTTAGCCTTGGGACTTTTTTTCTCGCTGTTCCCACCCCTAATGTTTAACACTGCTTTGGGACGTCACAAAAGTTAAGATCAGGAGCTGTGTCAGTCAATGAACAAAAGAGGAAATGGGATTTTTTTATTTACCATAAAATCCATTTCTCTGATGTTCATTGACAGACACAGCACCCACCCCTCTGTGGAGTTGTAATTCTTTTGACACTGATTGTAACAAAACTGAGTGTCTATAGCAGAGAAAGGGAGTATACCCCCTGGGACTGCCCGTAGGCATAGCCATTTTTTTTTCTTAGTGTTTTACTCCTGTAGGAGGCAGTATAACCCAATGGTTAAGAAGATCAGAAGCTGTGTCCGTCAATGAACATCAGAGAAATTGATTTTATGGTAAGTCAAAATCCAATTATCTCCTAAGCCTGCAGCTTTAGGAGATATTCACCCCACTGACGTTAGCGGCGCATGTGTTCTGAAAGTCCGGTATCCCGTGCTGGACCTTCAGCGCTTCGTGCCAGAAACGGGGGCTCTCACACACATGTGCGGGATTGATGTCATCGTGGCCGCATCCACTCACAGCGCCAAATACTGCAATTGCAGGAGAAAGGACGGATGAAGATGTCAGCCCCCTCAGTGGTGACTGGGCACCACTGAGAGGGCTTTCTTCTAAAGTGAGTATTTCATAATGTGCTAGTATGCAATACATACTAGCACATTATGCCATTATCTTAGAGGTTTTGGTCTTTTTTTCCAGCAGTTTACAACCGCTTTAAGAGGAGTTATGGTTGCAATATACAGATATCTAAATGGTGATTCTAGCATTTTAGTCTCAGATCTCTTAAGGAGGTAATGAATCCATAACTTGATAAAAAATGTTCTTTAGCAAGGATTTTACATTCCACAATAGGTGTGTGTGTATTAGTGTGTGTTGTAAATTTGTCTCTAGCATTGCTCCTGTTTTTTCTTGCTGAAGGCTGTAATTTTATCAAAACCCAGAGCTCCTGTAGTAAATCAGAGACGTAAAGTATAACTTAAAGCAGAACTTTACCCATAACAGCTTGCTTTTTGCTGAAGCCCAGAGCCACCAAACAGCAGTAGATCATAAAGTGAAACTAAACCCATTGAATTAACTGTTTAAAAAAAAAAACGTTAAATTCTTGGAATGCCAGGATTGCTAACTCACATTTGCTTGTGTCCTCAACCAAACTGTCAAACCATCAAATGGCTAGGGTCATAACTGAGCACATGTCCAGCATTATGGCAGTTGCTGCCGTGTCCTTGGCTGTGTAGAGTAGTAGAGGGTTTAGTTCTGCTTTTAAGGTTGTCAGCTGATCGGCCTCTACAAACTCAGCAGTGCCTAAAAATGCCTAAAATGGAGCAACGGAGCATGTGCAGAGCAGGGTGAACAGTGTGTATTACTAGATTTTAAACCAGTATGTTTTACATAGCTATACCTGCAAGATGGGCCAGCCTGAAGTGATCTAGCAGGACTTCAATTTCTGACTAAAGTTCCACTTTCACCCATTGGTTTACTGGTTTCAAAAAAGTTACATTCCTGTAATCGCTAATGGTCACATTTGCTTGTGTCCTCAAGCAAATGGCTGGTGTCAGAACTGTTCACATGAGCAGCACCATGGCAGTTGCAGATCAAATAGAAGCAGCTCCCTTGGCTGTAAAGGATAGGAGGGTTTAAGTCTGTCCTCAGATCAGCCTCTACAAACTCAACAGTGCCTAAAAATGGAGAGCAACTGAGCATGTGCAGAGCAGGGTGAGACAGTGTAGTATTACATTATTATAGGCACTTATTTTTAATGTTTTACGTAGCTATACGTGCAAAAGGGGCCAGCCTGACGTGATCTAGCATGACCTAATGTTCTGACTAAAGTTCCACTTTAGGATTACACATAGCCACTCAATGAGGTTGGAGGAGAAGCATTTTAAGGATCCTTTCACATGGTCAGCGTCCGAGGTCCATTCTCTGCTCAGCGGGGAATCGATCCGCTGAGCAGGCGGATGACAGCTCCGTCTCCACTCTGTCTCCACTACACCGCCTGTTCGTTCTCATCCGATCCGCTGGACGGATGGAAAATAGGGTTTCCATCCGTCCGGATTTCACAGACAGGATTGGAAGCGGATAGCAGCGGGTGTCAACGGAGATGAAAAACTGACAGGCGGATCTGATCGGATCGCCCGTGTGAAAGGACCCTAACTGTAAACTGCTGTTAGAGCAGTAAGAATGTGGAACTCCCTTCCACAGTTGGTGGTGTCAGTGGGGATTGTTGATTTATTTAAAATATTTCTCAGATGGTATCTTGGCAAACGCTATACAGGAATATGGTAAATGTTAGAGACATAAATGCTTAAATACTAATACACCCATGGAGGTTGAACTGGATGGACAGATATTTTTATTCAACCCTACAAGTTATGCAACTGTAACTAATTCTGCCTCAGACTTTAGGGGGAGGGGGATAAAAAAAAAATCAAATGGGAAATTAGAGGCTGTCCCTCTGCACGTCCTTCGTGAGCAAACTTGCTGTGAGTTGAAGTGGATTTCAGCTTCACTGTCACTTTAAACAGTCCCTTTGGGCCAAGCTGGCCCAGAAGACAATTCTATCCTAACAGGTGCGCCCGCTGGGTGCACCATATAAACTGTATGTAGCCTCTCTAGGACTTTCACCCTTAGCTCGCCTCCTAAAGCTATTTGCTCTCCCTGCTGTCAACATTTTCCACAGAACAAACTTGGTGGGTGCACTTTTTCTGCCTGCAACATTTTGTGAGCGTGCCTTTTTTCCCTCCTAGTTGGTGGTTATTTCCTGCATTAGACTTTATGCAAAACAATCAATCAGTCTGGGAATGCTCCCCTCCTAGCAGAATGCACACACAGCCTCATGATGGGAACATTGTTAGTAGAGCTGAACATGGTCATGCTTCTTTATGGAGCTTTGCATGTATGTTCTAATACTTTTTGTATGATTTTAAATCTAGTCTGGGTACTCTGGCATTCAGACTTGACAGCTGTTGCAGATCAGGATTGTGGGAGATGATTTTTGGGCTACATATGTGGCTTAGATTGTTCTGATCTATGAAACAAATACTGATTTATAACTGTGCCATTGCTATGACTAATTCAGCGCTGGCAGATTTTACCTATTGAACACAAGCCATGTAAAAAAAAAAAAATGTTGACTATTGCAAAAAAGACTACCATGCTGAATTAGCCATGGAAATGGCTCCGTTATAAATTGGGATTTGTTTCATAGACCAGGAAAGCCCAAAGCTCACCACATAGTACAATCTCCTGTAGATCTACCAACATGAAAGGGCCGGCCTGATTGGATAGGTTAGACTGGCCCTCAAATTACATTGCGTTGGTAAATCTGATTTTACAAATAAATGTATGGTCAGATTGTAACTTTGTATGGTGACCCTAAGGCTGGCCATACATGTTCAATATTCTTGTACAATGTTCTGTTAGATTTACCAAAAAAATTATAATATAAGGGCAAAACCAAACACTTGCAATTGTATCCAATTAGGCAGGCCTTTGTACTACATAGTTGAAGGTAAATCTAAAGAAAATTGTACAGAAAATTGAATAATGTATAGCCAGGTTAAAGAGGAAGTAAACCCTCCTCTGACACTTTTACCTATAGGTACTGTAAATATCTCCTAAACATGCACCGTTTAGGAGATATTTACCTTACATGCAGCCAGTGACATCACTGGCGCATGCGCTCTGAAGGAACAGACGCTCGTGCCGTTCCTTCAGAGCCCTGTGCCGTGACTGTCGGCTCCCGGGCGAGTGACGTCGCCGCGGCTCCGGCCAATCAGGTGGCCGGATGCCGCGATCCCGGAAGACGGGCGACTGGACATGTCGCCCGTCATAGAGGTAAGCGAGCGGGACGGCGGGGGCTCGTTCTAAGGTAAGTATTTGATAATGAGCTAGTATGCGATGCATACTAGCTCATTATGTCTTTCTCTTTCAGGATGGAAAGAAAAAAAAAATTGTTTCGATTTACAACCTCTTTAAGACACACGTTGACCAAAAAGCATCTCCCACAATCATTTGCTGCTCCTCTAACTTGCATGCATTCCTGGCTATTATTAATAAAGTTATACAGTTCTATTTGTTACACCAATCCTACCTAACCTGGGTCATGCCTCCTGCCATGCACCGTATGCCTGCTCCGAATGGCACTAGATGCGATTGTTCACCTGCTGATTTTGCCCATGTCATATGGTAACAGATGGTCAATACATGTACCCCAAGGGTATGCTTATTGGGTATCCTGGATGAGTGGCCGAGATACGTCAGAATTATGTTGAGGGAAACACTATTTTTAGCTCGCAAAGCTATAGCACTTAAATGGATTCAATCTACTGCCCCTTATGTATGCAAATGGACACAATCATGATCTGCAGCAGCCTACGAGCTGTCAAGTCTGTCTGTCAGAATGCCCAGACAAGATGCTGCAAAAATATACAAAAAGTAGAATAGATATGAAAAACTTAACAAAGAAGTGCCCATATAAAACCTCTCCTCTCGGTGTTACTATCATGTAAGGTAGATTAAGGCCGAATATCGGGCAGCTCAGCAGGAACCGGCCGACATTCAAACAGTGTGTACAGCAGCCTGTTTGGCTACTGTGGAACAGGCATGCTGGAAAACCAGCAGCTGACCTGTGTGTGTTCTGGCTGGGAGGCAACCCCCCTGTCGGAACACAATCGCACAGCAGGAAGATCGCTTTACTAACATTGCATAGTTAGTACAGCGCGCTCCTAAGTTTTTTTTTTTTTTTTTCGTTCGGCCTGCTGGGTTGAACCGAAAACAAACTACCTGTGTGTACCAGGCTTTTGGAAGGGAGCATTTCCAGACTGATTGCTTTTACATACTGGAAATGCTCACAATACCACTGTCCCCAAAATTAGAATAATCCCAACCCTTGTTACAGCAGGACAAAGGCATATATTCCTGGCTCCTCCCACATATCAGGAACTAAAAGCAAATGCTTACAACTGAGTGTAGAGAAGATCTCAAACTTTAAAGCGGTGTATTTTTTAAACTACACATTTGTTAAATAGAAATGTATACATAGTGTGCATCAGCAGATGGGGACAAAGTGAGGCTTTTAAACCTTATTTTGAATTTCAGCTTTACCAGATTCAATATCTGATTGCCTTGGGTTTCTGCACCACAGCTGTACAGTATATACTCTACCATGTTTGTAAGCTGCAGAGACTGAGCTTGATTAGCAGATCTTCCTTTTTTTTTTTTTTTTCCTATTTTCAGCCGTGCTTATTTTGCATATGGTTGACATTTCTGGCTGTGTTGCAATCACTAGGTTTTAAAAAACAGAATTCAAAGCAAGTTGTTTAAATACTAATTTACTTGTGCCAACAACTGCAACCATTGTAACAGACTATATATGCTTGGTAAAACTTTTTTTTATTTGTTATTCATGCCCCACATATATTCCCATAAATTATTTTTCTATTAAGTTTAGCCATTTTTTTATATATATATTTTTAGCATTTTTATTTTATGTGGCAGCCCTGAATTGTATATTATAAATTATAACACTAGACTGTATTCTAGTCTCTACGCATTGGGGGCATTCAAAAAAGCTGCTGCACCACTTTTCTGGTGTTAATCTCTTTTGTTTTTGTTTTTGTATTGCGTCAAATTCATAAATGAATTCTTGTATTGCGCCAACATAATAAAACACATGCAACGCTTTTTTGGTTCTGACAAAATCTCCAAAATTCAGGTAGTCCTAAAATGCACTGCCTTTACATTGTGGCGCAATGATTGCACCAAATTCAAAATAAAATACAAACAGTTGGTATCTTACAAAAGTGGAGTTAATTAGGACCAACTCACTTTTGGTGTACAAAGAGAGAAACTGACGCAAACTGATTTTGCGAAAGCGTATCTCATGCATTCTAAAAGTGGCGCAGCATGGGCTAAATTCAAGTACAAGTTCTAGCCAGGTATATGGTTTTAGTGTATGCTGCACCACTTTTAGAATGCATGAGAGACACTTTCAAAATCTGTCTGTGCTGGTCTTTATAAATTCTGGGGATTGTTGTCCTGCAGCATTGATTTTCATGTATTATTGATAGTAATGTCTTTTTGGGAGCTCTCCCTATTTAGGAATATGACAGAGCACCAATTTTTTCCCACCAATTATTAGTTGTTGGTCTATAAAAAGAAAATAAAAACCCTATTTTTAATTGCCTTCATTGATTTAAGAAAAAAAAAATGCATGCTGCTATGATGTCAAACAGCAAAACAGATATTGCAATAAGCTAGGGATTGGGGGTGTTCTCTGAGGTGGTCATGACTACATTTTTTTTTTTTGTGGGGGGGGAATACTCTCTAAAGGGCCTGGTATAGGTTGTGGGGGGACCTCCATGCTTTATTTTTAAAGACAGGCCCCTTTGCTTACATTCTGCCGTTAGTTTGGAATCCCCGACTGGCAGCATGTGTCACTGGTTGTTGGGGTACCGGTTCCTAACAATCAACATAAGATGTCAAACACATGTAAATGTGTTTTTTATGTATGGTTTTGGTGTGTTTTCTATTGGCCCAAAATCATGCAGCACTGGCAACTTTTCCAAAAAATTCACATGCATTGATGTGAATGAGCACCGTAGTGAATAATGTGATTTCCATTGTCGTCCGATGATGCGTGACGCAAGTTGCATCGGAAATCACACTATTGTAAACCAGGCCTAAAACCCAGACAAAAATATAATACTTTGAAACTTAGCAGTTGTTAAATGTGATTGCATGTGGCAGTTCATTTTCTTAGTTTTTTTTTTTTTTTTTCACCTGGTGATGCTGCCAATACCATACATTCCTGTATTATGGTGTCTACTCTGGATACAAGAATAATGGGGATGTTTTTGGGCAGTAGCATTGTCAGCCTTGGGGGAGATCATAGTGTTAGATGCTCTAACTGCAGATTTACATAGCCTCGACTAACAAATTAAAGCCAAATTCTAGCTAACACTTTTTCAGCTGTTAGAGCAAGTTTAATTGATCATGCATGTTTTTATAAAAATGGATGTGGCTCCACAGGCACCCCAGAGATTTAAAGCTAATATTCCCATTGGCTTAAAGGCTGACACGCTGATACCAGAACAATACTCAAATTACCCAGCACTTTATCCACCTAGGCAGCACAGAAGACTTATTATACTTTTTAGTCTTTCAGAGTAAGAATAGAGGTTATTGTTGCATACATTTGTGCATAAATTTGAAGCCACACTGTCAAGACTGCCCTGCAAAGCATGAACTCTAATTCTAAATGATCTCCGCTCTGAACTTTAGAACTCGGGAGGGATGGCTATAGTTAAGATTTGCTTGAAAAAAAAAAAAAAAAACTATCACATGTCCTAAATAAAATATTTAGCAGCTAAATCACCTCATATATAAAAAATATTTCTGCCGTTCCCCAGTTGTTACCTTCTTTCTAGGTCTTGTGTTGGGTCATGTCTTGTTAAATATCCTTTGCCAATTTAAAGGTTCAAAATATTTTGACTGTATATTTAGCTATATACCCAGTTAAAGCAACATTAAACACATCCCCAAACAATTGTAGGGTACCAATTCTTAAAAATGGTGGCTGCAGTCGTTTTTTCTTTTTCAGGGTTTTTTCTCACCCAGTTATTGGATAGAGCAGGGATCTCCAAACTTTGGCCCTCCAGCTGTTGCGGAACTACACGTCCCATGAGGCATTGTAAAACTCTGACATTCACAGACATGACTAGGCATGATGGGAATTGTAGTTCCTGAAAAACTGGAGGGCCTTAGTTTGGAGACCCCTGGGATAGAGGAACAACAGAGACACCATCAGAGATGAGAACATTCAGGTGGTCGCACTGTTCTGTTTTATAGGAACAGTGGCCAAGGATATTACCCAAGTGCCTTGTATAGGCTTAAAGTGGTTTTACATACAAATCCTTGGAAACCACTGGTAATGTTTTGCAACCAAATTAGGCCTACAATATACTTCATTGCATTGTCTACAGATCCATGTTAAACCAATAGAATGATGGTCTCACAAGACTCCCCAAATCATTTGTTTACATTAGAGCACTATAGATGTGCCCTTTAAATCTGACCTGACCTGGGGTAAATAATCCAGTAAGAGGGGACCTGGCACAGGATGTACAAGAAAAGAAAAACCCATTTTTTTTTTGTTAAACACTTTACAGTGTAATTTAACTGATTAAGGGCTTTAGTGGCCCTCCAGCTATGGGGTTACCAGCCTGCAAGTCTAGGATTCCACGCTGGTAGTTCAGTAGAGAAGAGAGTATGTCTTTCTTTCCTTTTACAATTTGGGCTAAACGTTACTGGACTTCAGCAATGCTAGTTTTACTTCTGGTTGTACAATGTGAAAGAATGTTAGTCTAAAGATGTGTGAACTCCTATATTTTTATCTACTTCTAAATTATGTTACAGAATCTCAAAGGAAGACTTTGAGTTGGCAATAACGTCAAATATGTACCCTATGATGATTCTGGAAATGTCCAACACTCATACGTGTGATGATAACGCTTGCCATTAAAGCCTCATTTTCACATTTATGACCTCCTATTTTGAAGTTCCCGTTTTGTAAAAAGTGACAAACATACATGTATCTAGATTTCCCCTACAAATGTTTATAAAATTTTTAGATTTTATGAAATATAGCAGCATCTTCTCAAGTTTAATACCGTTAGTACCATTTCACCCCATTGGAAAAGTTGTCTAGACTAGAACATTTAATTATAAAAAGGACCACAAATATTGCTTCGCTTTTGTATGAAAAATGTCGTCTTTTGTATTTTATTGGCACATAAAATATCAGGTATACCACAGAAGTGTGCATGCTTCTTATTGCACAGAATAAACACACATTTTTCCCACATTTCTTTTCATCTGTTTTTTTCCATATAGGTTTATATACTCTTAAAAATAAAAAAATAATTTTTCACTTCTTTTTAAATCTTAATTAGGGTTGTCACTGCCCAATGCGTTCATATTTCCAGTTTCTGTTTTTTCCCAGTCATTTGTCCTTTTAGTGCATTTTACGGTGCCGATACCTACTGGCTTTTTCCTTGGCTGCGTTGGCACAGGCATTGTGCTTATTCTGTTGTAAATGATTCCAGTATTTGATCAGTTCACCAGGCTGGAACTGATGAGAGGTAATTAGGTGGCTATATTTACAGCTAGAATATGAAACTCTCCAGTGATTGAATACAAATTCATTTGGTGGGGGTATAGGGTCAATGCGCAGCTTGGCTAGACAGATACCAACATACACATCCTCTAAATGTAATCGTCTAATACTCAAGGAGACCTTAAATATTTTTTCTGCTAGATCTCCAGAGAAAACATACCCAGTTCCAGAACAAAACACAGGATAACGCTCACTTGGATACAAGTCTGGTGACATGTACCACTTGCTGTCTTTGTTACGGTTGGGTGCATAGCCTCTCATTAAATACCCTGTAAAATAGTTGGTTCTTGCTGGTTGGTCTGGCTTCAGCAGTTTGTTTATCAAGTATTCTGTATTAACAAACATGTCACTGTCTGTCTTCATGACATATGGGACATGGGGGCAGTATGTTGCTACCCAGTTCATACCCATAAGTGTCTTAATGGTGAGATTGTAATAAGTGTCTAAGTATTCCTGCTGGATGATATCGTGATACTGCCTACTTTCATCCACTATGGCCTGTTCAATTAACCCATTTAACTTGGTGTGTAAACCCAGAAGAAACAACCTTACAATCTGGATTCCTGGTGCAAGACTTTCATTTCCCCATGTCTGCCTAATAGCCTGTCGAGCTTCAATTTGTCTTGGTTCTGCAGCTATGAGAAGTATTAAGAAAGGCTTTTTTTCCTGACATTTCTCTGGCTCATTAATTATATATTTGTAATGGTATACATTTTTTCGGCCCCAGCCCTTTTCACTGTAAACACTCCCATTGGTGCTTAAAGTATTCTCCAGACCTGTAACACCTTGTTGTTGTGGCTCTGTGTTACTTAGGTTAAAAGTGGTATGAGGCTTCCATGTTTGTGGAATGGCATCCTTCCAGATATTCCTTAGCGAGCTGTTGGTTTCAGTTTTAGTTGCTTTGAATCCACGAATTGAATGCGTCACCGGATTTTCCTTTAGTCCAACTCTGCCAGTGAATGAATTGTGATGGTTACAGAACAGTAATGTGGCAAACAGAAACACCAGTGATAAAAGCCCTGTGAGATGGGTGCGAAAAAGTGACCTTTTACCATTCCAGGTCATTTTGCCAAGACAGCAATGACGTCTCCTCCACTGAAGCATGCTTTTGAAATCCCAGTGCAGTTATACTGCATCTGCACTAATTTCCAGTTTATCAATCCCAACCCAGTAATAGGGCAGTCTCTATATCTCAGTGGCTTTCTTCATTTCTCTTTGTCCGGTGAACCATTTCCTATAAGATCTGTAGAAAGAAAGAAATAGATTGTAAAAATCCATAAAATTGAAGTCCTCATTTTAGGTGAATTCAAAAATCTCTAGTTTCTTACTCCCAGTTTTGGCTACACAACTTTTATATCTCTCTAAATGGTGGTATAGTGTTCGGGGGAAATTGTCATGTACAGGTTTCAGAAATGTAATTTGGAGCCACGTTGAATTAGTCACAGTACACTGCTTAGCTTGTTTCCCACAGACAGTGACAGGTTTGAAAAGTCAATGAAAAGATGCAATTGTCAGAATGGGTTTTCAGGGCTAGTAACTTCCTTGTCAAGTCTGGTAAGAATGACATTTTAAATTTGAAACAATTAGCTTGATGTCTAAAACAGGTGTATTCGCATTAGTTTAAAAACCGTATTAAGAAGAGGGGAGATCAATAGGATTTAAAGCAAATAGATAAAGTTTTAAAGGCATCATAAATGTATCCCATTTCTCTGAATTATGATGGTTCCTCTAGATGGAGCTAGAGTGGCATGTTTGTCATACATCTATCTCTGCATCAGGTCAATCTGTTTTTAGAATGAATTCTGTTAACCACTGTCTGGAAGTAACTGCTCCAAGCACAAAAGTCCACACTGTGAACATCTTCAACCATTACAAATGTATTTCCTATTGTAATAGATGGAACAAATGAGAGCATGCCCCAATATGATCTCAATGCATTTCAGGACTATATTATGGCACATATCCAACTTTATGCATGTTAAGTTTTAGGTGTTGCACCAATTTGCAAAGGTCTACCTTGATGGTAATGCAAAAATAAAGCGCGTTCCACTGTCCTGGCATGTTATTTAACCTGAAACCGCAAGAAAGATTTAATAAACCGCAGGTAACCGTTCATAAAACATGTAGTTTTAGATTGTAAGGTTTAATAAGCAGGGCCCTGTATTGTAACTGTACTGTCTGCTCTCACGTTGTAAAGCGCGACGCAAACTGTTGACGCAATATAAATTCTGTAAAACGATATTAATATTGGATTATCTTTGGATACAGATGGGGCCTCTTTCTAACTGGTGAGTCCGAATAATAGATGGGATAGCTTTTCAGATGCATAAAAACACTTGGGATAGTTTTCACAGAATCAAATGTTTCCATTTGTTAAAACTTAATTTTTTGTGAACAATTTCTTTTCACTTCACATATACCCAAAAGTGGGACACGTGGGCATATTAGATTGTGAGCTCCTTTGGGAGCAGGCACTCGTGTATTTTGTAAGTTGTTTTGTATATCTTGGCACTATATAAATGAAACCAATCGAAAGGGTTATTAGAATCTCAGTTCTAATAGTTTTGATCGTAAAAAAAAATAAATAAAAATAACATGCTGTACCGTGCTAGCTAATTGTTACTATTTTAATTACTCTTATTGAGAACATGCAAGTCTTGCAGGTATTCTCTTCAGGAATCCTAAAACTGAAATTTTATTGTATATTGCTTGAATGTTAGTTGAATCAGCTAAGCATGTGATTTTCGCTACATTCACTGGAATGAAATAGGCCATGCAGAATAAATGGGTTCCTTTAACAATCTGCATGTCCTGAAATACTTATTCATGGTTGCCATGCAAGATATATAGATCTGCATCAGAATGTTTTATTTTTTTTCCCCCCTGACCAGCTTAACCTGTATACCAAAATATCCCTCCCCAGCCTCTGAATTTTGTACCGTAAAACCATTTTCATTACCAGCTTGCAGTGCCCAGGGCAAAGTAAGCACATTTTATATTGGCCACACTTTCATGATTTATAGTGTCTTGAAAACACTAGGAATGAGTGCAGTTCCTGCAGTGTTTTTACATGCAAGGAAAGCTGGATTTTTTTTTTTTTTGTCATCCACAGAAGTGTTATCAGCAATGCTGTCACTTACTGCTTAATTGTATTAGTCAGAACAATAATTCTAGTTGCCAAGATGAAAATGTTTTTTCAGTTGTTCTTTCATTTTGCCATCTAATTTAATGATGCACTGATCTCAACAGCATGCTAGGTTCATCAGACAGAAGATTACTTCAGATAAGGATTAAATATGACCTACTTTGAAAGGGATTTATTTCATCTCATATTGCAGATTTTCTCCTCCCCTAGCAGATTCCCATAATATATTTTTGTAGCCGTCTTTCGCATCTAATATCATCCCATAAACAGCTGTGCTTAACGCACAAGGAATTATTATGGTTAATATTCCACTTTTACCCACCCAAATAACAATCCACAGAAAAAATGGTTGACACAATCGAATCCTTAAAAACATCAGTTTTAACATACCTGTGTTTTATTGAACAAATTCATTGTTGTAGGGTTATATCTATTGAAAGATGAATACTTTAGGCATGTCATCGCTTGGTCAAACGAATTGAGCAGAAACATGCGCACTTCAATAATCTCTCTTCTGTGAATGCTTGTGCCTGCTGTCCGTCTGCATGCAGCTTGCCCTTTCGCCTGCTTCAGTCCGGGGCATTGTGCTTATTCCTCTAGCAGGGGAATGAAAATTTCTCCAGCATTTTCCTCTGTGCACACCCAGATGGCTTCCCAGTCGCTTCTGCTGTATTGAAATCTTTCACAGATCTCGCCTTTTGTCCCTAATGCAGCTTTCATCCATCTGTATCCATGCCAGCACTGCCAGATCTTTGTAACGTTGGAGAAAACACCATAAGAACATAGTAGCCGCGTTGAATTAAATAGTAGAGAGGATTTACCTCTTTTGTTGTTGCTAGGCAGCTTGAGAAGAAGACGGAGCTTCTTTCAGGGGGGGAGGGCTGTGGTCTAGAGAAGCAAGACAGCTTCCCAGGCTGCTACTGCCTCTCTAGGAGGCAGTGGTTTATATGTGGGCTTTGACTTATGCTGTCTTCTGACAGAGCTGAATTTAACGTCACAGCCTCGATGACTATCACGTGACAAGTTTGCATTCATAGCTCCTGGTCTAGATGCTGTCAGCCCCTATGCTTTCTACTTATGAGCATCATTAGAGACTGTTTGGATCCTTGAATATAAAAAGCAGTTGTGTTAACCTTTTGCAGCATGATCTGCTTATGTATGCTATGAAATCAATGACTTAGACATGTCTTTTTTTAAAATGAGGGAACATAATGTATTAAAGTGGTATAAGTCCATTCATTATGTACTACAGCAAATGGCTGTTAATTGTATGCTTACACTTACCAATGACCGTTGCAGTTTGCATGCCATTCATAAACACCTTTTCCATCTCTTGTGTATTTGCATCAACTGCTGAATTTTTTTTATTTTTTTTTTATATTTTTGAAGACTAAAATGTATGACATGTCTTTTAATCTCTAAAGCTTTCTTATTCTTTGAAATCTTTTCTGGCTTATTGATTTATGGCATTGCACAGTTGGCCACTAGAGTCAGGCTTGTTTTATGATGATTTAAAAAAATTGTTTTATTACTTATGCACCAGAAAATAAACCATTATTAGGTGTGCAAGCATTCAATACCTTTTTTTTTTTTTTTTTTTTAAAGCATACCTTTTAAAGCAGACCTATGCTTTGCCTACTTTAGGCCTCTTTCACATGGAGCATACTTTAGCATACACCCATGCGGTGGGGACTATGTTTGCCTACATGGGACTGTACAGCAAGCAGCTGCACGGACACAGCCACTGTTCCCATTTTGCGTCCCTTCCCCCCCCCCAAAAAAAAAACAAAACCGCACTGTTTGCATTTGGGGGGTGCGTCACTCACACGGATGTCGAAGTGGGACCAGCTGCTGTCCATGCAGCAGCTGTTTCTCAACAGACCTTAATGAGATAGTGTGCATGTAGATGCACAGAACACTAATGCATCCTGTTCGGGCAAACACTGCGCTTTACTTAAAATGATTCTAAAGGCTTTTTACCTTCATGCATTCTGTGCATGAAGGTAAAAAAAAAGTGTGCAGTCCTCCCCTGCCTGCATACTCATTAAACTTACTTGAGCCCGATCTCGATCCAGCTGTGTACACGAACAGCTGCTCTGCTGACTATCTCCCTCCTCATTCGCTCGGACACAGCCGTGGGAGCCATTGGCTTCTGCTGTCAATCACAGCTAGTGAGGAGGAAGTGGGACTGAGTTCTGTTTTGTGTCAGCGGATACACAGAACAGGGCTCTGGAGTTAGCATACACAAGCACCCCCAAGAACAGAGCTCTGGATAAAGCATACATGAGCACCCCAATAGCAAGCAGCTTGCTATGGAGGCACTCTGTGAGGGGAGCTAAGAGCATCAGTGAGGGACCCGGGAAGAGGGGGATTGGGGCTGCTGTGTGCAAAAGCATTGCACAGAGCAGGTAAGTATGACTAGGTACCTTTTTTTTTTTAAGTACAACTTTAGGTGCACCAATGTGAACAAGGCTTTTAGCTGAAGTGCAGCCAATGACACACAACTGAAAAAAAATGTGGGGTAACTTACAGTGAGTAGGATGTGTCCATTGTGTTGATTCCTCTTCTGTGAATTAAAATCTTCCTCCATGAAACCAGCCCCCTCCTCTGCACGGCCGCATCAACAATCCTAATACAACTAAAGGGCTCTGACAGGCTGTCTTCAAGGAAGCCTGACTATGACTTCCCTTTTTGCCCAGATCCACCATTCATAGGAGCCGTACTACAACTTTTTATGAACGAGACAGGATGTATTTATGGAGGGTGCTGAGCTATATTAAAGACCACTTTCTAGCCAAAGAAGTTGCAGTATGGCTTCTTTAAATAGTGTATCTGGCCGGAAAGGGCAGGTATAGATGGGCTCTCTTGAGCCTGTGACAGTCCATTAGTTGTAATAACCCCTGCCGCATTGTAAGATTATGGCTTGGAGGGTGTTAAGGACAGAGGAAGATTTTCAACATCAGAAAATAAATTGGCACAAGGGACATAGCTTATTGAAAGCTGTTTTTTGGGTAATGATAAAGCAGTAAGCACGTTGGGTATGTATCCCAGTGTCTTTCGCTCTCTCTCTGCCATCTGATACTGCCCTGAGCTACATGTCTTCTGGTGATGTGACGGTAACGGCAGCATACCGTGCATCTGGGAGGTATTCACAGCACTTCACTTTTTCCACATTTTGCTATGTTAGAGCCTTATTCAAAAATGGGTTTACTTCATTATTTATCTCAAAGTTCTGCAAACAATACCCCATATTGACAACGTGAAAAATTTGTTTGAAACCTTTATTCACAGGCTTTGCTCAGTACTTTGTTGAAGCACCTTTGGCACCAATTACAGCCCCAAGTCTTTTTGAGTATGATGAGACAAGCTTAACACACCTATTTTTGGGCAGATTCTCCCATTCTTCTTTGCAGGACCTCTCAAGCTCCATCCGGTTGGAAGGGGAGCGTCAGTGCACAGCCATTTTCAGGTCTCTCCAGAGATGTTTAATCGGGTTCAAGTCTGCGCTCTGGCTGGCCCACTCAAGGACATTCACAGAGTTGTCCTGTAGCCACTCCTTTGTTATCTTGGCCGGGTGCTTAGGGTTGTTCATCTGTTGGAAGATGAACCTTCACTGCAGTCTGAGGTGCAGAGTACTCTGGAGCAGGTATTCATTAAGGATGTCTTTGTACATTGCTGCATTCATTTTCCCTCGATCCTGACTAGTCTCCCAGTTCCTGTCGCTGAAAAACATCCCACAGCATGATGCTGCCACCACCATGCTTCACTATAGGGATGGTATTGGCCAGGTGATGAGTGGTGCCTGGTTTCCTGCAGACATGACGCTTGCCATTCAGGCCAAAGAGTTCAATCTTTGTTTCAGCAAACCAGAGAATTATATTTCTCACCGTCTGAGAGTCCTTCAGGCACCTTTTCGCAAACTCCCAGGTGGGCTGTCGTGTGCCTTTTTACTGAGGGGCCTCCGTCTGGGCACTCAACCATACAGGCCTGATTGGTGGAGTGCTGCAGAGTTGGTTGTTCTTTTAGAAGGTTCTCATCTATCCACAGAGAAACGCTGGGGCTCTGTCAGAGTGACCATTGGGTTCTTGGTCACTTCCCTGACTAAGGCCTTTCTCCCCTGATCACTCAGTTTGGCCAGGCAGACCACTCGAAGAAGAGTCTTGATGGTTCCAAATTCCTTTTATTTATGGATGATGGAGGCCACTGGGTCATTTGGATCGTCAATGCTGCAAAACAGTTCTGTACCCTTCCCCAGATCTTTGCCTCCAGACTATCCTGTTTCAGAGGTCTACAGACAATTCCTTGGACTTAATAGCTTGGTTTGTGCTCTGGTATGCACTGTTACCTGTGGGACCTTGTATAGACAGGGTTGTGTGCCTTTAAAAATCATGTCCAATGAACTGAATTTGCCACAGATGGACTCCAATCAAGTTGTAGAAACATCTCAAGTATGATCAGTGGAAACAGGATGCACCAGAGCTTAATTTTGAGTGTTATGGCAAAGACTGTGAATACTTATGTACATGAGATTTTTTTGTTTTTCATTTTTAACAAATTTGCAAAGATTTCAAACTTCTTTCAAGTTGTCATTTTGTGGTATTGTTTGTACAATTTTGAGGAAATTAATTTTTGTCCATTTAATCCATTTTAATTTAATCCAATTGTAACCTATATGTAACATATATGTAAATGTGGAAAAAGTGAAGCGCTGTGAATACTTTCTGGATGCACTGTGATTGGCTTTTAGGATTGAAGCTCTTCCATTTGATGGGGAGCTGGGTCTGACATCTCCTCTTTCTGCAGTCCAGGATTGCTTCAACCTCGTGTTCCTAATTAGAAAAACAGATCTGGAGTCTCTGGATCTCAACCTGTAAAGGGATTGGGTACCGTTGATTTTAGTAGGAATAAAATGATGGATATTAAGATTTTCAAGCAAAGTTAGTTAATAAGCCACATAATTAACCTATCTCTTAACCAGGAAAGGTCCTATTTATCTTGGGTCAAGCTTCATTTAGGCGCGCCATGCATTGTACAATTTTCTTAAATTTCCTTTGAATTACCTTCAACTACAGTGCCTTGCGAAAGTATTCGGCCCCCTTGAACTTTGCGAACTTTTGCCACATTTCAGGCTTCAAACATAAAGATATAAAACTGTAATTTTTTGTGAAGAATCAACAGCAAGTGGGACACAATCATGAAGTGGAACGAAATTTATTGGATATTTCAAACTTTAACAAAAAACTGAAAAATTGGGCGTGCAAAATTATTCAGCCCCTTTACTTTCAGTGCAGCAAACTCTCTCCAGAAGTTCAGTGAGGATCTCTGAATGATCCAATGTTGACCTAAATGACTAATGATAAATGGAATCAACCTGTGTGTAATCAAGTCTCCGTATAAATGCACCTGCACTGTGATAGTCTCAGAGGTCTGTTATAAAGCGCATCATGAAGAACAAGGAACACACCAGGCAGGTCTGAGGTACTGTTGTGGAGAAGTTTAAAGCCGGATTTGGATACAAAAAGATTTCCCAAACTTTAAACATCCCAAGGAGCACTGTGCAAGCGATAATATTGAAATGGAAGGAGTATCAGACCCCTGCAAATCTACGAAGACCTGGCCGTCCCTCTAAACTTTCAGCTCATAGGAGAAGACTGATCAGAGATGCAGCCAAGAGGCCCATGATCACCCTGGATGAACTGCAGAGATCTACAGCTGAGGTGGGAGACTCTGTCCATAGGACAACAAGCTGTCGTATACTGCACAAATCTGGCCTTTATGGAAGAAAGCCATTTCTTAAAGATATCCATAAAAAGTGTTGTTTTAAAGTTTGCCACAAGCCACCTGGGAGACACACCAAACATGTGGAAGAAGGTGCTCTGGTCAGATGAAACCAAAATCGAACTGTTTGGTAACAATGCAAAACGTTATGTTTGGTGTCAAAGCAACACGGCTCATCACCCTGAACACACCATCCCCACTGTCAAATATGGTGGTGGCAGCATCATGGTTTGGGCCTGCTTTTCTTCAGCATGGACAGGGAAGATGGTTAAAATTGATGGGAAGGTGGATGGAGCCAAATACAGGACCATTCTGGAAAGAAAACCTGATGGAGTCTGCAAAAGACCTTAGACTGGGATGGAGATTTGTCTTCCAATAAGACAATGATCCAAAACATAAAGCAAAATCTACAATGGAATGGTTCACAAACATATCTAGGTGTTAGAATGGCCAAGTCAAAGTATTAACTTAAGGGGGCTGAATAATTTTGCACGCCCAATTTTTCAGTTTTTTTATTTGTTAAAGTTTGAAATATCCAATAAATTTTGTTCCACTTCATGATTTGTGTCCCACTTGTTGTTGGTTCTTCACAAAAAATTACAGTTTTATATCTGTTTTGAAGCCTGAAATGTGGCAAAAGGTCGCAAAGTTCAAGGGGGCCGAATACTTACGCAAGGCACTGTATGTAGTGCAAGGGCCTGCCTGACTGCATACAATTTCAACGTTTTTCTTGTCTCCTGTTTGAGTCTTTGTGTTGGCATCATGTAGGGAATTGACTGTTGGAACTGAAGTCCGTGAGTGTAAAGCTGGGTACACACATTTAGTTTTGGATTTCAATAAAAAAAAAAAAAAAAAAACAACAAAAAAAAAAACAGATCCCCACACCAACACAAGCAAAATTGATGCAGGGATCTCTCCTGATGTGACACTGTATTCTGTGACCCTTTGCAATCAGTAGCGATATATCTGGCTACGCCGATGGCCACTTGCTAGTTCCTTATGTCTTCCTTGATATGTTTGAGCCACATTTTCTTCAGTTCTGCTTGTTTAACCCTCCGGTGGACAGGTTCTTCAACCAGAGGAGTTTATATATAGCAGCTGACTAGTGTTCATACTGCAAGATTGCCAAACCATATAGCAGCCTTTTTTTAAATTTTTTAATTTGTTCTTTGAAGGCTGCGACTTGTTTGAATTGTCTCATTTCAATGGAGAGCACAGAATGACACCCAAAATCTGTCTCGGGCATTATATTTGGAAGACCTCAAGATTATTCATGTCGTTTGCGCAACTTTCTGACTTGTACAGGAATATTGGTAGAATCCGTGTTTGGAAGAGGTGAATGTGGGTCTTGGCGGAGAGGTTAGCTGCCTTCCACAGGCATGATGTAAGTGAGGCAAGTTTGGGGTTTTCATGTATCCTTTCCCATGCCACCCAGTGTTCAAGGTTTCACAGAAAACCTTCCAGAATCTGGAGGTAAACTCTACCCCTCTGTCAGAAACAATACGGTTAGGGACGCTGTGTAACCACACAACCTCCTTAAAGCAGAAACAGTCTTGGGAGCAGTGGCAGTCCCTTTAACCACTTGCCTACATAGCACTTTTACCCTCTTTTTGACCAGACCAATTTTCAGCTTTCTGTGCTTTTTCACTTTGACAATTACGCAGTCATGCAACACTGTACCCATTTGAAATTTTTATCATTTTTTTCTCTCGCATAAACAGGGCTTTCTTTTGGTGGTATGTAATAGCCATTGAAAATTTAGAAAAAAAAAAAGTTCATAGTTATAAAATTTTGCAAACGGGTCATTTTTCAGCTGCACTGGCGGGCGCGCTTTGATAATCGGGACACTGATAATCGGTACCCTGAATATCTGTGCCGATGTACCTTTAACACAAGCCGGTTTTCTACTTTTTCTCTCATGCTGTCAGTGTGAGGAAAAAGAACATCATATAATCAGCTTGTGTTTACTTCTGTGATGAGCTGTCATTGGACACAGCTGGTCAGGTGGTAAAGGGCCGCTGTGATTGACCATTTACCCCAATCTGTGATCAGCTGAGTCCGAAGGACTTTGCATGTGCCTGGCCACCAAAACGAACAAAAAATTTAATCTGAGGTTTTGTGAGCTCCAAAGTGGCCAGCCAATCGATGATCGTGGCACATTTTAGGGACACCAACTCGTAGTTTCTCAGGAATGAAGATTTGTTCTCCAAGCAAGTAGATGCCCTACCCAGTTCTATCACCGACCATCCACTTAAAGAAGAAAGTTCTTAGCTGGTTAAATTGTGTCAGGTTTAGGGGGCAAAGCTGATTCCTAGAACTTGCATGAAAGTTCATCTGGTTTACTCTTAAGTAATGACCGTATATTACATGAAATGCGGATCGAGAAAAAGGCACCCATCTTGTCTGTCGAGGCCTCATATGTTTTGCAGTCCTTAAAGGAGAAGTACAGCCAAAGCATGTTTGGCTGTACTTCTCCTATGGCTCACTGGAGTGCAGTTCATACTGGAAGGACCCAGTAGAGTATGGGCAGAAGTGCCAGGCCGGCAAGTTTGCAGGACCAAAGGTAGCATCAATTAAAGGGAAACTCTGGTTTGACAGCAGGTTCAGGACGACCGAGTCCTCTTTACCACATTGGCTGGCAGTAGGAATACTCATTGATGTCAACAGCTGGGTCTGAGAGTTGACCAGAGTAGGCATTTGGCCAGTAGTATAGGACAAAGTCACAGAGCAGGCCACAGTTGGCAATGAACAGGCAATGCAGTACTAAATCATAAGCAGGATCAAGGTCTGAGATGAAGACGAGGTCAAACTGGAGAAGTAATGATACAAACAGAATCCAAAGACAGGTCAGAAGTAAGCTGGGTTAGGAAAAGGTAGCGCACACAGAATACAGATCCGGTTTCAACCTGAATGCCAGTCAAGGTCATTCCCTAAATAATCCATTTGGCACACATGAACACCTGCACTCTTGCTTTCGAAACCTGCGCCTAGCCATGACGGTGTGCAGAGCTGTAAGCAAAAAATGTGCAGGTGCCTGAATGAACTAACAATTATTCCCCTGATGGTAACTTTTGTAGTGGGGGCCCCCTCTTTTCTTCAAAAGGTATAATGCTCATTTTATCTAGGAGCTAAAGAATATGGTAAAATATTTAAATTATTCTTTAATCCCCCTGCAGCTGTCCTCCCCCCTACTAGAATATGGGCAGGCCTTTGCATAATAATCAATGCAGGGCTGCATAACAATTGTTAGGGGAGGGGGGGGGGGAGCCGACAATGTAATTTAATTAGACTTCATTACATAGTTACGTCCTATATAATACTGATAAATCTGATATGTGATGCCCCCATAATTGTGCTTTCATTATCCAGTCAGACTGGGCAAGTCTGTCAGTTTCCCAGAAGACTGCAGGGGGAGGGAGGAGAGCTTCCGTCCCCGCTCGGAACAGCTTGTGGGTGGAGTTTTCGCTTTAAAGTCACACATAGTGTGATTACTAATGGAGTTTGCACGTAAAAATCTGTTTATGTAAACAAAGCCCGAATATATATTTCAGAAGCCTTTAGAAAAACCATTGGGATAGATACATAAGCTAGGAAAGGGTACAAAGGCATTTCTAAAGGTCATGGTGTGCATCAACACACAGAGGAATTGTTTAATATGGAAGAAAGACATTTCTGTGGCTAATTTCTACAGGAGTAGGTGTTTTGTAAAGATTTTGGCTAGAGCTCAGTGTGCAATTGTAAAAAAATAAATAAAATCTCCTGGAAAATGGCTAAGAAAATATGAAACACAAAAACATACATAAACTATAATTTGTTGGCCAAATTTTAGTTTATAGTTTTAGAATTTAATTTTTTATTTTTGCAAATACACAAGAAAGCGGAAGTACGGCTTAATACCTTAAATTCTCCTCTGCAATCATTAATGTGACCCAAGTTCAGCCTTGTATGTGGAACTTTAGTCCTTGGATGCCACAGCACCACATCTTGGAACATTCACATTTTGTGAATTAGCAAGTGCTTTTATGCAGACTATAGTTTTAAGTCTCTTATTTGAACTTGTGTATCATACAAGTGGATAGGCATATGTTACATAGTGGGTATATATTTTTTGCACTTTGGATAGATTTTTGAAGTTTGTTTTCTATAAGTGTGTAATTTTTATTCACTAAGCTTTGTATAAGTGCACTTTTAGTTTATTATTTTTTGTGTAGTATAATATTTAACACTTTATGTGGATTTTTTTTTTGCGTTTTTTAAATGACGCTTCTCATTCTTGACCATGAGATTTTATAGTGCCACCTACAAGAGTAGGACACTGGGCAAAAAACAACAGAACACCACCTATGGGTAGTCCTAGCTGGTATAAACTCCCCTCTCTGCAATAGGCAAGCCAGTTTTTTCTGCTTAGTGTTGTACATAAGGGCATAAATCCCTCTTGGAACCTGTAGGAAGTCAGACTCTCAATTTGTGCCCATGGATGGACCTCCCAGAGACCATTTCCAGATGGATCAGACAGATGGGGTGGTTCAGGCCTAATCTATCTGGGGTTAGGTTCCTACTTTCCCTGTCAAGGCGCACTCTACTAGAGCGCTTGGTGCCTCCTGGGCCTTCCGTCATGAAGTGTCAGTGACGCAGGTTTGCAAGGCGGCCACCTGGTCGTCGGTGCACATTTTTACAAGGTTTTTTAAAGTGGATGTGTTGGCATCTGCGGATGCTTCCTTTGGCTGCAAGGTTTTGCAGGCTGCTTTTTAAGAGGACCTGATCCTCTTTGAGGGTGTATTGTTTTTTTTTTTTTTCAGTTGAGCTCCAGTTGTTTTGTTTGAGCCCCTGTTGCCTGGTTGGCTAATGTTTAGCCTTGGGGACTTCTTTTTTTTTTTTTTTTTTTTGCGGTTTCCCACCTCATGTTTAACACTGCTTTGTCTCAATGGTCAAGAATGACAGGAGCTGTGTCTGTCAATGAACAAAAGAGAAAATGGGATTTTGACTTACTGTAAAATTTATTTCTCTGAGGATCATTGACGAACACGGCACTCACTCCTCTGGAGTTATAATTCTCCTGACTGCTTGTAACAAAACTGAGTGACTATAGCAGAGAGAGGGAGTATACCCCCTGGGACTACCCATGGGTGTAGCCAGTAGTTATTTCTGCCTAGTGTCCTACTCCTGTTGGGGGCAGTATAACCTAATAGTCAAGAATGACAGGAGCTGTGTCTGTCAATGAACATCAGAGAAATGGATTTTATGGTAAGTCAAAAATCCATTTTTTTTCTACAAACAATACCCCATAATGACAATGTGGAAAAAGTTTGAAATCTTCACAAATTTATTAAAAAAAAAAAAAATCACATTTACTTAAGTATTCACCGCCTCAATACTTTGTTGAAGCACCTTTGGCACCAATTACATCCCTAAGTCTTTTTGAGGATGATGCTACAAGCTTGGCACACACATTTTTGGGCAGTTTCTCCCATTCTTCTTTGCAGGACCTCTTAAAGAGGAAGTAAAGTCCCTAAAAAAAAAACTAGCTCATTATGAAGTACCTTAAAACGAAGCCCCTGCCGTGCTGCCCGCTCAGCGATAGGACGGCCGTCCTGCTTCCGGGTTCGCGTCCTCTGGCCATCTGATTGGCCGGAGACGCGATTACATCACTCCCGTGCGTGCGCGCGGGAGCCGCTGTTCACTGCAAAGGGCTCTGAAGGAACGGCACTGGTGGCCGTTCCTTCAGAGCGCATGCGCCGATGACGTCATCAGCAGTATGCACTCTAAATATCTCCTAAACGGTGCATGTTTAGGAGATATTTATAGCACCTATAGGTAAGCCTTAATATAGGCTTACCTATAGGTAAAAGTTTGGGAAGTGGGTTTACAACGTCTTTAAGCCTTATCAGGTTGCATGGGGAGTGTTGGTGCACAGCCATTTTCAGATCTCTCCAGAGATGTTCAATCAGGTTCAAGTCTCGGCTCTGGCTGAGCCTCTCAAGGACATTCACAGAGTTGTCCTGTAGCCACTCCTTTGTTATCTTGGCTGTGTGCTTAGGGTCATTATCCTATTGGAAGATGAACCTTTGCCTCAGTCGGAGGTCCAGAGCGCTCTGGAGCAGGTTTTTTTTTATCAAGGATGTCTCTGTACATTGCTCCATTCATCTTTCCCCTCAATCCTGACTAGTCTCCCAGTTCCTGCCGCTGAAAAACATCCACAAAGCATGATGTTGCACCACCATGCTTCCCAGTAGAAATGGCATTGGCCAGGTAATGTGTGGTGCCTGGTTGCCTCCAGATATGACACTTGCTATTCAGACCAAAAGAGTTCAATCTTTGTTTCATCAGACCAGAGAATTTTGTTTCTCATGGTCTGAGAGTCCTTCAGGTGCCTTTTGGAAAACTCCAGGCAGACTCTCATGTGCCTTTTACGGAGGAGTGGCTTTTGTCTGGCCAATCTACCCTCATGCGCTTTAGTTTTACAATTCAGGAATAAATTGAAAAACTTGCTTTGCAATGCAAAATTTTATTAGGATGCATACATTGTATTAAGCTTTGTTTTTTCAATGCCGTAAAAGATGTAAGAAATGTTAGTCGGTCCTACTCAATATTTTGAGTAATTAAGCACTTTTTTTTTTTTTTGAGACAGAGCTTTCTTTTGGTTTTATTTAATCACCACTGGTTTTTAACAGATTCCTGCATTCATTATTGGCTGCAAGCTGCTGATTGAATAAGGTTTTCTAGTAGTCCCGATCATAATTTGGCTGATTCTTGCTAAACCAGACTAATTAATTTTGATCTGTGTGTACCCAGCTTGTGCTTAAATGTTACCCTGACATTTCATTTTCCTGATATGTGCCCATTGTAATATTTACTTGTATGAATAAAGTATTCTGTTCTTTGCATTGTTTCCTTTTGTGTGAAATACCTAGTGTTCCTGCTAGTACCTCTGCTTACCTATTAAAAACTGACCACACTAGGCATGACAGCACAGTGCAATCAGTTTTCTGGCTGTGCTGGGAACTCAGCCGGCTCTCCACCAACGAATATACTTGTGCTGACACACCAACCTCTGCTCAGTGTACTGCTGTTTCTCCTCCCTGAGCTCCTCATGCAGTCCTGAGAACAGAAGGAATGTGATCACTTAAAAAAAAAAAAAAAAGGTTGGGGGGGTTAGTTTTTTTACATGTAGACACCAATGTTTTGCCTTTCTATTCTATTTTATTTCTATTTTTAATCTAGATGGGTTGTTTTGCAAGGTGAGGGTTTACATATACTTTAAAATGCATTTCAGAATAATTTCTTTATTCTAAACAACATTTACATTTCTCTACAGGAAGGTGCATCTGCCAGGAAGACACAGACTCCTGCTGCACAGCCAGTGCCAAGACCAGGTAATCCCAGTTTTATGTCTGTTTTGCCTGTATCTGGATGTTTATGGTTCAATCCATCTGGCGTTCCAGTGAGGGCTGGAGGGGCAAAGCAGAGACCTGGTGACCTAAGTCACTAGCTCTACTCGCTGCAGAACAAGAATTGAGTGATCAGCTTTCTTCGATCACTTAGTTCTCGATTATAGAGACAGCGGGGGACAGCTACAGAACCAAATTGATGCTGCATTCACCTAGGTGAGTATAAAATGTTGTTTTTTTTTTCCCATATATCCTGCACTTCTCTTTTTAAGTGGAAGACAAGTCGAAATCTAACCTTAAATCTTCCATCTGCTATCTAAGCCTAATCTATCTACCCTTCAAAAGGAAAGATGCCTATACTATTCTGAAGTCGCTGGTTACATAACCGGCTTCAGTGTAGATGACAGACAGCCGACAACATGCCCCCATAGTAAGCCTAAGCAGTCGTTTTCGAACTCTCCTCATTTCTGAAGCAAACAATGAAGCAATCATGTGACTGGACCGGAGCGACTTCAGAAATAGGCAAGAATAGACCTCTTTCTTTTTAAAGGGTAGATAGGTTTAGAATGGAAATTGGATTAGATTTAGGCTTAGGTTTTGTCTTGACTTTTGACTGGCCTTAACACTTTAGGCACTCCCAAAGGCAAGGTGTCTGCCTTTCTATCAAAGGCCTCTGCCTTCACTTCTCTTTGTAAGAACCTCTCTTCAAGGCATAGGTCTTCAGCCCCCTTGCAGCACAATGTGCTTTCCTGGGATAGCAGCTTGATTCTTTTCTGCCCTGCAGAAACCACATTTTGAACCCATTAGGGATATTCCTGTAGAGGATCGCTTCTGAAAACTAGCTTTTGGTCACCATCACCTCAAAGGTGTTTCTGAACGGCCAGCTCTTTTCCTGTTGAGAGCAATTCTTTATACTTCACAATGACAAGGTTGTCTTAGCCCAAGGCTTCCTACCAAAGGTGGAAAATCATTGTACTGTCTTCTGGACCTCGCAAGGGACACCCTGCTTTAAAGCCCACAGTTTCATGATGGATAAGTAATCTGTTTGCACACGCTTACATTATCAAAGAATAATTTCCTTCCGACTTTTATATGTCCATTCCACCAGATCGGTAGGAGTTGAGTTTATCACCGAGCCTCTTTAGCTGTACTGTACAATTATGATTAAAGAAATGTTGACTTGCCTGTAAAATCTAGATCTGGGAGTTCAGTACAAGACACAGGTCCACCCTCCCTTCCATTTCTTGATTTATCTTGCATTGCCTACTACAAAACTTGAGAACTCAGTGTGTGGTAGTGTTATAATTGAGGTACCATTTTTGATACAATTTTTAAGTAAAAATCTAATGCTTGTGCTTTCTTTGTCGTGACATAAAAAAAAAAAAACTGGGCTGGACTGAAATTTCTGGGCTATTCTAAACTTCTGAATTGTCGTTGGTAACCCTTAAACTGTAGAAGCATTGTGTAAAGGTACAGGAATTGCATTTACTGTATAAAGGGATGTCTAATACCTATAATGTTTTCAAAGGAAATGAGCCACTGTTGTGTAAGAATGCCTTCAGTATATACAGATACTGAAATCATGCCTACTGTATTTTATAATACTGTAAGATTAAAGCGGTAATAAACCCAAAAGCAAACATTGATTATATGTCAGTTTACCATTTTTTTAGAGGTCATAGCTGCATTGGTTTTCTTTTCTAGGCTTGCTTTCTTTATTTTCACCTGGTGATCCAGCCATTTAATGTTTTTCAACAGAAAAAGCTGTCCTGCAGATGTAGCAGTTGGAGTTTTGAGACAAACCATTTGCCACTGACAGAGATGCTTCTGTTTTTCTTTATGTAAAACCTTTGTCCCAAAAGGAAAAATAGATGCTGTAGTTGCTGTTAAATGTTACCTGGAGTTTTCCTTAATTTTTTAGTGAGTGTATGTAAATATTTTAGTACATCAAACCTTCCCCTCCCTCAAGACTAACAATGCTGCTGTTCAAAGGTGCCCCTGTGCTACTTCATCCAGAGTGGACACACTCCAATACAGGAGGTGTTACTGGCTAGATCACCAAGTGAAAGCAGAGGGGAAATAGCGTAAAGAAAACTACAACTAAGGCAGCCACCACATCTAATGACTGGTAAATTGCAGTGTATTACATTTTTGGTTTTGGGTTTATTACTGCTTTACTCTGCCTAACCGTAACTGCGAGATTATTTACACATTGCATTTTATACTGAAAGCACTTGTATTTTACACAGGACCTAAATCGTGAGTATTGGAATTTTGTTGTGGTTATTCAGTCACTTCATTAATTTAGGTCCACTTAAGAATCCGGTCATAGAAAGGTCATATGTGGGTGTTTTGTTTGGATTCATCTAAATAACCATTTAAATTTTGTTCTAATTTTTTTCTGTTGTATTTCCAAATACTTTGCTCTCCTAATGCCTCTGAATTCTATTTAAACATAATTGTCTCTCTGTGGAGACTGTGCCTATTTTTAGCATTTGAGCAAGTACTATCCTGAAATCTTTGCTTGCACTGAAAAACAAAATGAGTAGGGTAAGGGACAGAAGTTCAAGTGAGCAGATGAGCAGTGCGATAAAACGGTGAAATTTGACCAAGCTTTTCATAATGCTACAAGCCTGAAACAAAATCTTTTTTTTTTTTTTTTTTCTTCAAATTGATTCTGGTGTTTAGCTGAGTACCTTATGCAGTAATTTGTGTTAAAAAAAAAAATACACTATTAAATGTTAACTCAATGAACACACATTGCCAATATACTATAGTAACCTGTTCATCCTTTTGCAAAGTAGAATAGTACAGTTTTAGTCTAGAGGAAGGCAGAACAGAGTTGCTGGGGAGCTGTCACAGGGGACAGAAAATGTTTTCCTTTTTTCTTACATTCATTGACGGACACAGCTCCTGTCAATCTTGTCCATTGGGTTATACTGCCTCCTACAGGAGTAGGGCACTAGGCAGAAAAACTTCTGGCTACACCCATGGGCAGTCCCAAGGGGTATACTCCCTCTCCCTGCTATAGTCACTGTTTGTTTTTTTTTTTTTTTTTTTTCCTGCCTAGTCAGGGATAAGGATCCATTTCCTTGCTGGGATCTTTGGGCCTGGCAAAAAATTTTTAAATAGCACATTTTTTCTTGTTAGATCTACTATCAACTGCCAGACTGGGCGACGGGGCTGGGTATTGCTAGATCCAGTGGTTACCCCAGTCTGGCCAGCGAGGGCGCGCAGGCCTTGGCTCCACGCTAGTTAGGTCGTGACAGCCCCACTGAACGTGGGCTAGCCCTGCAAGTTAAACCTCTCACGAGGTCACGTACAACCTGGCCTCGGCCTGAGTTGCAGCATTCCTCCTTGCCGACAGCCCGACCCCCATTTTGATGGAGAGAAGGATCTGTCTGGAGCGGTGCTCACCTGGTTCCTGGTATGGTGAGTAGCTATCCCCCCTCTGACCCTGGAGGGGTTTTGGGTGGACGTGGGCCCCTCCTTGGGACAATCGAACCCCCAGGTTCTTCTCCTTCCCGCAGGCAACCCCCCTTTTTTTGCAGAGCCATCAGACCCCCCCCCCCCCCCCTCTCCACATAGACTCATACACTGGGGCTGTTTGGGTGGTCTGGTCACTGACCTGGGATGGGGGCAGGGTGCTAACTGGCGATAGGGGGGGGGCTGGTGGATGCACTGATTGTATATGTGGATGAGACCCTGAAGATGGTGGATGCAGCTGAAGCCACGACTGAGGCGCAGGTACCCTTTGGCACCACTCGCAAGCCATCCAGAGCGGTTAAGGGGTTCTCTTTCCCTGCTTATTTTGACAGAATTTTCACTAAAGAGTGGGGACGACCAAAGCGTCCCCATGGTGTCCCTAAGCACTTTACTAGGTGTTACCCCCCCCGGGAGGAGTGTCTTCTTAAGAATTGGACTGTCCCACCAGTGATAGACCCCCTCGGTTTCCAGATTTTTAAAAAAAAGGCAACCATGATTCTGGTGGAAGAGTCCCCAGCCTTTAGGGACCCGGCTGACCAGAAGGCAGAGGCTGTGGCCCACACTATGTACACCTTAGCTGGTTCGGCAATGAGGCCGTAATTTACCATTGCCCTGGTGTCGCAAACTGACCGAGTGGGCTAAGCTCCTACGCTGTGACCTGGAGGGAGCACAGCTACCCCCTACGTTTGCTGAGCTGGCGGCAGGGGCTGCAGTTTAACTGTGATGCCTCTGTGGATGTGGCTCCTCTGATGGCTCCCCTCTTTGTTTTGGCGGTGGTCCTTCGGCGTGTCTTTTTGCTCAAATGCTGGTCTGTGGACCAGACTTCTAAAAAGGCCTTGACTGATCTTCCCTTTCAAGGAGATTGGCTTTTTGGAGCTACCCTGGATGACCTCATTAGAGGTCTCACGGGGGGCAAGTACCTTGCTTCCGCAGGCTGCTAAGGGCAAGGAACCTCGTTGTAGACGTGGACCTTCCTTCTCGGCTAAGACGTTTTTTAGTCCCTCAGGGTCGACTGACAAGGGCTTGAAGCCTTTCAGGGCCTCCTCTGGCGGATCCAAACGAACCTGGTCTAGCAAGCCGAGAGTGGGCTTCTCCAGACCCGCAGACAAGGCACCTTTTGCATATAGGTTCACCCTCACCCAAATCAGGGGTGGGGAGACATCTTCACTGGTTTCCGGACCCGTGAACTTCCCTGATACAAGATCGAGTTTCACTCTTGTCCCCAGGCAATGTTTTTTCCTTCCAACCTGGGCCTGTACCCAGACCGGTTACAGGGTCTGTTTGGGAGCAGCACAGGGCCTGTTCCTTCAAGCGGTGATTGTCCCAGTTCCTACTTCGGAAAGTTTTCAAGGTTTTTTTCTCAAACCTGTTCACAGTCCCCAGGAAGGAAGGCAATGTGTGTCCAATCCTTTTTGGTTTTACCCTTTTGGTTTCACCTCGGGTCTTCACAAAAGTGTTGGCTCCGGTGCTGAGCTTGCTACGCTAACGAGGAATCACGGTACTGGGCTACTTGGATGAGTCTCCCTCTGCTCTGGTGGCGAACCTGGAGATCACCATACAAACTCTTCAGGAGTTTGGCTGGATTCAAAATTTTCAGAAGTCTGCCCTGGTTCCGTCCACAAAGCTGGATTATTGGGGTCTGACTCTGGACTCAGCCGTTGCCAGAGTGCTCCTTCCTCTAGACAATCTCCAGAAGTTGCAGACTGCAATTCGCCCCTGCTGTCCAACAAATGCTCATCCCTCCGGACTTGCATGCGGTTGCTGGGCCTGCTGGTATTAACTTATTATTAAATTGGCAGGCGAATTACCTCAGTCGGCAGCGTTGGTCCACGGGTAGTGATCCCTTCATTCGGAGGGGTTTCATCAGCTGTTCCTCTGGTTGGGCACCCCTGAGGTGTGTCTAGGCTCAACAGAAAGGTGCAGAGGTTTGTGGCTCGGTCAAGGCATTCACTGGCAGATGCCACAGACGCGCTGGGGTCAGTATCGTCTGATCTTTGCCTTCCCTCCTCTCAAACTTCTGCTCAGACTCCTATGCAGGATTGAGGCAGAAGGGATTCCGGTCATCTTAGTGGCCCCAGACTGGCCTCACTGGGCTTGGTACACCAATCTGGTGTGGCTGGTCGCTGATGTTCCTTGAAAGCTTCCTCTCAGGGAGGATTTGCTGCCCAAAGGACCGATCTCCCATCCTGCTTCACAGTTGCTGGCTTTGACGTCTTGGCTGTTAAATGCCAGATGCTGAAGGATAGAGGTTTGTCTGAGTCGGTGATTCCTACCTTGTTAAAAGCTAGGAAATCTACTTCTAGGAAGATCTACCATCGTACGTGGTGAGTCTTTTGGGGTTCATCCTCGCTCCTTCTCGGTGGCTCAGATCCTAACCTTCCTTCAACGGGGGGTTGAGTAGAAATTGGCCTTGAGTACCATCAAAGGCCAGGTATTGGCCTTGGCGGTCTCTTTCTAATGACCTTCGGCCACACACTCCCTTGTGCGTACCTTTCTTCGGGGTGTCCGGCATTTTGATTCCTCCAGTGCGGGCTCCGTTGCCGCCTTGGGATCTTAATTTGGTGCTTTCATTTGAATAGAAGCCTCCCTTTGAAAATATTCGGGAGATTCCCCTACGCTGTCCCAGAAGGTGGCCTTTTTGGTGGCTATCACCTCTGCACACAGGGTGTCGGAACTAGTGGCGTTATACTGTCGTTCACCTTATCTGGTAATTCATAAGGATAAGGTGGTGCTTCCACACTGTTCCTGTCCATCATTCCTTCCTAAGGTGTGGTCTCTGCCTTTCATTTGAATTAAAACATTTTTGTTGCCTTTCCTGTGTCCCAGACCTAAACATTCAAAGGAAATTGCCTTTCATGCCTTGGGTGTGGTCCGGGAAATCAGGGTGTACCTGACCGCTACGGAGTCTTTCAGGAAGTCGGACTCTGTATTTGTGCACACGGATGGACTTCGCAAAGGGTTGTCCGCTTTCTCTGCGACCATTTCCAGAATCAGACGGACCGTTGTTCAGGCCTACTCCATCAGGGGTCAGGTTCCTCCTTTCCCTCTCAAGGAGCCCTCTACTTGGACACTTGGTGCCTCCTGGGCCTTCGGTCATCAAGCATCGCGGGTTTGCAAGGCGGCCACCTGGTCGTCGGTGCACACTTTTACAAAGTTTTATAAAGTGGATGTGTTGCCATCTGCGGATGCGCCCTATGGCTGCAAGAGTTTGCAGGCTGCTGTTTAAGAGGACCTGAGGGTGTATTGTTTTTTTCAGGTGGGCTCCAGTTGTTTTGGTTAAGCCCCTGTTGCCTGGATGGCTAATGTTTAGCCTTGGGAATTTTTTGCTGTTTCCCACCCCTTATGTTTACCATTGCTTTGGGACATTCCAATGGTCAGGAATGACAAGAGCGGTGTCCCTCAATGAACCGAAAAAAATGTGAATACAACTGCGCTAACAAAAAAAAATTAAGAAAGTAGCAGCTAACACCACAACTGACCTAAACTGTTATAGATGCATAGTATTACAAAGTGCAGCGCTGTGTGAAAAAATAATTATCTTAACCCCAATGTATTGAGAGAACTGTGTGCACTCTCCCGGATAAATGAAGTGTAAAAGTGTCCATACAATAAGAAATTAAGTAAAAAAAAATGCAAGAAAGTATGTATGATGACGTAGTCCAATTAGTGAGATGTAAATCCTCAAAAATTATGCCAAACATCTCACCAGATTCTGTGGACCCCAGGTGCCTTACAGCAAGAGGGTCAAACACGCATAGTACTGATCCACAGCTCCCACATTCTAGGGGGATCCAGATGACAATCCTCTCACAAATGACAGGTCACTGGGGATAGATGACTTGGACCTCCAGACAATCCACATTCCTTGTAAGAAATGGCGACACCCACATAGTGTGATACCGCTTAATAAAATGACTTTTATTAAAAATGGAGGTACTTACAAACAGCTGAATCTGTAAACGTTCCGATTGCACGCACAACTATGAGCTGGAGCAGTGATTCATCCCTTTGCCCATCAGAATAGCTGGACATTTTGGTTTGAAAGGTGGTTTGTGCCCACACGAAATACCTTTTTTTTTTTTTTTTCTTTTTTTTTTTAAATGGTCATTTACTTTAGACTTGCTGTACTGCTATAAAGTTACGCTAGTAGGACATACAGTTTGGTGTGAAGCATATAAAGGTTCTGCATAAGGGCGGTTTCAAACACTCTGACACTGTGCGGTTTGGCCACACCGCAGGTGCAGCACAGTGTAGCCATGGTTTTTGCGCTGGTCATCCGCAGTTTCCCATAGACTTTTTATTAGCTGGTGTATTTTCTGAAAGCGTATCAAAGATGCAGCTTGCAGGATTTTTGGAACGCTTTCAGAAAAAGTACCAAAAACAGGCAATCTAAAAGTCTATGGGAAACGGGATAACCCACACGAAAAACGAGGGTACACTGCACTTTACCCACGCTGCAACAAAACTGCAGCCTGAAACCGCCCTTGTATGATGTGAAGTTCAATTTAGTTAAAGGGTAACTCCACTTTTGTTGAGGGGAAAAAAACATGCGATCTATGTACATTAGAAGCATTTTAACAAACCTTTTCTTATTCTGAACAAATCCCCGTGTTTGTGTCCATGTGGTAAGTGAATCTAATGGGCGTGATTTCATAATTATCATCTGCAGATTATCTGCAATTATCATATGCATCTGCAGGGCTCTGAGGAAAATTGCAGGGTATGCATCCCTTTAGACGTGATTTCCTATTGGGAGTATCTCATCAAAATGAATTTTTTGCAGGGTATGCCTGATATCTGACTTGTATCTTAGTGTAGACTTCTGAGAAAATCAGTGAGCCAATGACAGACAGGGAATGACGTTTCTGAGGGGTGTTGTGTACAGAACACCTTCAGGTAGCTGTAAGGGTTTATATCCGCCAGGATCCCCTCACACTCCCATCCAACCTGGGGTACTTACGAGTACTCGGGAACAAGATTAGACACTGTGATATTCTGAATCATTTCCAAGCTTTATTCATTGTTTTCAAACTTAAATAGGCAAGAGTGGGCAGGTACAAGATGGCCATTTAACCAATAAAAATACTGCATGTTTACAAAAGGCGTATACATTTTTAACATATTCATGTCAGGAATAAATCCTCTAAAACACTAGCCATTGTTCTAGCTTTTCTGTGGGAAATGGTGTTTTCAGCCAAATTATGTGCCTTATCAGAAATTAGTTGCGTAGTTTGGTTTATAGAACACCCTGCCAAGTTTATCATTTAGTTACATTTATCAAACATGTAAGCTTCAAGAAGAACAATGAGAGGATGGGGGGAAAAAGCAAAACGGAGAAACTTTAGGAGTAACTGTATCAAGAACCAACAAGGGAGTTTAAGGGGTAACTCTATCACTAGGCATATTGCATTGCATTTACAGAAAATGACAGTGCTGCAGACTGAAAAGGAAAGGTAATTTACATAACATTCAATTATAATAGGACTCAAGTCAGTTGTATATGCTATATTTACTATTTCCCCCCCCCCCGAAAAATGTGAAGTTACTCTTTAAAGTAATAAACTTAAAGAGCATGACCATCATGTGTGGGCTTTGGTTTCTTTGTTTTACTTATCAAGGATCTGGCTAATCTCATCCATCACCAAGGTGTAGCTAGCTATTGCTGTTTTACTGTCAACATGTTTTTGACATTTCAATAGTTGCACACTGATCTTGGTACAAAAGGTGACCATCAGCAATAAAAAGAACTTTCTCAGAAGTGTTCATACAGGTCTTGGGTATACACTAAACATGAGTACACAAATACATTCAAAGTAGAGGAGGACAGAAAATCAATTATCAAGGCAGGTGAGAAACAGGAATTTGAGGTTCCAAACCTTCTTAAAGACCTGCTTAAAGTAGTGTTCATTAGGTTGCTAATTTCTTGTGTATCATTATCTTGGAAATTTTTGTTTTGTTTAATGAAAGGGGTAAAGGCTGGGTATTGAAAACGATTGAGCGTGTCCGGGTTTACCCTGGATCTAATCATTAGGCAGTGTATATTGGGGATGTCTAGAAACCTGTATTCCTGTCATTTTAAAGAGTAAATTCGGATTTCTATTTCAGCAATTCATGATTTTGGGACATTCCCACCAAATATGAATCATGGTTTCCTGGAGTTCACAACCCCTGAAAACACAAATGAAAGGTTCCCAGATACCAGTCTGTGAAAAAAAAAATAATTTAGTCAGCTGCTGACTTTTTAATATAAGGACAATTGCCTATCTGTCGGCACCCCGAGCCAATTTGCTTCGGGTGCAGGCACACATGAGTTTGCACCACACATGAGATATTGCTTCGAATGTCAGAGCGCGAGCAATAATTCTAGCGCTAGACCTCTTCTGTAACTCTAAACTGGTAACTTGTAAAAATATTTGTCAGACATTTCAGATATCTATTTACTCGGCAACATCATCCTTCATATTTTCAGAAAATTGGGATATATAAAAAAAAAAAATTATCCGCTTCCCTCGAATCGAGGTTCCTGTACATCGGCTCGTAAAAGTGGTTGTACCGGGATGATGCCTGCAGATGCAGGCAGCATCCTGGTACTTTTTTTTTTTTTTTTTGTGGGTATGATTATTGCGCTATCACAGGAATTTTAAAGATGTCTATATAAAAAAACGTGCCCCTGATGCTGCAAGTGCAGTAACTGGTACCTAAACAGTCTACTGGAGAAATAAACACAAGGGGGAGTACTGCGCTTCAGGGGTAATTAAGTACAAATCGGTGTATCGAAGCATATAAGTTTTCGATTCTAAAACACGTAAAAATTGGTTATATATGATATTCAGTCATAATATAGCATCCTTATGGTAAATGGATAGTGTTCTTAACAAACAAATCAGCTGATATAATCCCGTGCAAACTCAATAGTGTATGGTTTTCCAAACACTAAATAAAAACTAAAGGTGCTATAGTGTCCAATTTTTTGGTGACGATTTCCCAATATTTCCTTGTGTATATTGAACCGTCCTTAATTTTTTTTCATTAACTCCCTCCACCTTTGGAAACATGAACAGGGGTGCTTTTCAGTGGCCACACTTCTAGGTGTACTAGCTGCTCACCTCAATTTTATAGAAAACACGCCTGTGGTATCAAAGCCTGGATAAGTATGTGTCCTCCTCTCCTGTTCCATCGTGGCACAGCCTCTCGCTCTCAGGGGGATTGTCTTCACCTGAAGAAGTCACGTGATTCGGTGACGTAACACGTAGGGCTTATTCAGCGAAAAGCCGGAAGTGACGTTACGGGACACAGCAATCGAGTCCCGCGGCTTACGTTTGTGCATATCAGAGAGTTCTTAACTGTAAGTTACTATGTTTGTTGACATACATTTTATATACAATACTGCACTATGATGGCCCCCCTGTTTTACTGAGCTATAAGGACCACTTACCAAGCAGAGGAAAGGAGTATCCCCATTAAAGTGGAATAAACCTAAGCGGAACCATAATGCCCCCTGAGAGCGAGAGGTGGTGCCATGCTGGAACAGGAATAGAGGAAACATACTTATCCAGGCTTTGATACCACAGGTGTGTTTTGTATAAAATTGAGGTGAGCAGCTAGTACACCTTGTTGTGGCCACTGAAAAGCACCCCTGTTCACGTTTCCAAAGGTGGAGGAAGTTAATGAAAAAAAACGAAGGATGGTTCAATATACACAAGGAAATATTGGGAAATAGTCACCAAAAAATTGGACACTATAGCACCTCTAGTTTTTATTTAGTGTTTTGAAAACCTTACACTATTGAGTTTGCACGGGATTATATCAGCTGATTTGTTGCACAATATATATATATATATATATATATATATATATATATATAATTTTTTTTGCACCTTATTGAGAACTGGCTATTTGCACAGTAACAACTCGCCATTTATTTTGCACATGTAGCACTTTAATTTTTTTGTGTTTAATTAGTTATTTGCACAAAAACAACCCACCATTTACTTTGCACATGTAGCACTTTATTTAATTTATTTCTACTATACTTTTATGATTTAATCATCGGCACTATTTTAAATATTTCAGCAATTTATAGATTTGCACCTTTAAATAATAATGCATGCACGCGGGAGCCGCCAGTCACGGCACACTGCTCTGAAGAAACCGCACGGATGGCCGTTCAGAGCGCTTACGCCAGTGACGTAACTGGCTGCTAGCTCGGTAAATATCTCCTAAACGGTACATGTTTAGGAGACATTTACAATACCTATAGGTAACACTTAAAGATAGAAGTATTGTATAGGGAAGCTTTGAAGAAATCAACCTTCAGACTGAGTTCCAAATCAAAGATTTATTATCAAACGTAGCTACGTGAGAGCATATGTAACTCCGCCCTATATGCTCTGGTCTGATACAGCTCAGACTTCTTATCGCATACAACACATTTACATTTCATGCTTTGTCATTTTACTACCAGGCCTTTGCATTTAGGATTATGTATTCGTAAAGTATTTCTATATTTGTTCTACACACTGCACTCCTAATACTTCTATGTAGGTTTATTATATACCTAAGTGTGTTATTGTATATTACCATTTTATTATATTACCATGTATTTTGATGTAAGTATCAGTAAGGATAGCTTTATCCTTATACATTATACTTCCTCTTTAAGTGTTTAAAAATGTATTATTAATTAAAGGAAGTTAAAGGCGCTTTCAAGGTTACATAACAGAGTGCAAGTAGGTTAATTCACATGCACTGTACATGACACAGAATAAAAATGAAATTGGCTATGCTTGATAGGAAACAGGTATTATAGTATCAAAATATAAACTATTCTTGCAAAGACTAATTAAAAGTCAATAGGATAAGCTTTATCTAAATAAATAGGAGCCTGAATGAAACTTGTATATGAGCATACACTGTCACAGTTGTGCAGCTGGATGTTGACAGACAGCAGTCATGCATATGCTAATTAACAAGGATTCTCTCAGAGATGCTAAATAAAATATATTGATCTAAATATACAGTGCTGAGAATTGTTTTTAAAGCGTTTTTTATATTCACATTAAAAATGTGAGCTATTTATACCTTGTAGAAATTAGAATAGTTGTAGGATTGAAAAAAAATATTATACATGTAGATAACAATTTGCAGACCTATAATAAGGTGACTAAAGGGGAATGAGCAGTGCCCAAAACTAATCATTTACCCTCAGTTCTCAGCTGCATGAGGAGAAACTACAGTACATTGATCTTCCCAGTAAATGGCGGGGGGGGGGGGGGGACAGGGTCAGCAAAAGTCTGTTGATTGGATTCACAAAAGAGAATCATTTTTCATACAAGAAAATTTGTATTTTTTTTTTTTTTTAAACACACTTTGACAAGAGCAAAATGGTGTTACTATAGTAACACTGTAAACTCTGGGGATGTTTTCAGGATTTTTTTTTTTACATGTTACTTATTGGTATAAGCAACCATTTTTATTGAATGAAACTGATTTAATTCAGTGTCTTTTGTTCTTAGCTGTGATCGGTCACAGTGATCACGCCGTACTGGCAGCAGGGTCGGTTCAGTGATCAGTCATCTGCTGTGTCTAGTGGACACAGCTGGTCACAGATCACGCCACTGCGTGGCCCATTCTGAGATAATGTCATAGGACATCCTCCCAGAACCACAGTTCTCCAGCTTAGCCATCATTTTACTAAAGGCCCGGTGGGAAGGTGTTAATTGCTACACCGATGGTGTATATGCATGTGCATCTTAGACCTGAATAATATATAGAATAGAGGCATCACGCAATGCCTCCAGATAAGTGCAAACTGTGCCATTTAGTGGAGAAAGTGAATTAGGCCCATCTAAAATAGGTCTGAAGAATTGTACACCGTTATACACTGCATTACTTTGACACAATACATTTACCCTACTTATTGATGGGCTCAGTCCAACACATCCACTTATTAATCACGTAAGCCCCGGAAGGTTTACTCCCCTTCATGACCAGGCCCTTTTTTGCGATGCGATACTAGGTTACTTTAACTGATGAATGCACGGACGTGCAAACTTTTTTTGGTGGTATTTGATCACCTCTGTGGCTTTCATTTATAAACAAAAAAAGACCAATCATTTTGAGGAAAAAAAAACACAAAATATTTTTTACTTTATGCTACGAAACCCATCCAAAAAAAAAAAAAAAAAATGTAAAAAGAAATCAAATGTATTCATCAATTTATGCCAGTATGAATTATGCTACATATTTTTGGTAAAAAAATACCCCAATAAGCGTATATATTGATACTTTGAGCAAAAGTTATAGCGTCTACAAACTATGGGATATTTTTCTGGAATTTTTTTTTCCACTACTGCGACATTTCGGACAAATTGGACACCGAACTGACACTTTTGACCCTTTTTTTGGGGACCAGTGACACTAATACAGTGATCACTTCTAAATGACACTGACAGGGAAGGGGTAACATCAGGGATGATTAAAGGGTTAAGTGTGCTCCTGTGGAGTGCTTTCTAACTGTGTGGGGGTTGGCTTAACTGGGGGAAGACCTAGATCCATGTTTCTGCTTAGCAGAAACACAAGATCTCTATCTTCCTCTCTGACAGAACGGGGGTCTGCTTTGTTTACCACCGTTCTGCCTCTCCTGTGAACGATCGGCGGGTCCCGGCAGACCTTGCGTGTCCAATCACAGTGAGAGTTGCTTGCCGGCACCTCAGACCCTGTGAATGGAATCGCATACAGGTACGCGATTTCGTGCAGGAGGGCTACCAATGCCGCAGGATATCTACATGGGGCGGTCCTCAAGTGGTTAAAGAACATTAGATGGGTGCATGTCAATCAATGTTTGTAAAAATCAAATATTATACATTTGTACAACCATACATGTTAGAGTGCCTTCGCTATCTTCTATCCAATATTCAGACAGATTCACCTTCAATCTTGAGAACCCAATCCAAAATCTAGTATATACAAAAAAAAAAAAAAAAAAAAAAAAAAATCATATTTACCAGTGTGTGAGGTTCATGAACTTGTATATTGCTATATGGACACGGTTCTCTAAATTGACACTGCATGCGTTGTATTTGATCCATCAATATAGATTCCTCATATGGACACATTTTTTTTCAATTATATTTAGCAGGTTCCTGCGCTAATGAGCTGATCCTGCATCAGAAACAAATATTTAAGTGATTGTGCTGCTGCTTAAAAATAAACAATATACCAAAAAAGTGAAAAATAAAAATAATCCCACCTAGCAGCGCTCAACTCAGAAAAGTGCCCACAATATATGTGTACAAAATAAACAAACAATTGAATCAATATATGTGTTCAATAAATTTTGGGATTGGATTTTCAGCGATATCTTGAGAATCACCAAGGACCCATTATTCCCTATATCCTGAGCAGTGGTGTATATTCCAAAGTGTGATCAGCCCTATCCATGAGTGGAGGGCAAAACGTGGGGGTGAGTGTTCTAGCTGAGGGGAGTGGAGCACAAAGGTGGAGGACACTTTGTTGGTGTGTTTCTGTTCAGCTTACACTGGAATCTCACTGGATCATCACATATCACTGTTCTCCTACTATTGGACTTTTAGTTATACATTGATTTATTCATGTGTGTTTCACTGAAATTTTTTCACTGATTATTTTCACTTGATTCATTGTTCAATTTATTTTGGGATTGCATTTTCAGCGATTATTTGAACACATATATTGATTCAATTGTTTGTTTATTTTGTTCACATATATTGTGTGCACTTTTCTGATTTGAGCGCTGCTAGGTGGGATTATTTTTATTTTTCACTTTTTTGGTAAATTTTTTTCAATATTTTTGCTGTTGGACTTTACAGTACATGTAAAGGGTTTATTCTTGCAACATCTAATACTTTGTGTTCAATCTATACATACAGTATGCACTTGGTCATCCCTTTGCAGTTCAGTGGAGGTTATTTTAGAAATGGTTTTTAAGAATATATTTGTGTACAATAAAGTGGATTTATACAGTGCTTTGGCTAGCAGGACTATTGTATAAATGCATACCCTTTCTATGTCTGGTTGAGTCCATAACTGTTTTTGTTTTTTTTATATTCTTGGGTAATTCAATTTGATTTGACTAGGGACTTCCAGATCACTGGAGGATATAGAAAGGAGGAGACCTTGAGGCTATTTTTTGTTGTGTCTCAAACTATTCAGGCCCAACATTATTACATCATTGCTGGAATGTTCTAAATGCCACACTGACTTATACACAGAAACTGAAAAAAAAAAATGTTTATTCCCACAATTACCTCATTGTTTCACACCAATTCCTTTGAATTCTTTTTTTGTTCTGGAGCAGCTTGATCACTTACCTTTTATCTACTTCTCTCTCAGTATGTAGCCAGAACGTAGATATCGAAGGCTGCTTTCACCCTGGTCAGTTTTAAAAAAGCAGAAGAATAATGCATTCCTTTAAAACCTATGGAACTGTTCACTTTGGTCTGTTGCATTTTCTTTTAAAAAAAAACCCGCTTGCTGCATTTTTGTCTGTTCAGTGTAAAAAAAAAAAAAAAAAATCAGAAGCACACATCTCTATTGAAATGCATTGGCAAAAATGCATTAAAAACGCAATGCATTTGTGTGAAGTGTGCATATTCTGAATCGCAAGACAAAGGAAATTGCATTGTTTTCAGTAATGCCACTCCTAATCAGTGCGACTCAGCACAGTGCGGTTTCTGTGCTAAGGTTCCTACGACTTTGTTGGGACTGCTGTGCAGTTTCAGCTACATAGCAATGTGCTATGCAATTTCGCAACATTCTATTAACACCCAAGCGTAGCAGAAATGTGCGTTCTCACTTGTGGTTTTTTTTTTTTTTTTGTTTCTCACAGGGTTTAGAGTATAAGGAAGTCGATTCATTTGAATGGGCTGCCCTACGTGCTACAAATGCCCCAAAATAGCTCAAGAACCTTTTCAGTCATGAAGTGTCACACATTTTTTCAGTGTGCATTTTTGCACAATAGTATCGTATTTTGTCACATGACAAGAGCATGATTGTGATTGGGGTATCATTAACAATTAGACTGCATTTACATCTATTTCACGAATGCATGGCCACCTGTACAGAAAATGCGTGCTTTGCCATGCATTTCGGAAAAGTGTTTCAGTGTGAATTGTCCCCGTGTTGCCAATATGGCGATGCGAGTGAAAAGCTGGTTTGCAGTGCCTTTCCGAAGTGCACAGCAAAGGGTGCCTTTTCTGTGTGGGTTGCCGCACATTCTGAAAGGCACAGGTGTGAATTCAACCTAATAATGACATCCCAGTTGCGGTTAGCATGCCATTATGGCGCAGCAAGCTCAATGCACATTTGCAGTGCGATTTCCGAAACACGCAACAAAGCTCGTATTTTCTGTGTAGGTTGCAGCACATTCGGAAACAGGCAGATGTGAATGCAGCCTAATTGTTAAAGACCCCTCAATAGCATGCCATTATGATGGCACAAGTGCAATGCGCTTTTGCAGTGCGTTTCCAAACGTTTAGAAAAGCCCATGTTGCTTTGTGTGAGTTGCCATGCGGTCAGAAACGCACAAATGTGAATGCAGCCTAATTGTTAAGGACACCCCAATGACTATTAGCAGACACCTGTTTTGCCGTGCTACAAACGTGCCAAAATGCACACTGAAAAAACAGGACACTCCACGACCGAAGACGTACTTTAAGGAGAATGGGCTGACTTATGCGCGACATACATTTTGTGTGTATGAAAACATGACGTGTAAAAAAAATACTTGATTGGGAATTTGCTTTTCTGCTACACTCGAGTGTGATTAAAATGTGCTTTAGAGGAGGGTTTTACGCAGCAAGGATGACCTGGGAGGAAAGGCGAGGGTTTAAAAACAAAAACACTGGTCATTAAGTCAGGAATGCTTCTTGTCTAATGGCGACTTGAGTAAAGTTGTGAGGAAGTCACACTACAAATAAAAATTGCATTTCATAAGAGATATGGGGAGAACACAAAACAAACATGGCAAACATGCATTATGCATTGCGGTAGATTCACGCATAATGGCAAAAGCACATGCGTTTTTGATGCATTTTTTTTTTCTCCAGCAAAGCAGAGTGAACGCAACCTAAGGTTTGCATCAGTTTCCAAATTTACAAAATTCTGCCAGCTTGGCTTGAGTGCAACAGATTTCTTTAAAATGTCTGGCTATTTTTATTATTGTGTACTAAACATGTTATCTTTAACGGTCCTCTCTTCCAGTACAACTTCCCACATTCCAAAGCTCTTTTGACACTATTTTTGTATATCTCATCGATTTCTTTTAATATTCACATGCTTATAATAACTGTGCAATTGTATCTTTTTATGAATAAAATAGTTTGATTTAGCGGAAAAAAAGTACCCCCAATGTACACAATCTAAAAATGTTTTTAAACGTGATGGTGTTTTTTTATTTTTTTTCTGCACTCCAAGCACTTTCATTTTTTCTTATAACTTCCTGTACGTTACTCCCACTCAAAGCCTGCTTGAGATGGCTGTAGTATATTGTCTAGCTGGCAGTTTGATTGCTGATGTGTAAAGTACTATTTATTGTGGGCAGTATCGAAGACAATGGCATTCTTTGTTTAAATGTTTTCTAGTAGATTGTCGATTAACTTCACTATGTACTTTTAGCTGGGTTGATTGTCTTGGTTTTCAGATATTTTATTAGAATTTTTTTTTGAATTTGTATCAAGGGGGTTTTGTGTTTTTTTTTTTTTTTTTTTTTTTTTTTTTTATGATCTGATTGACATCACTGCCTCACCTCGTCCAATCAGTGCAAACTTAGCATTCTTTTAAATGAGTGGCAGACCCAAGTGATGACTTACCACCTGTGTCCAGAATGCAGCAGGACAGCCGCTCTGTGGGGTGGCCCAGAAGCAAGTGAAGATCACCAGAGTAGCATTGTATACTTTCGTGATTTCCAGCTTTCAGGAACGTTGGCCAGGTAGATTATATACATAGTTGCATTGATCCAAGCTGGACCAGTGTAACTATGTATAAAATATCCATACCTGGAGTTCATCTTTAAAGGTCAAAAAGAGCATCAAAGACATTGACTGACTATTTACATGCAGAAGTCAAGTTGCATGCTTTTCCTCTCCAACGCAACTTATTCTATGTTCGACATACAGTATTTGAACCACAATGTTATGTAAATTTGGTCGTAAATAGATCAAATTTGGCTGGTTCAGCAGGCTATAGCCAGCTGTGCTGATCAGTGTATTTTGACAATAGATAAGTCTCCCTGCTGTTAGAGTACAAAGGTTTAGCTGAAGGCATTCCCCCCATCAACATTAAGTGTGTGGATAAAATTTAAGTAATTTTCTTTTGTTCAACCCATTGTTTAAACAAAAAAGACTGGTGTCCTCCTCCTTGTCTCTGAACTCAAAAAATGCTTTCAGACAAATTTGGATCAGGGTGTTTTTTCTAAATATTTAGGAACATTCATTCTGTGTCCCTTTTAAGTCGCATACCTGGGGCACAGGAAGAGGTTCTTTGCCAAATTTGAAATTGGCACTTTTGCAGTCCTCTACTGTAGCTGTGGTGGAATCTTCAAACATATTACTCCTGCACAAGTCCCCTTTCTGTGTCTTAATGCACATGTGTGTGAAGACCACAGACTACAATAACCCTACCTGCTCCAGCATAGTTTGGAAGTACGACTTGTGGGCAATACCCTGCTTGTTTACCTAGTATTGTGGATAAGTGCAAGAGCAGTGGCCCTAAGGGCTTGCCAGCCTTCGATCCAACAACAATGATAGGGGTGGTGGGGTCTTACAATGTTCTCTCTAAGGCTAGGTTCACATCTTGCCATATCCTGCATTCCTTGTTTGCATGGGCACACTAACCCTGTGTTCACACAGGTGCAACTTGTCATGCAATTTGACAGTTCCAAATCGCATGACAAGTCACACCCTATAGAGTCGGCAGTGGAACTGATTTTAGGTGCGACTTGCATAGACATCTGTGCATGAAGTTGCACAAATGTCAAGCAAGTCACACCTGAAATTGCATTGTTCTGCGGCTTTGAAATTGTGGTACTTCAAGTCAAGTAGCATGATTTCAAAGTCGCATTTAGGGCTAAAGCTGCATGGTGCTTTTGCACCATGCAGTTTAATGCGCTTGAAAAATGCCCTGCATTTTCAGATGCATAGGAGAGCTTTTAGGAATTAATGGCACCCCACACGTCTACTAAAAAAGCAGCGTGTTTTGCCTGTGAATGCCTGCACATTTGTGATTTACACACAATCCCACACCCACATGTGAACCTAGCCTTAGGGACCTGTCACTAATGGGCCGCCACTTGCACACTGCAGCTTGAAAAAGCTTAGTACAGCACTCCCGGTCAGTATTTGCACCGGTGCGCATATGAGCATGAAATAAATGGCTTTTCCATAGGAAGGTATTGTGTGTGCAAATTTGCACAAAACAAACCCCTAAAATTACGACCAAAAAAAGCAGAAGCTCAAACAGTACCGTGTGCAAGAGGTTATAGCCTGGATCGTTCTCCCCTGCCTAAATTGCAACAGTCTTTCTTAATTACCTTTAGGGATGACTGCCTCTGTTTTATCTAGGAAGAAATTCTCCAACTATATCAGTTTATGGGTAAAATGGCAACATTGTTACCTGACTCAGAATGCAGGGGCCACAGGCATGCATCCATATGCTCTCCTTCTCTGCAGTCCATCCCTGGTTTTTCTGCACTGTAACTGCTTCTACAAGTCGGCTGTGGATGTACGTGTAGAATCGTACCCTATCCTTATTTTAGTTGGTACAGGAGGATTCTCAATCTGCAGACATAACTCCAAAACGTGGTATTGGTCCTTATCGAAGCAGTTCGCACAGGCCTAGGTAATGAGCTACCTGCATCAGCTATTCCTAAGGTTATCAGGCTATGTTATTTTATTAGCCTCCAGCCTGGTAAAGTTGGGTACACATGGGCCAAACATCAGAGACATTTGCTAGTAAAAAAAAAAATGGCCGACATTCGGCCCGTGTCTGTCGGTCATTCCGACAGAAGCCTGTCATTTCGCCGGCTTCTGCCACACCTACCGACTCCCAATCGGCACTCCATAACAGAGCACGCTGATCGGAGTGTTCTGAGGATGGGGCTGCCCCCCAATAGCTCAGTGGGGGAGATTGCTGTACTAACTAAGCATTGTTAGTACAGCGGCTCCAACCAGAGCTGGCAGTCCTTTTTTTTTTTTTTTTTGGGACACTAGTTGTTTGGCCTGTTGGTGCAGTTTCGTTTACCCATTTGATGTCCACCCTTCTCATTCATTGCTTGGGGACATCTCAGGTTCTGTGGATAAGATGTGTAAGGTGGACTTCAGACTATAACACTGATCCAATGTGTAATGGAAAGCATTTTTAGACTTCATTTTCAGCCTGTAGTTGCTTAAAGTATACAGTTAATCTCTCACATATGAACTTTCAAGTTGCATACTTTCAAAGATATGAGCATTCCTTTGCCTATCCTATTGTGCGAGTTATCTTTTCTGGCGTACATTCTCATGCATGCATCCTCTTCAAATGGTAGTGCTTCTGTGTATTTTTCTATATGCAGTGCTGTAGCTTTTTTTCAAACTTTTTTTCCCATGTATTTGTGTGAAATGTGCTTTAACCAACTCTATACCACATCGTAGCTGAAAGACAGCTACAGCACGGCTCTTGTGTTCTGGAAGGGCATCCATGGATGTCTTCCCAGAACACATTTGCTGTGTGCCCTCTGGGGTGGGCATCAGGTGCGCTCTCTGACTGCTCTGTCCTTTGGACACAGCTTATCACAGATCTAGGTAAAGGGCCAATCACTGCGGCCTTTTTCCACGTGATCAGTTGTGTCCAATCGCCGCTGATCACATGTAAACAAACTGTCACTGTGTGAGGAAAGGAGAGCCGATAACCGGCAAGGCTGACATGTCACATTTACAGGACTAATCAGGGCACTAGTCAGCGCAGCCTCATTGGTGTCTATTAGTGCAGCCTCCCCCGTGCCTCTCAGCACATATCCAGAGAAAAAGAAAATTACTTATTGCAACATTTTATAACCAAAACTAAAACTTTTTTTTCTTCTTCAAAATTTTCTGTTTAAAAAAACCGAGTGGTGATTAAATACTACCAAAATAAGGCCCTATCTGTCTAAAAAAAATTATAAAAACTTTGTATGGGTACAGTGTTGCATGATTGCACAATTGTCAAAGTGCACTGAGAGCTCAAAATTGGCTTGTGCAGGAAGAGGGTGAAAGTGCTCAGTATTTAAGTGGTTAAACCTATTACAGTAATTTATTAGGTCGATTGTGTTAGTTGGGTACTTGGACTTACAAAGAAATTGAACTTAAAGTGGTCTGGAAATCAAACTTGTCTGTATTTAGGTGTCTTACTGTACCTATGGTGGTTGTAAAGGCAGAAGAATAGAATGCAGTTAGGTAAGAAACCTTCAGCCTTTAGAGCCACTTTAATGAAACTTTAAGCTAAGTGCCAAAGTAAAAAAAGTTTTGCACTACAGGCATTTTGTGATTAACTAGGTTAGTCTTCAGAATAATCCATGTGGGGGACCATTGGATAAACAGGTCCAGATTGCATGCAATGCTTCCCTATCTCTTCAAGCCAAGATTAAGCCAAGCTCCCTGCCATTCAGCTTTTCAGTGAAATTGCTGTACACTGAATATCTTAACAATTGAAAGTTTGGTACTGGCCCTGGGGCATATGCCTAGGATCCAAGACTTAAGTGGGGTACACACTAGTAGAAAATCGGCCGAAAATTCCCGTCCGAGGTAAAATCGGCCGATTTTCGCCTAGTGTGTACACAACTTTCAGCAGCGATGCTGACATTTTGAACGAAAAAAAACTGAGGGACAAACACCAAAATTTTTTTCGTCCGTCCCCAGACCGATTTTCGTTTAATGTGTATGCAGTATGTCCATGAAAAATTGGATACGAAAGACCGCGCATGATCTGAAGTTGCTGTCAACCCGGAAGTCTAGGAACAAATGTGCCAAAAAAATAAAGAAAAATCAGGCGAGAAATTTCGTGAACATTTATGCACTGTCAACTAAAAACGGTTATGAACGCTGAGAAGACAGAAAAATCGGAGGATATTTCGTCCGATTTTCGTCAAGTGTGTACGGCCCTTAAGAAGAGAGCAATGACGTGTTGTACTTTAGCCCTGTTACCTTGGGTTCTTTTTTTTTTTTTTTTCTCCTTTTGTCCATGTCAAGTTCACTTTAAGACCAGTCACTGTAGGGCCATGTAGTAGCAGTTCTCTTCAGCTGCTGTTTGGCTTAGGGCCATCTGAGTTTTAAATATTGCCAAAATGTGAATCAATCAGACAAATTTCACTGAAAATACTTTGTTGAAGCTTATTGTAATTGCAATGTTTCCACAACAGATTTATTTGAAATGTCATTGGAATTTCCTAATACAAAGTCTGCTCTGCCAGCTTTGAGGAGCTTTGGCCTATTGCCAATGCATTGCTGTATTAGTAATATATTGCTTCCTGATAACTTGAGATCATTATGCTTATAGAGGGGGTTTTAAACATGACTATGGGTTCAGTAGGCACCAGTTAGCTGAATGCACTCAGGAAAGAATCATGTGATTACTATTGACAGTGGTGCCAGGCCAGACACCTCCTCTCTTATAGGCATTTCATAGACATTTTGCCTAGCTGAAGCCAGCTGATAGGGCAGTTGAACCATTCTTGCATGTTTAACAGCCCTCCTAGCTCTAATTCTGTGGTTGTTGCCACATAGGTATATGGAGCAGGTGGATCAGGTCTACCTTGAAGAATTAAAAAAAACAAGTTTACAAATAAACACATACTTCCAAGGTCTCCAACAAATATGTTGTAAGCTATAATTGACCTTTGGCTTTTTTTTGCGTGAGCTTCAGATGCACATGTAGTGTTGGGGAATTCTTGAGAACTGTCTTACGGTAAAAAAAGTTTGATGACAAATAGGCAAGATTTACACATGTGAGTTCATTGCAAGTGACAAGGACATAATATATGGAGCTCAATTATATATCATTTAGGAGAACAAATAAAGCTCAATTGGTATTTTTCTGAGATTGCGTGGTATAGAAGGATAAAATACAACAAATGGGCATTTGTTGCAGATGATTTTTTTTTTTAATGAACATTTTTGGTTATGGTAGATGTATAAAATCAGTCTCCTCTTGTGCACCCTATGCCTTTTTAGAATGTTTTTCCCCTTGCACTTGCCATAGTTTCCTCCAGCGTTCATGCTTATGGTATTTCTCGTTAGTCCAAGTGTGAAATTTTTTTCAACCCTTGAAAGATCATAGTGTGTGTCAGGCTTATCTCGGTGATTCAGAGGAATGGCAGATGGTTTGGAGCTGCCAGGCTAAAGCATGGAGAAATGTTGTATTTATTTGAACAACCTAACTCTAAGCCCAGTGCTTTTGATGGTTAATGGTATCAGTTCCTTTTTTTAAATATAACAAGTGTGTATAGTAATTTATGTTTTGTAACTTCCCCAAGCATATTTTTTGAGTGTCCCCCACCTTCTTTTTTTAATTAGACTTCTTTCATAATATGCACATTGCGATGGCTCTTGTTCAAAGGTTTTAGGTAGGTATGAAATAATGCTGTAAATTAGGAGCTTTCAGAAATAGGAGTTGCGTTGGTTTATTTTTATCAATTACCAAAATGTGTAGGAAAAAATAAAGTAAATGAACAGAAGGGAACACCAAAGCAAATCAATATTTGTTGTGATTACCCTTTGACTTCAAAACCGCATAAGATCTTCTAGGTACACATATACACAATTTTTGAAGGAACTCAGCAGGTAGCTTGCTCCAAACGTCTTGAATTACTAACCACATATCTTCTGTGGATGTATCCTGCCTCAAATCCTTCTGTCAATTCATGTAATACTAGACAGACTCTATTTTGTGATCAGTGCTCTGTGGGGCCAAACCATCATTTCCAGGACTCCTTGTTCTTCTGTAGATGGTTCTTAATCACATTGGCTGTATGTTTGGGGTCATTACCCTGTTGCAGAATAAATTTGGGGCTAATCACGCACCTCCCTGATGGTATGGCACAATGGATATCTATCTGCTTTTTTTTCTCAGCATTGAGGACATCCTTGCTCCTGACCAAATCTCCAACCCCATACTCCATTTTCAGAAATGCAGCCCGAAACGTGCAAGGAACCTTTACCATGCTTTTCTGTTGCCTGCAGACATTCATTATTGTACCACTCTCCAGCCCGTCAGCAACCATACTGTCTCCTGCCACAATTCAAATTTTGACTTATCAGTCCGGAGTAACTGCTGCCATTTTTTTTTTTTTTTTTTGCACTTTAATTCCTATGTTTTCGTGCAAAGTTGAGTTGCTTAGCCTTGTTTTCTCATCAGAAGTATGCCTTTTCTCTTACGTCGTCTGACAGTCGCCGCCGGTTCAGTCAGCCTTCACAAGTGGGTAATGGCGCCCTCTGTTCCTCAGTTTTATGCTGCCTAGCGTCAGGCTTAGGCTAGCTCTTCCCTGCTTGGACCCTAGCGTCTCAGTTCCTTTGTTTTTTTTTTCTTAAATATTTTTTCTTTTGAAAATATCCTTTTATTTCTCACTATCGCTATAGGGAATTTGCTGGAGGACTACAAGCGAAAGCAGAGCTGGGCCTCACACTGGATAATATAGATCCTTATGGAGTCCCAGCCTGCCAGCAAGCGTTGCAGGTCACTGGTGCGCCCTGGCCTCGCAACGACAGTGCCCCTCGGGAGGGGGACAAGCCTGCGAAGGTCCATCTTCGCCGGGGGTGTCCTCTCTGAAATGACCATATGTTGCTAGCATCCCTCCGTGGCTGACGGCAACCCCACTCTGGGTGGGAGGTTTCCCGTATCAGAGCGGTGCCCGCATTCTCTGGACTGGTGAGTACTACTACCCCCTTGTCCCTGGGACTAGGACATTTAGGGGTTTCTGTTGGCCCACTCTTAAAGGATGGTAGTGCTGGTGGTGTCTGTGATATCCCTCTTCTGGCCAGCGTGGTACGTTTTCCCTCCCTCCCTGGTCCTGCTGAGGGCGCTGTGCGGTGCACTTGCTGTACCTGGGGGGCACTGTAGCATCCAGGGGTTCTCTCTGGGGTTCCCTGTGGTGGCCAGATAGTGCTTGTTTACTTTAGTTGGCGCCATTTAGCGTGGCCACCATCTTGGGTGAGGGCAGGCTGGCTGGGCTCATTGTTTGGAGAGCAGACATTTTAGCTCCCTGTTCTGGCGCCGATCGGGCGCCGTCTTGGGTGTGGGCAAACGCCTAGTAAGGACGGCAGCCATTTTGCCTGTGATTCCTCCCATTGACTTTTATTCTGCACCATTTTTTTGTCGCTTAGGGCGGGCATAGGCTTCTAGGGGGTGAGGTCACTTCCTCCCTCCTCTCCTTTTCATTGAGCAGTGTGTGGAAAACACTGACACTGTGGGGTATTTTTACTGTTTTCTCGGGGATTATCATGTTAAAACGTTTTTCTCTTCTGGCTATCACCGTCTCTGAAGGGGCTCCACAGGTAGTGTAAGTTGGGAACACCAGCGTCCCATTAATTTTAAATTACAATAATGGACTCCCAGTATAACAATTTCCCCACAGAGCTGGTTGTAGCTTCAGGTACTCCTGAATCCTCTTCCATGGCTTCATTATATACTGCTCTTGCGACTTTGGGGTCCAAAGGGGATATGCCCTCGCAGTCTTCTGACTCAGAGCCCGATTTTGTTGCCACAGCCAATGTCCCCCTTGAGGGGTCCCAGTCTTCCCATTCAAATGGTGAGGGGGAGGAGTCTTCCTCCCATGGTGGCGCGGGAACGTGCCGCGGTTGATGCGCTCATTAGCTCCATCAAGGAGACTTTACATCTTGATGAGCCCTCCTTGTCGGTTAAGCGGGTTTCCTTCAGGTCCCGCACAGCCCAGAAGTCGGGTCAAGTTTTCCCCTGTCCCGAGGAGTTTCTCAAAACTGTGAACGACCAGTGGCGTCGCATTAAGCATATGCTGACGATACCTGAGCGGTTTTCATACGGTTATCCTTTTGCGGATCCTATTGATACCGTTAAAATGTGTCGCCTACGGTGGACCACACAGTTTCTAGACTATGTAAATCCACTTTATGCCTTGGAGGACTCCCCGGTGTTTCAGGGTCCGGCAGGTAGGCGTGGGAAACGCCTTGCCGCCATATCTACTTGGTGGCAGGCTCCCTGCTCACGCCTGTGTTCGCTTCGGGGATGGTTTCCCAAGCTATCGCGGAATGGACCAAGGCACTAAGACGCACTTTAGTGGTGGAGTCGGTATCTCCGGCTGCCGTGGACATGGTGGCTCAAGTGACCCAGGCCGTGGTGTCCCAGTGTGCCGCGGACTTGAGTGAGGCCCCTTTGGTCACACGGCTGTCTGCGGTCGGGGTTGCGATCTGTCGCATTGAGTGGCTAAGAAGCTGGTCGACTGACTATGCTCCCACAAAGACTGTGCCTTGTGTCCCTTGTGTGGGTAATCGACTTTTTGGGGACACACTAGATGAGTTGATCTAAGGGCTTACGGGGGACAATAGTACTTATTTGCCCCAGGCCTATATGGGTAAATCCCCCCCCCCCCCCCCCGTGCTAGGCGGGGCCCTTCCCTTAAGGCTCATCGTGGGTCCTTTTGTGCCTTTGGGGCACAGGATAAAGGGAAGTCCTTCAAGTCCTCAGGTGGTAATGAGAAGCCATGGTAAGGCAAGACCAAGGGTGGTCTGGCCGGTTCGGTGGCCCGGTCCACCTCTGCCTGAAGAGACGCCCTCATCCATTTCAGGGGTGGGGGGATGTCTGTGTTTTCAGGAACAATGGTTGTCCCGAATCCGGGACTGGTGTGTTCACGAACTGATTCGTTCAGGGTAAAAGATCGTGTTTCGATCTCGCCCTGCAGACAGGTATTTTTCCTTCAAATCTCCATCTGACTCCCGTTTGTAAGGGTACAAAAGTTCAGGATGGAATCCATCTGGTCGGTGGTGGCATCATTGAGTCCAGGGGACTTTCTGGCCTCCATCGGCTTGCAGGCTGCGTATCTGCACATCCCTATCTGCGAGGGTCACCAGCGGTACCTTCGCTTCGCGGTGGCAGAGGAGCATTATCAGTTGTGGCCTTGCTTCGGCTCCCAGGGTATTCACCAAGATAGGAGATTTGGTCTGGAAATAAATCCCAAAGGCACCACATTCCAATTGTAGAAATAGGAAGAAATCGTATACAACCATAAGTTATGGAGGAGGAGAAAATTGGGTTGGGGATATTTTAGGTGCCAGAAAATCAGAACGTTTTTATATATAAAAAATAAAAATGTTATTATTGCATTTAAAATAACACAAAAAGACATATATTGCACATATATTTGTTAAAATCAATTTGTTTGCGTATACACTCAGTTCAGAGGTAGATAATATACTGATATCACGGAGTAGCAATCCCGACATGTTTCACTGGAACGGTTTCTTCAGGAGATTCTTTCTGAGCTACTTCAATGGTGAAATCAAAAAGAGGATTCGCTTTCAATATATGGTGCAATCAAAAAGAGGATTCGCTTTCAATATAGTATCAAACATTAAGTTGGTATAGCATGGATCAAAGGGCGCACACAGTGTTAATACGTCAACTAATTGAGGCTCAAGCAGCTCTCAGGAAAGCATTCCTGCCGAAATGCAGACACAGAATATCCGAAGTTTGAATCAAAAGGTTTGGGCAGATATGCAAAGTCTCTCTATTCCCCAAGTGTTAGGTAAAACTGAGTATCTGTGATTATATCTATTTTTAGGACTCCAAAACAAACTGCAGCAGGGATGTCTGTGTACGGTGGTACCCTCGCTCAACATTCACCTAGGTTTTGGCTCCAGTGCTTGCTTCACTGTGTTTTAAGGGGATTGCGGTCCTTGATTATCTGGACGACCTCCTGTTAAGGTCGAGCTTGTGTGCCACTCTGGCGAGCGATGTCGCTCACTGTTCAGACACTCCAGGAATTTGGATGGACCGTCAACTTCTGGAAGTCGTCTCTGCCTCCTTCGGTTCGCCTCCTGTACCTGGGGTGATACTGGACTCCGCTCAGGCGAAAGCCTTCTCCCGGACCTTACAGGGCGAGATCAGGTCCCTCAGGGACAATGATCTCTCCTCTTTGCGGGCCTGCATGCGGTCCCTGGGTCTGATTGTTTCGCTTTCGAGGCTATCCCTTTTGCTCAGTTTCACACAAGAACTCTGCAAGCAGAGATTCTTGCCAGGTGGGACAGAACGCCTCAGTCGTTTGGACAGGAGGATTTCTCTGAGCCACCTCGCAAGATCGGATCTTTTGTGGTGGCCCCTGTCACCAACTCTGATTCAAGGCAAGTCCTTTTCGGCCTCTGCTGTGGACGGTGATCACCACGGATGCCAGCCTGACGGGCTGGGGTGGAGTTCTTGACATGCTTTGTGCCCAGGGGACGTGGTCGGCGGAGGAGGCTTCCTTGCCGATAAACATTTTGGAGCTCTGTGCAATCAAGGTGTGCTTGTTTCGTTGGTCAACTCTGCTTCAGGGTTGCCCGGTTCGGGTACAGACAGACAACGCCACGGCTGTGGCATACATCAATCACCAAGGGGGCACCATGGGCCCAGACACACATTCAAGCGATTTCGGCAGTCCCCATTCCGGGTGTGGACAACTGGCAGGCGGACTATCTATGTCACCAGACCCTGGACCAGGGGGAATGGTCCCTGCATCCGGAGGCGTTTCACCTCCTGTGTGCCCAGTGTGGGTCTCCGGACGTAGATCTGTTTGTCCCGTCTCAACAAAAAGGTGGGAAGGTTAGTGGCCAGAACCCGCGATCCTCTGGCGGACGCCACAGACGCGTTAGTGGTGCCTTGGCACCAGTATCGACTGAT
>NC_138775.1:151740194-151972171 GCF_965119305.1 Pelophylax lessonae
TATTTACTAGTGCAAGACTTTGCAGTATTTGCCCACTCTTTGCAGAACTGCTCAAGCTCACAGTGCCTTGAAAAAGTATTCATACCCCTTGAAATTTTCCACATTTTGTCATGTTACAACAAAAAAAAAGTAAACGTATTTTATTGGGATTTTATGGGATAGACCAACACAAATTTGCACATAATGGTGAAGTTGAAGGAAAAATCATGGTTTTAAAAATGTTTTACACATATCTGAAAGGTGGGGCGTGCATTTCTATATATAGCCCCCCCGAGTCAATAGTTTGTAGAACCACCTTTCGCTGCAATTACAGCTGCAAGTCTTTTTGGTGATGTCTCTATCCACTCTGCATATCTAGAGTGAATTTTTTTTTTGCCCTTTCTTTGCAAAATAGCTCAAGCTCTGTCAGATTGGATGGAGAGCGTCCACTGAACAGAAATTTTCAAGTCTTACCACAGATTCTCAATTAGATTTAGGTCTGGGCTTTGACTGGGCCATTCTAACACATGAATATGCTTTTATCAAAACCATTCCATTGTAGCTCTGGCTGTATGTTTAGGGTCGTTATCCTGCTGGAACGTGAACCTCCACCCCAGTCTCAAGTCTTTTGCAGATTTACTTAACAGGTTTTCTTCTAAGATTGCCCTGTATTTGGCTCCATCCTTCTTCCCATCAACTCAGACCAACTTCCCTGTCCCTGCTGAAGGAAAGCATCCCCACAACATGATGCTGCCACCACCATGTTTTACAGTGAGGATAGTTTGTTCAGGGTGATGTGCAGTGTAGTTTTCTGCCACACATAGCATTTTGCCGTTAGGCCAAAGAGTTCAATTTTGGTCTCATCTGACCAGAGCACCTTCTTCCACATGTTTGCTGTTGTCCCCTACATGGCTTCTTGCAAACTGCAAATGGGACTTCTTATGGTTTTCTTTCAACAATGGCTTTCTTCTTGCCACTCTTCCATAAAGGCCAGATTTGTGGAGTGCACAACTAATAGTTGTCCTTTGGACAGATTCTACCACCTGAGCTGTGGATCTCTGCAGCTCCTCCAGTGTTACCATGGGGCTCTTGGCTGCTTCTCTGATTTTTTCAGTCCTTGCCCAGCCTGTCGGTTTAGGTGGACGGCCATGTCTTGGTAAGTTTGCAGTTGTGCCATACTCTTTCCATTTTCGGATGATGGATTGAAGGGTGCTCCGTGAGATGTTCAAAGCTTAAGACATTTTTTTTTTTTTTTATAACCTAACCATGCTTTAAATTTGACAACTTTATCCCTGACCTGTCTGGTGTGTTCCTTGGCCTTCATATTGCAGTTTGTTCACTAAGGTTCTCTAACAAACCTCTGAGGGCTGCACAGAACAGCTGTATTTATACTGAGATTAAATTACACACAGGTGGACTCTATTTACTAATTAGGTTTTTGTTTCCACTAGATTTGGATTAGGGGTTTCAGAGTAAAGGGGGCTGAATACAAATGCACACCACACTTTTCATATATTTGTAAAATTTTGAAAACCATTTATCATTTTCCTTCCACTTCACAATTATGTGCCACTTTGTGTTGGTCTATCACAAAAAAACCCAATAAAATACATTTACGTTTTGGTTGCAACATGACAAAATGTGGAAAATATCAAGGGGGTATAAATACCTTTTCAAGGCACTGTTTGTGTGTATTTATATATAAATATATTCGTTTTTTTACCCCCAGGTTTGCATAGTAAAACCGGTTTCATGTTTTTCTACTTTGTTGACTTTTAATTTTAGGTTCACGAACACCTATAATAATTATACCAGCTGCTACAACATCCCTGATAACCATGCTGAATTCTAAAGATCTTCTTCAGGATCTTAAGTAAGTAGTTAATGCTTTCAGAGGGACCAGATATTGCTAACCAAAGTAAAATGCAGACATGTAGAATCCCTATTGCTTTGCCCCAGTGCCAGGCCAGTCTTAAACTTGCCCTTCCTTTCTTGCTTCCGAACCCTTTTATTGGCCAGTTAGACCACCTAAAGTAGGGAGCAGATGAATCTTTGCTTCGTATACAGAGTACTGAAAGCTGTTGTAGATGGTGGTCTACCCTGCATATAAAAATAAAAGCTGACAGTTATTGTGACAATCATTTTGTCTGATTGCTGTCACATGCGTTTATTACTGGTACTTATACAATGTCAAAAATGTACGCATTGCTTTACATATCTATATATAGTACATTCACATCAGTCCCTGTACTTAAGGAGCTTACAAGTCACATGGCAGGGATCAGCACCTGGGACCCATGCTTGGGCCCCAGCACTTAGACCACCATAATTAATGAAAGCCTGGACACTTTCTGTACATTCCATGCATGCTAAAAGAGTGTTTCCGTTTATGTGTATGCACCTGTATGTGCACCCATTTGCACATTAGAAGAAACCCAGGGGCAAAATGTTTTACAGAAATACATTTTTATCCTTTTGCTTCATTGTTTTACTTAAGACCTAAATCTGCTTTATCTAGACCTAAAAATGTTAATTGGAAAATTTATCACACCAACTTTGTGTGTTAGTATGTTGTTTTTTTTGTTAACTGAACAATACAATGAAATATTCTAAGACTATGCATGACGAACTTGCCTGATGATATTTCCTAAACTCTATTCCCAAGTTAAGGTAAGTCATGTTTTTAGTATTACCCTCAGTGGGGAAAAGCTCTGCACAGAGGCAACTGCTAAAGCTTCAATGTACTGTTCTGCAAATTGACTGCTACTGAAAGAAATATAGGTTAAAACAGAACTAAAGGGTTTTTTTTTTTTTTTTTTAATAATGACCTTTAAAATTGTAGGTTACAAAATACATACACATAGTTTTGCAAAAGTTATTTTAATTATTTTTCCACAGTGCACAATTTGGGATTCTCTATGACTTCTTCGCTTCAGTTCATCTGTCTGCATAGCCCAAAGGTCATAAGCTTTCCACAGCTCCCTCTTAGCATGCCAATATGCTTCTATATTGGCATTAGAGGCAAAGACCATCAGACTAGTCAAGATGGCATGTGGGTAATGCAGCAAATGTTAACAAACATTAACAGATAACGTTAACAAATAATGTATGCATGTATTTTTTTTCATTCTTTATTAAGTACTTTATTGTTTTGTTTACAAAAGACATACATTGGTCTGCATACATGATTTTTAATTTGCAGTTTGAGTGTTTGCATTTTGCATTGAAATATATTTACTTTAGTTCTGTTTTAGTTGAAATAATGGTTATGTTTTGTGGTTTAAGCATTTCCTCATTTTAATAAATATGTTGATGTTTTTTTTGGAGATAATCATAACAAAAAAAATTCCCTTCGTGATGAGAACTGAGGATCACTGATATTTTTTGCTTATGTCTTATAGGCTTTAAAATACTTAGTCACTTTTCCTTATGATCTTCTTGCCAGAGTTCAGGATATTTATAATTTATCCTAAAAATACCAGTAATTGTAATAAGTGTTGTGTTCCAAAAAGGGCTTGTGAGTAATACTTGTAATGATAGTATTAAGTATATTCAGTTTTTTTACTTTGTATACATGTATTTTTCTCCATGTTCCATTCAAACCAAGCTGACAGATGTTTCCACAACTGATCAAGCATCTTTGGCAGTGTGTTTGTCCTAAACCCCTGTTGTCACCTTTTTTTTTATTTTATTTTTTTTTTAAACTTGTGGCAGCTCACAAATCCTCATGGAGCACTGGTAATGTCCAGTGTTTCAGAGAAAATTATATGGCAATGCTGATAAGTACCTGCTGTGTACAGGCGGTCCCCATGTTACAAACAAGATAGGGACTGTAGGTTTGTTAAGTCGAATTTGTAAGTCGGAACAGGTACATTTTTTTAAGTGTAGCCCCAGCCAAAAGAATAATTACGTTTTTTTGGATAGCATAAGGAAGGGTTAACAAGGGTTTTGGAGTGTGTCTATGGGAATGTTAGACCTCATGAACGCACATGTCTATACATATGTGATCAATATATTGATCAGTTTAAACTAATATTTTACTAAATGGCCATAGGCGGGAACATGACGTCGGGGATGGGGGGTGTGGCACAATTTTTTCATTGCACTGATTGGTGGTTTTATCACATATTCTTTGTTCACTGTTCACACTTAATCACATGCCTGACGAAGGGGTCCTGCGTGACTCCGAAATGTTGCACCTATCTTAATGTGATCCTTTTGCAATAAAAAGTTTCCTCGGACTGCTGTGAAAGATCCTTTGGTGTGCTGGCAAATATGTATGTATCTGTGATTGATCCAGTGTCCAGCTGGTGATCACTGCAGTACCCTCAACCGATGTGCCTATATCCAGGAAGGTGTGCGATGGGAAAATGAATTATTCCCTTTGAAAATATTTCGGGAAATTCCCCTGCTTGCACTGTCTCAGAAGGTAGCCTTTTTGGTGACCATCACCTCTACTTGCAGGGTGTTGGAAACTGACAGCGTTTTCGTTTTCCCTTATCTGGTGGTCCACAAAGATAGGTTGGTTCTTCGTCCACGCCCGACGTTCCTACCTAAGGTGGTCTTTGACTTCCATTTGAATGACGACCTCAAGCTGCCTTCCCTGTGTCCAAGGCCCACTCATCCCAAGGAATTTTCATTGCATGCCTTGGATGTGGTTCGAGGGATTTGGTGTTTCTGGCAGCCGCAGAGTCTTTTCGGAGGTCAGACTCACTGTTCACAGGTGGGCCAAGAAAAGGGCTGTCGGCTTCTTCTGCGAACATTTTCAGATGGATCAGACAGACGGTGACTCAGGGTCATATTCCTCCTTTCCCTGTAACTGTGCACCCTACTCAAATGCTTAATGCTTATTGGGCCTTCCGTCATCCAACATCAGTGGCGCAGGTTTGCAAGGCAGCCACTTGGTTGTCTGTCCACACTCGCAAATCTACACAGTGCATGTGTTGGCATCTGCGGATGCTTCCTTTGGCCGCAAGGTTTTTCAGTTAGCTGTTTAGAGGGTCTGTTCTTTTTGGGGGTGTGTTGTTCAGGTTAGGAGCTCAACAAAAAACTAGAGCCCGTTACCTGGATGGCTCTTGTGTTTTAGCCTTGGGATCTTTTGTTGTGCCAGCCCTCATGTTTGGTACTGCATGGGGCCTCCCTATGGTTCTGGATATGGAGCGTTGTCCATCAATGAACGAAGGAGAAAATAGGATATTTGTACCGTAAAATCAATTTCTCTGAGTTCATTGACGGACACAGCACCGACCCCTTTTATGGAGTTTTAATACTTCTGACACTGCTTGTTACTAAACTGAAGGCCTATAGCAGAGAGGGGGATGTATACCAACTATGACTGCCCATAGGCATAGCAAAGTCTTTTTTTTCTGCCTAGTGTCCTACTCCTGTAGGGGGCGATATAACCCTATGGTTCTGGATATGGAGTGATGTGTCCGTCAATGGACTGGTTTTTACCATAAGTACCAAAATCCTATTTTTTTGAGAGTCCACCCTTCTGTGTTTGAGCATGCTCTCTGTACTGCTTTGCTTCAAAACTGATGCATGTGAGTAGTAGGAAGTTACCCTTTGTTGGCCTAAAGTTTTTTCAGTTGACAATGTCGAATTCTCCATTCGTCAGCAGTATATTCCTGCTATCCCTGTTGATTTAATCAAACCTCCTTATAAATGACAAGATTAATCTTTTTTATACTTTCTTCATTTAAATTTGTGATGTGTATTTTAATTTTTTATTTATTTTCTTCCAAAGATTTGTTTCCTCAGAAGAAAAAAAGAAGCAAGGTTGTCAAAGAGAAAATGAGGTCCTGATCCAACGACGAAAGGATCAAATGCAGCCTGGTGGTACAAGTATAAGCGTTACTGTTCCTTATAGAGTCATAGATCAGCCCCTGAAGCTTTTGCCTCAAGACTGGTATGTTTATTTGTCATTGCTTGTGTTATTTTGCCTTACAAAATCCTAGATCAGCCACTATTGCTATCTGGAGGAATATGTACTACACTCCTCTGTTTGTTACAGTTGTATAGAATTGAATGTGTTTTAGGTAAATCCGTCATGAAGCTGGTCATTGCAAACTGAGCATACAGTGAAAAAGCACACAATCATTAGTCAGTGAAATCTACATGGTAAAAGGACCAGAAAGTTCACATCTATGGCCAATGAAATTGTATGAAAATTCTTATTGGTCTTGTGAGGGTTCAGGTGGTTGGCTAGACTCCGCTTCTACAGAAAAACTTGAGATTTGTAGAAAAACCCTTCTATCTTTGACCTATTGGTCTTTTGACATTTGATTATTACTTGGGTTACCTTCTTATGATTTTTATAATTTAGCCAGTTTGAATTGCCCAGGTTCGTGGCCGTCCTGCATTAAAGCTTTTTGTTTTCTATTGTGCTGATAATGATGCTTTATTTTATTGTTGCTTAACATTTAAAGCCCAATTTATCCTTTTCCTGCCCTCGTGACCTGTTTTGTTTTTTATTCTCTTCATACTTTAAATCCAATGTCCGCTCTGTCACGTGATATTACAGCTCCTTACTCTTGTCTGGTGGTAGGCGGTCTTTACTGCTGCGCAAAACATTCAGCAGGTGACAGATAGGCACCATTCTTTGCAGTAGTATTGTGAGTCTAAGGGCACACCCACAGGGTTGGGTCTGTTGCAGCCTTTGGTTCACAGGAAGTGGATTGAATCATGAAGAGGAATGTAGCTGTGCATAAGGAGAGGTGAGTATAGCAGTGATACAATTTTAACTCAAACATTTAGAATGTCCTCAGAAATATTAGGGAAAATAAGTGAATAAGTTACTGGTATTTCTTGCTATTTCTGGAACATTCCCTTTTGGACTTTCCTGATATAAAATTTCTATATTTGTCTTGCCGGTAATATAACATTTTCTTTATTTATTTAAAGGGACCGTGTGGTTGCTGTGTTTGTTCAGGGCCCTGCCTGGCAGTTCAAAGGGTGGCCATGGGTATTGCCTGATGGATCTCCAGTTGATATCTTTGCAAAAAGTAAGCCTTTGCTTCTTTAAATTATCTGTTTGTGGAAAGCAACAACTTCCAAAGGGTTATTTTTCACCACTGAAATATATAGGTAGAAAGAAATTATTACATGAGCATATCAGCTAAATATACTGTATGGATTTTTCACGTGGCAGTCTATTTGCCCAGATAATATACATTATCCATACTCTTAAACTTCTTTTTAAAAGTAAAGTTATACAAATATAGCTGTAACCTGTAAATGCTCATTTCCATTTTTTTTTTTTTGTAGTTAAAGCCTTCCATCTTAAGTATGATGAAGTTCGACTGGACCCCAATGTGCAAAAATGGGATGTTACACTGTTGGAACTGAGTTACCACAAAAGACATCTGGACAGACCCGTCTTCTTGAAATTTTGGGAAACCTTGGACAGGTACTGACTTACATTGACATTTTTTTTTTTCCTAGATACGGATATCAAAAGGTAAGGTAGACACAAATGGTTTCAGTAAATACTAGGAGCTATATTTAAGGTTGGGTGGATTATTAGTTATACAATAAATTGTTGTGTAATTTTATAGCAAACTAAATTTTTAGAAGGCGAACTTCTCAGTTTTAAATAAAGAAATTGCGACCCTAATCTTACGGAAATATGTATAACGTACATGTAATTAAATATTTGTGTACAGTGTAAAAAAAAATCAAGCCAAACACAAGTATGTAAAAATGTGTACAGTGTATCCAAAAGAATTACATAAACCCAAGGTGAGAAACTCCATAATGTGTACTACAGTCTAAAAATAATCCTCATGTGCATTCCTCTCCCAGTGAACCTTCATCACTGTGCTCCACCCAAAAAAGACTTATCGGAAGAATATGACTCTCGAAAGATAGAGAAGTCCTTTAACGCTAAATCCAAGATTAGCCTCTGGTTAGCAATGGTCTTTCCCAGTGGATAAACAGTCATCAGCATAAGCGAGATTAAATGGCACGAGGACAAAACAGTTGACAATCTTCCTCAGCCTCAAGTTCTCAAAGTTTCTTAGTTTGGCAGATCTTAACCTCAATAGCATTGGATGTCCTTAGGTTGAGGTAGTTATACTGGGATAATACAATCACTTCTGCAGGAGGCAGAAGGGACCCCCCCCAATCCCTGCGACCCAGTGGTGACAGCGGCACTACACAGAGAGGAACTGACATTTTCCTCCCTCTTTGACTCTGGAAGCGACAAGGATTTTGTCATTTCCGATTTGTTTAACTGGACGGAAAGCAGCTAATCAGACTGGTCTGTGCCTGATTATTGGCTGCATGGGTGGCCAGAGGAGTGATTTGTGGTCTAATAGGCCCCATATCTCTCCAAAAAGAGGACATGTCATGGCCCAAGCTGCCCCAAGGGATGTTGTTCATCCCTTGTGATAGCAATAAAGGTAATCTAAAAAAAAAAAAAAATTAAAGACACAGTGTAAAAATAAGTTTTGGGTAAAATATTTAAATAAAAGTGATTTTCTTTACTATTTTGACTTATATTGAGATCCAACTTCATTCTTTCTTGGGTCTTACTGGCCATTTCTTGACCTTTGATATTCAACTTCAAAACTGTACCTTGTCCCACAGTAGTAAGACTGGCGTCTAATATTTGCTTCAGAAACTGGGTCCTGCGTTCAGTACTCACCATGGCACATCATGCACTTTATTCACAAGGTGCAATACACGTCTAGGGCCGTAGTGCATTTCTGTGGCACCCAGACCCTGAAGACCCCTTAAGGGGTATGTTCACCATTACAGGTGAGGTTTGGTCCCTATAGGGGGAACTGTTCTTATATTTGTGACTGGGTCCTGTTTTTACGCGTGGGATGTTATTTACTTTATTGTATCCCTCTGTAAATGACTCTACTATGTTTATTATATTTGTTGTATTTTTCCAACAAAGCTTTGCTGCTCAGGTGCTGATTCATTCCACCCTCCATTTCTACTGAGAGAAAAGCACGTCTTCTGGTATCTCAGCTGTTCCAGAGACAGCCATTGGACACCGTTCAGCGCCTGGGTTATCGTGGCTGTCTTTCCAGACACGCTAATACCTCCTTATTCTACATTATTATTTTATAGTACCCCAAAGAGAATCCCCTAACATAGCAAGAGAAAAGAGAGCCTAATGGTACTCATGCAATGCAACACTTAAGGTGATGTTCCCCTGCATAAATTGAGACAAGGGAAGGGAAACGGGACTTTGAGTGAGGTTACAAGGATTATTTGTATCTCCATCCCTATTATAACATGAAAAGTGGGGGGGGGGGTTTGGGACTTTAAATGAGGCGTGTGGTCATGACCATAAATGGTATAGACAAATTGGAATGTATATGTTCATATGAGTAGATTTATTAGTATGTAAATATAATACAGCATAAAAACAATAAATGTCATGCATCAGAACATGTCAGGAGATATACACTGGTATGACAGAATGATATAAAAATTATTGTAAGAACAAGAAGCATAGTATGTATATTAAAAAAGAATAGCGCAACCATGCAAAAGAAATGACTATCAAATATGGAGACCGTCCATAAATAAAAATGGGGATTTAGTTCCACCATATGGCCATATCGTGCTCAAGCCCACCACTGCGTCAAAGTACCCCATTATCGGTGGGTCCTACACTATCCATAAAAAAGGGGTGAATCCAGCCTCTCTTACCCTTGGAGACAACGCTCCTTGCTGGGAAGGTGTGCTAATGCACTGCAGGGGACTCCTCCTATATCTACTTGATAGAGGACACCAATAGAGTACAGGTGTGTGTGGGGGATGGGATGCTCAACCCCATAAGTCTGGTCAGACCGAATACATAATAAACAAGCAAAAAATTGGGGGAGCAGACCCTGAACATGTATATCTAAAGCCGGTGCAGCTATGGACCAAGCAACATGTATATTAAAAAAGAATAGCGCAACCATGCAAAAGAAATGACTATCAAATATGGAGACCATCCATAAATAAAAATGGGGATTTAGTTCCACCATATGGCCATATCGTGCTCAAGCCCACCACTGCGTCAAAGTACCCCATTATCGGTGGGTCCTACACTATCCATAAAAAAGGGGTGAATCCAGCCTCTCTTACCCTTGGAGAAAAATTCCCCAATTTTTTGCTTGTTTATTATGTATTCGGTCTGACCAGACTTATGAGGTTGAGCATCCCATCCCCCACACACACCTGTACTCTATTGGTGTCCTCTATCAAGTAGATATAGGAGGAGTCCCCTGCAGTGCATTAGCACACCTTCCCAGCAAGGAGCGTTGTCTCCAAGGGTAAGAGAGGCTGGATTCACCCCTTTTTTATGGATAGTGTAGGACCCACCGATAATGGGGTACTTTGACGCAGTGGTGGGCTTGAGCACGATATGGCCATATGGTGGAACTAAATCCCCATTTTTATTTATGGATGGTCTCCATATTTGATAGTCATTTCTTTTGCATGGTTGCGCTATTCTTTTTTAATATACATGTTGCTTGGTCCATAGCTGCACCGGCTTTAGATATACATGTTCAGGGTCTGCTCCCCCAATTTTTTGCTTGTTTAAGAAGCATAGTATGACAAAATAAATACATGATCCACAGATTTGCATCATGAATGCTCGACGCGTTTCGTGTATGTAACACTTCCTCAGGAGCTGGTGCAATTAATTGACTGTGGAAAAAGAAATATAATGAGAGTAACAATGTGTGTAAGAGTATGTAAATGTCTCTATCGGGCACATGAATAAAATAAAGAATGGCTTACAATAAAAATAGATGTTGGAGCTATTACCTCTGGTAACTTGCCATGGGAGAACCCCTATATCATCCGCCCCAGGAGCTGAGGGAGCGATGCCAGGCACGCGGGGTGGTGAACCGTTTAAAGTAGGATGAAAGGATATGATGGCTGGGAGAAAGATCATCATCTCACTAATCCATTCCGTATGATTTCTATGAGTAATTATGATATAATTAGAGAGCCACTTTAAAAACCCTTATGAAGACAACCTTTTGCAATCGACTGTTTTCAAGGTAATTTGATTTGTCAGACACTTGCTAACTAGTCTGGGCAAATGAATAGAGAACACTATCCTGTCTTTAAGGACCCTGTTCTGCTAAAACAATTGCAGCACCTGCCATAACCACTGTTGTTTTGTACTTATACCTCATTAAAAGTACTTTTCCAGATTCTTAAAATGTAAAAGGCATCTTTTACACATGTTTTTTTAGTGGTGAATGTTGTGAAACACTTGATAAAATTTATCAAGGAAAATAGTGGATGGCAAGGTAGTTTTACCCCACTAAAAACATCCTAAGCCTACTTCTACTACTATGGCTACTACTTTTCCTCACCAAAATAGAGGTCCCTTTGCACCACCCAGGCATCCTTTCTTCACAAGCCTTGGACCTTAAAACCCTCCAAACATTTCCAGAATCCATCCTCACAATGAAGGGGCACCCTCATTTTTCAGAGTGGAGATGTCTATTGGCATTGGTACCAGTTTGGATGAGAGTCTTCTTGGACCTCTGAATCCAATTTGTAATTTCTGAATGCCACAAAATATTTTTTCTCTGCCCTTTCTTCAATTCCTACCCTCCTAGTCTGGCAGCTTCACCTCAAAGACAGGCATATTTGTGGGCTGCCCTGTTCCTTTAGTAACGAGGACTGGTAAACCCTGTTTCTTGAGAGGAAACGTTCAAGGGGGTTTTACTCAAACCTATTCACAGTTCCAAAAGCAAATGGAGGCAGTTACCCCATTTTGGACCTAAAATCCATAAACCAACATATGTATGTCCCCAAATTGTGCATGGAGTTTGCAAGATCTTTTATTGCTGCTCTTCGATTGGGGGAATTTATGGCATCTGTATCCAAAATGCCTATCTTCACATTCGCATCTTTTCCACCATTTTTTTTTTTTGTTTTTTTAATTTTTCTTTGGAACAAATGCTTTAAATTTGTTTCCCTGCCATTCAGGCTTCCCTCTGCACTTAGTCTAAACAAAAGTGCTTGCTCCGCTCCTGGCCCTGCTAAGATCTGAGACCATCCATGTCAGACTTTCTGCTAAAAGATTCAAGAAGTCTGCACTCCAGCCTTCCTATCATCTGAAGTATTTTGGGGCTGATCTTGGACACAGCCCAGGTAAACATTTTCCTTCCCCAGGAAATGATTGCTTCTCTGAGGTTCAGTTGTTGGACAATTCCAGGTCAATCAGGCGTCCCTCAACTCTCTTCTGAATGAGGGTTCTGGGTCTCATGGTGTCATCCTTCAATGCCTTCCCTTTGCTCAGTTCCACTGAAGACCTTTGCAGCTCAACATTCTCATGTGGGACAAGCGGATTCATTTTTCGCATTGCTCATTACTTGTATCGAGCAAGGCAGAAATCTCCCTGGCATGGTTGATTTCCAACTCCGTCCAGAAAACCTTGTCGCCAAAGGACTTGATGTTCCCCGACATTCTGGAGTGGAGAGCCATAAGGCTGACTCTTCTACACTGGAGACCCCTTTTACACAGTCACCTAGACAGTGTGCAGTCGGACAGTGCCATGGCTGTGGCCTACATACAGTAAATCAAGTGGGTACAAGACATCGGGCAGCCCTGATATAAGCGAGTCTGATTCTCTGCTGGGTGGAAAATAACATTCATATTCTCTCTTTCCACACACTGGGAGTGGAAAATTGGCAAGTGGATTTCCTGAGTTGCCAAGGCCTGGACTCTGGAGAGTGGTCCCTCCACTCAGGGTTTTTCTGATGCTATTTCAAAACTAGCAGGGGTACCAGATTTAGACCTAATGACCTCCATATGAAAAAAAAAATATAGGTTGGTTGCCAGGTCCAGGCATCCATTGGCCTTTGCAGTGGATTCCCTGGAGATTTCTTCGTCCCCATTCAGACTTGTGTATTCATTCCTTCCAGTGAAGCTTCTCCCTTAACTGCTTCATAAGATGAGAAGAATTTGGTGTTCCTCATCACACCAATTTAGCCAAGGAGAATAGACTCCTGGCAGACATGCATTTGCCAGGCCTCCTGCCACAGGGACCTCTGTTCCACCCGATTTCTCAGTCACTAAGTTAGCGGCATTGTTTACTCTTATTCCCACCTTGCTCAAGGCAAGAAAATCTACCTCTCATATGATCTACCATTGCACCAGAATCCTAGTTATGTATACATTGTGTTAGATATATGGTCATTATGATTTGCTGATTCATTCAAACAGGTATCCTAACTTTTTTTTTTGTTTTTTTTGTTTTTTGAGCCAAATGTACACTCAAAGATGCAAGTTTTTTTTTTTGAGATTTGACATTTTCTTTAATGAGCATTTCTAAGACCGAACATAAACTAAACTTTTTTTGTTTGTTTTTTTAGATACATGGTGAAGCACAAATCACACCTACGGTTCTGAAATATATGTCTGCATTTGGAGAGCAAATTATGGATTTATGACATGCCCTAAGGGTGGAACTGTTAAGAAATGTAAAAAAAAATAATCCTTGAACAACCAACCAACCATCCATCTTGGCTCCAAGGACTTACTGCCATAACTTGCATTCACAACAAGATAGTGTGATATTTTTTAATTAAAGTTTGCATAATGTCTACAATTCAAATTGTATATTTTGATAGTCACAAATACTTTGTTTTAAACAGCATTTTGTTTAGATTTTGTTTGTAGAAGGCGCGGCTCGATGCTATTGGTGCATTCTGTAATGAAGTACCTTACTCTGAAATCTGTTTTCCAGTAAATGTGTAAAACTGCAGTTTAGCATTTAAAATTGCCAAACTGGCATAAGAAGTGAATTGTGTACAGTGGTGCGAATGGGGACTTAAATATATATATTTTCTGTTTATGTACAAAAAGGAAATATAAATATTACCGTTTTTTTCAACAGTTAAGTTTGCTTTCTCTATTCCCACAGATGTCTAAGATCAGCTGAGGTCTAAATATAAGTCAATAAAAAAAGTGAGCTCTGTACACTGGTCTGTATGCTTTTAGGATGTATTTAGTAGAATTGACATGCTAAATACATAGCTGAACCACATATAGGAAAGGTTTACCTGCCAAAATAATACTAAAGCAGTGGATGTAAACTTAGGAAATGAAAAAGCAAAGCGGGTGCAGATTAAGTGCAGTAGTATGAAACTCAAGTAAGAGAAAAAAAAAGTAGCCACTTGACTGTCAGAATCATCGCTCATGAGCATCACTCCACCCCAAATTGTTGGTCTGAAGTCAGCGCTTGTCAGAAGCAGGAAATCGCCAATGCCAGAAGGAAAACTCTGTCAGATCTTAAAACAGTTCTTTAGACAGCTGGGAAGCCTCATCCATAACATCACACGCTACTGGAGAAGAGGCCACGGTGACCCTTTAAGAAACCTTCCCCCTTTTATCAAACCAGCCTATTTTTTAGCATTTTCTTCTTAAAAGTTTCATACAACTGCACTTAGTTTGTGCCCTCTGCTTTTTCATTTGTTGTCCGCTTGAGATTACCCTGGTTTCCAGAGATGCTGCATCTGGAGCAGTGTGTTTAAGTGTATTAAACTTGAAAGCAAACCTTTATTATGTTGCAGCTCACCAAATTCGTTTTCGTTTTCCCTTTTAGGCTTGCTTTCTTCTATTTTCATCTGGTAATATATCCAGGAAGGGCGTTACTTGCCAGATCACCAGTTGAAAACAGAAGGAAAAAGCCTTAAAAAAGAAAAGGAATGCAGCCACCACATCGAATAATTGGTAAGCTGCAGTATACAGGCAGTCCCTGAGTTACAAACTTCCCACTTACATACAACTCATACTTGGGAACGGAGGCAGTGTGACGTCGTGGGGGTCATACTGCTGCTCCCCGCATGCTGCCACCTACTGTCCAGCAGACTTGTCGGCAATCCCACATCAATGCATGGCCAGTTAACTCTTCGCTAAGCTATCCAAATCTTAAAAATATTTTTTTGGCTGGTGTTGCATTTAAAAAAATGTACCTATTCGAACTTTCATACAAATTCAACTTAAGGACGAACCTACAAAACCTATCTTGTTCGTAACCCGGAGACTGCCTGTATTACATTTTGGTTTTGGGTTTAATATCGCTTTAAATTACTGTAAGGTCAGAGACCAAGGGAAGTCTCAAAGTGGTTACTAAAGAGGATCAGTCAGTGTAACTGAAGCAAACTTATTAGTTTAGTACAAAAAGTAGCAAAAAACTATAGAAAATGCCTCCACCATTCAAATTAAAAAAATGACGTCTTTAAAAACAAAAGTCCAGGAACAAATTACTCTCGCATACCAAGTGGCCCACGGTGTAGATAACCTCACAAAGAACCCCTGATTGAGTAGAGATGTGGAATTTTACTACCCCCCCCCCCCCCCCCCCCCAAGTATGGCCTAAATCATATTTATTATTAAGACGTACCCACATTGCATTACCAAAAGGTATTATAAATTGGGGAGTCGGCAAGAAGAGCTCAAGCTGCAGGGACTAACTAAACCAGCTATAGATGCAGTAAATCCAATAACGCATAACTCCTAAAAAAAAAAAAAAAAAAATAGGTTCTGGTTCTCCATTAGGGCCCTCTGATTCCTACTGTATTAAAGTGTATAGTAGTTGTACTGTCTACCCTCAAGTTGTAAAGCGCTGCGTAAACTGTCAGTGCTATATAAATCCTGTATAATAATAATTTAAGGCTTAATCTGATCTAATAAAACAAAGATCAGTGATAGTCCATATAGCAATCCAAATGTGTCTATTACCACTTCGGACTGCCCACCGTGTATTTACATTGCTACTTTGATGATAAATACCTGAGTTATGGCAGCAAATAGCTGCCCATAACCCCGGTATTTTCGTACATGCCCAGCGATCCTCTTTCACAGAAAAGTGGTTTGCCCCACAGGATCACTTTTATGGGCGGCAGGGAAGTGCCCACCCCCCTCCCGCCGCTTCTCTGTCGTTTTCCACGCTTACCAGAACCGTCAGCAGGGAAAGCGATTCGATCCTCTGTGTTGCTTGGCAGGAAGTCGAGTGAGGGCAAGATGGCCCACACTCGACTCTATGCCCTTGGAGGACCGAAGCAACGTCAAACGTCACTTCCGCCCAATGGCCATAAAGGGCCACATTTTTTTATTTTTTATTCTTTTTTAATTTATTTTTTTATTGCTTTTAAGTGTAAATGTGAGATCTGAGATCTTTTTAACCCCACATTTCACATTAAAGAGGACCTGTCATGCTTATTTCTATTACAAGGGATGTTTTACATTGCTTTTAATAGGAATAAAAGTGATAAAAAAAACATATTTTTTTTTTTTTTAAGGGACAGTGTAAAAATAAAAAATGTAAAAGGTAAAATAAAAAAAAAAATTTAAAGCGCCCTGTCCCTCCGAACTTGCATGCAGAAGCAAACGCGTATGCAAGTTGCACCCACATGTGTAAATGGTGTTCAAACCACACATGACGTATCACCGCAATCGTTTGAGCGAGAGCAATAATTTTAGCACCAGACCTCCTCTGGTCTGTACCTCTAAACTGATAACTTGTAGAAAATTTTAAAGCGTTGTCTTTAGAAATTTTTTAAATACCAAGTTCGTCGCCATTCTATGAGTGTGCGCAATTTTGAAGCATGACATGTATATCAATTTACTCGGCGTAACATTATCTTTCACATCATAGCAAATAATTGGGCTAACTTTACTGTTTTCTTTTTTGAATTAAAAAAAATATTTTTTAAAAAAAATTGCTTTTTAAGATCGCTGCGCAAATGCGGTGTGACAAAGTATTGCAACAATCTCCATTTTATTCTCTAGGGTCTCTGCTTAAAAAAAAAAAAAATGTTTGGGGGTTCTAATCTATCTGTGACATTTGTTGTTTGTTTACAAGTTAAAATTAGTAATTTTTGCTAGAAAATTTACATTTTCTAGCAAAAAAATACTGCTTTTAACCTGTAAACAACAAATGTCAGATAGGCCTGGTCCTTAAGCAGTTAAAAACAAATTGTAGAGACCCAAGTCCCAGAGCTATTAGGTAAAGTACACTTGGCTCCCCAGTCTCGCATTCAGACACCACAGACAGAGCAAAAATCAAAATAGTGGCAGGGATAGAGGACAGTGCTAAGCCAAAAAAAAAAAAAAATCAACGTAAGCCATAAAGGTTAGTTCCAGAGTTGCTACAAGCTGAAAAGGTGTGGGGAGTTCATACTGCAGCATACATTATTGCTATTGCACATGTCGAAGAACGGTCTAGCCATTAATCTGATCAGTGAGTTCCATGTTGTAAAGATCATTGCCACTGCATAGAACACTGCTCACACACGTAACTGTATAAGGCCAGTGGCATTAACCACTTACTACATTACCCCCTGGACCAAGGCTCGAGATGCTTTCTGGTGTCCCTCACCAAACAAAGCATCAATCCCTGTTGCATTCCAGAGCCTTAACCTGCTTATATGGGAGAGCGATAGAAGGCAGTGATGTCTGGGTGTGATGATGTGAGTGCATCAATGTGTTTCACTTGCCAATCAGCATGGGCTTCATCAGGACAAGGCAGTACTTGTGCATCAAGTTTCAATATGCTTGCCCCTTAAAAGACCAGCAGGGGTCTCCCTCTCTCATGCACAGATATCACACAGTATATATACATTTCATTTTAAATGCAGTGAATAAATGGTCCCAATAGTCAGGTCATTCATACCAATAAAACTATCACAGCTTAACATTGGGTTATAAAGACCACTCCATTCACATAGCTTGTTGCTACGGCAGGAGAAGTGTGGAAAGGAAGCCTTGTCAATGACGTCGCATGCTTTGGGAGAAGTGCTCATGGTGATATTTTCAAGGACGCTGCCCTCTTTTATCAAGCCAGGCTATGTTTAATTTTTTTTATTTTTTTTTTTTTAATTTTAAATAAAGGTTTCATACTACTGTACTTTGTACCCGCTTTGCTTTTTCATTTGTTAACTTGAGATTACCTCAATCCACAGATGAGCTGCATCTGGAGCTGTATGGTTAAGGGCCGGTGTAACGTGAGAATTACCTATCCCGTGAGAAAAACCTACCCTCGTCACTTCCGGCCAGAAACAGCTGAGCAGCGCAGCAGTGCGCATGCTCAGAGCCCCGGATACCTAATGGAAGAACCGAGGAGCTTACTAGTGCGCATGCGCACTAGTATGAAACGATCACGGTGTACCGTGAAATAAACCTACCGACGCGGCGGTTACATAAAACAGCTGTGCAGAAATACGACTAATCTCCGCTCCTGTGCCTCACTTCCCTGCTCTCGGCAAGTAAATATAAAAGCGGCTCTCGGCTCCGTGATTTATGTTTTCATACACCCGCCGCCGCTTTTATATTTACTATCCGAGATCAGGGAAGTGACAGGCACAGGAGCGGAGATAACTTGTATTTCAGCACAGCTGTTTTAATGTAAACGCTGCATTACATACAGTGCCGAGCACCGGAAGTGACGAGGGGTAGGTTTTTCTCACGGGTAGGTAATTCTCACGGAACACCGGTTCACACTATAGCGAGTGCGGCAATCACATGTAATTCGGAGCACACTGCTCCTTCATTACATGCGATCGGATGTGCGGATGCAAATTCAGCCATACACTTTGTATGGCTAAATTCGCACTGCAAGACGCACAGGACCCTTTTTTCCAGCTGCATCAGGATCGGATCGCACAGTGGTTCACACTTGTGCAATCCGATCCTGTGCGAACTGTCAGATCGCACTGCGATATGCGATCAAACTGGGGGTGTCGTTAACATTTAATTGACTCCCCCTGCGTATCGCATATGGCAGTGTGAACTGTCAGATGTGCGGAGGCGATGCGGGAACAGGCTACAAATTCGCAGCCTTCCCGCATCGCACAAGTGTCAACCGGGACTAAAGCAAATTAAACACAAAAGCAACTATTTATTATATTGCAGCTTACCATTTCTCAGATGTGATGGCTGGATTTTTCTTTTTTATGCTTGCTTTCTTCTATTTTCATCTGGTGATATATCTAATATGTCTGTCTGTTTTTCATAAAAACAAGCTCTTTTGTCAAACATCGGTTACAGGAATGAGACAAATCTTTTAATGCTGACAGGGTTGCTTACAGTGATCAGCTGTTGCTGGTTATAAAGTATCGGATTTTGGCTTCAACTTTTTAGTGTATCTAAATCTGTTAATACATCTGACACCCCCCCCCCCCCAGACTGACAATGCTGGTATCCAAAGGTGCCCCATGTGCTCATTCATCCAGAGTGAGGCACTCTAATACAGGAAGGGTGTTACTGGCTGGATCAACAGGTGAAAGAAGAGGGGAAAAAAGCCTCATAAAAAAAAAAAAAAAATGCAGCCGCAACAAATAATGATTGGTAGCTGCGAAATATTACCTTCTAAGCCTTGATACACACTATACAACTTTTGTTGATAGATTTCCTTTAGATTTACCTTTGTTATGTAGTGCAAGCACCTGCCTGACTGCATACAAATTGAAAGTTTTTAGGTTTGGCCTCATATTATATGGTTTTGGTAAATCTAAAGAAAATTGTATACTGTAGTGTGTATCCAGCTTTAGTTTTGGGTTTATTACTGCTTTAACCCTTTATAATCCTGCACCTAAACAAGGAGCTCAGCTGGTGAAAGACCTGCGGGATTATTGTTTCTGCTATTCCATCTGACAATATCCTATGTATTTATGGTTATTTGTATTCTGGCTTATGCTAGTACTTGTGTGTGTTAAGTGGAAACGTGCATGTTTTTTTTTTTTTTTTTTTTTTTACACACATTGTTAGCTTGTTTCAATTATAACTTTCAGTGCTTTGAAGATCAATAGGGAGATTAAGCTGGCCAAATTTAGATTCATCTATGGCCATGCCTGCTTGACAGAAGTTGATCTAATTATTGGTCATGCTGTTAAGGCAATGGCACAGTGGGGGAGGATTCCTCCATCCACCCATCCAAACTTAAGTGGGGTACACACTAGTAGAAAATCTGCCGAAAATTCCCACCCGATGTGAAATCGTCCGATTTTCGCCTAGTGTGTACACAACTTTCAGCAGCCAATGCCGACATTTTCAATGAAAAAAAAACGGAGGGACAAACACCAAAATTTTTTTCGTCCGTCCCCAGACGACGATTTTCGGTTAATGTGTATGCAGTACGTCCGTGAAAAATCGGATACGAAAGACCGCGCATGATCTGAAGTTGCTGACAACCCGGAAGTCTAGGAACAAATGTGCCAAAAAAAAAAGAAAAATCGGACGAGAAATTTCGTGAACATTTATGCACTGTCGACTAAAAACGGTAATGAACGCTGAGCAAGAGAGAGAAAAATCGGAGGATATTTTGTCCGATTTTCGTCAAGTGTGTTTGGCCCTTTAGACACTTATGGGCAGCCTTACCCTTTTCACAGCCTGCAGTTCCTCAGATTTGGATCCCACTGCTCTACCCTCTGCCTATTTTGTTAGAGCTATGAGCTGAAACATTAAGAATTGCCACACTGAGCACCGTACCTTGTGTATTTCCCTGTAAATATCCTTTTTTCCTTGGCCTACATGTATTGATACTGAAAGTTTGATTTCAACTATTCACAGACATTCAAATCTCAATATTAAAGGAATTGTACAGCTTTTTTAAAGTGTTTAGATATACCATAAATGTAAAATAGAAAAGCTTTTATGTTAAAAAAAAAAAAAAAAAAATCACATCTGTGTGTCTTTGTTTTAACAACTTTCCTTCCACACTCTCCGGCCACTTTATTAGGTACACCTTGCTAGTACCGTGTTTCACTCCCTTTTGCCTTCAGAACTGCCTTCATTCTTCGTGGCATAGATTTAACAAGGTGCTGGAAACATTCCTCAGAGATGTTGGTCCATATTGACATAGCATCGCGCAGTTGCTGCAGATTTGTCGGCTGCACATGCATAATACGAATCTCCCTTTCCACCACATCCCAAAGGTGCTTATTGGCTTGAGATCTGGTGAATGTGGAGGCCATTGGAGTAAGGTGAACTCATTGTCATGTTCAAGAAACCAGTGGTGAGATGATTTGAGCTTTGTGACATGGTGCATTATCCTGCTGGAAGTAGCCATCAGAAGATGGGTACACTGTAGGCATAAAGGGATGGACATGATCAGCAGCAATACTCAGGCAGGCTGTGGTGTTTGTACAAAGCTCAGTTGGTACTAAGGGGCTCAAAGTGTGCCAAGAAAATATCCTCCACACCATTACACCTCCAGCCTGAACCGTTGAAACAAGGCAGATGGATCCATGTTTTTATGTTTACGCCAAATTCTGACCCTACCATCTAAATGTTGGAGCTGAAATCGAAACTCATCAGACCAGGCAATGTTTTTCCAATCTTCTATTGTCCAATTCTGGTGAGCATTTGCGAACTAGCCTCAGTGTCCTGTTCTTGGCTGACAGGAATTGCACCTGTTGTAGTCTGCTGCTGCTGTAGCCTATCTGCTTCAAGGTTCGATGTGTTGTGCATTCATAGATGGTATTCTGCATACCTTGGTTGTTGGTTGTAACAAGTGGTTATCTGCGTTACTGTTAACTTTTTGTTTCAATTTTTTTATTAAAGATTTTCACAAAAAAAAAAATAGATTCCAGCATTGATTTGGAGCCTTTCTATCATCTCATCTGCCCATTTTCTTCCTCTTGCATCAACGGGGCATTTTTGTCCACACAACTGCCGCTCACTGGATATAATCTTTTTGAACCATTCTCTGTAAACCCTAGACATGGTTGTGTGTTAAAATCCCAGGAGATCAGCTGTTTTTTTTTTTTTTTTAACACTCAGAGCAGCCCCTCTGGCACCAACAACTTGAACTTGAGCAAGTTGTCTTCACCACATCTAGATGCCTAAATGCATTGAGTTACTGATAAGCAATTTGTGTCACCAAGCAGTTAAACAGGTGTACCTAGAAAGTAACCGGTGAGTGTATATACAGTGTATATAGCTTTTATTTATAAACAGTATGTTCGAAAGGGCAGTCGTATGTTCAGTAAGGGCTCTTTCACATGGTCCGCCTCCGTAGGTGGATCCGTGCTGCTCAGCGGGGATCGATCCACGATCCCCGCTGAGCCGGCGGATGACAGCTCCGTCTCTGCTTGCAGAGCGGAGAGGGAGGTGTCACAGCCCCCGCTGCTCTCTATGGGGAATCAGATGAGAGCGGATCGCCTGTCTGCTCTCATCCGATCCGATCCCCAGGACAGATGGAAAATAGGGTTTCCATCCGTCCGGATTTCACGGACAGGATCGGATGCGGGTGTCAGCGGACATGTCACCGCTGACGTCCGCTGCTCCATAGGGCTGAATGGGGCATCCGATCAGTTCCGCCTAAAAAACTGACAGGCGGATCTGATCGGACCGCCCGTGTGAAAGAGCCCTTAGGCTTTTCTGCTGGGCAATACCATACATGTGTTTTACTGTTCCTTTTCACAATGCAAGTCTGTGAGTTGGCCAATGCCTCAAAGAATGCAATCCCTGTGCAGCTGGTCTCGGCAGAGTCAGGAAAAGGCCACTGTGCGTCTGTTGCTAATTTATAAGTCTATTTTAAATTATTCTTTAAATATTTAAATAAGGAAATGAAATCTTAACACCCAAAATTGGCCTTTTCACAAAATTAGACATTTTTATCATACAGGACACAGGATCTTTACAGTCATTGTCGTGTTAGATGCAGCTTTGTTCAGGTGATTAGGCACTGGCAAGAAAAAATGGCTACAGGAACATCCCTTTATATAGCCCCTTCCATTCCCAGCCAGTTTCAGTTTTTTTTGCTAATGTCTTTAGTTGACGAACCTCTTCTCTGTAATGAGCGGCATTTACAGTTGTGTTCAAAATAATAGCAGTCCAGCATCACTAACCAGATGAATCACTGTTTTTGGTATAAATTATATTTTTACATGGCAAAAAAACTACTAGTAGGTGTAGTAGAGTAATAGAAAACCAACAGACCCAACAGTCATGACATGCATGATGCTGATTTTGTGCAATTTAATCCATAATTGAAAGGGGCGTGTTCAAAATAATAGCAGTGTGGAGTTCAATTAGTGAGGTCATTCAGTCTGTGAAAAAACTGGTGTCAAACAGGTGGCCCTTAAGGACGAAGGCAGCAAATGTACATGCTGGGTATAGTGCATTTCTCTGAAAATCGGAGTAAAATGTGTCGTTCCAGACATTCTTCAGAAGAACAGCATACTTTGATTAAAAGTTTATTGGAGAGGGGAAAACCTAAAAAGAAGCACAGAAACTGATAGGCTGCTCAGCTAAAATGATCTCAAATGCTTTAAAATGGCAACTAAAACCAGAAAGATGTGGAAGAAAATGGGAAAACTACCAATGAAATGGATCGAAGAATAGGCAAAATGGCAAAGACTCACAATGATAAGCTCCAGAGTGATCAAGGAAGGTCTAAAGTTACCTGTGAGTACTGTAACATTTAGACACCTACACTATATTACCAAAAGTATTAGGATGCCTGCCTTTACATGCACATGATTGTAATGGCATCCCAGTCTTAGTCCGTAGGGTTCACTATTGAGTTGGCCCACCCTTTGCAGCTATAATAGCTTCAATTCTTCTGGGAAAGCTGTCCACAAGGTAAAGGAGTGTGTCTATGGGAATGTTTGACCATTCTTCCAGAAGCACATTTGTGAGTTCGGGTACTGATGTGGACGAGAAGGCCTGGCTCACAGTCTCCACTCTAATTCATTCCAAAGGTGTTCTATCAGGTTGAGCGCAGGACAGTCAAGGTCCTCCACCCCAAACGCGCTCATTCATGTCTTTATGAACCTTGCTTTTTGCACTGGTCCAAATCATTTGGTGGAGAGGGGATTATGGTGTGGGGCTGTTTTTCATGGGCTTGGCTTGTTCGTTCCAGTGAAGGGAACTCTTAAGACGTGGGTATACTAAGACATTTTGGACAATTTCATGCTCCCAACTTTGTGGGAACAGTTTTGGGATGGCCCTTTCCTGTTCCAACATGACTGTGCATCGGTGCACAAACAAGGTCCATAAAGACATGGATGAGCAAGTTTGAGATGGAGGAACGTGACTGGCCTGTATGGAGTCTGGACTCCAACCCAATAGGACACCTTTGGGATGAATTTGAGCCACATTCTGGAAGAATGATCAAACATTCTCATACACACTCTTAAACCTTGTGGACAGCCTTCCCTGAAGCATTGTTATAGCTGCAAAGGGTGGGCTGACTCAATATTGAACCCTACGGACTAAAAGTGGGATGCCATTAAAGTTTGTGTGTATATATGTGTATATATGTGTATATATATATATATATATATATATATAGGCAGGTGTCCCAATACTTTTGGTAATATAGTATATGTGAAGCCAAGCTATCGGCAAGTAGCCCCCACAAATTCAAATTGTTGAAAAATTATGAGTTGAAGAGGTTGCAGTTTGCCAGGAACACATTGACTGGCCTAAAGGGAAATGGCGCAACATTTTGTGGACTGATGAAAGCAAGATTGTTCTTTCTCTTGTTCATTGACGGACACAGCACTCCATATTCAGAACCATAGGGTTATATTGCCCACTACAGAAGTAGGACACTATGCAGAAAAAAGACTTGGCTACGCCTATGGGCAGTCCTAGCTGGTATACATCTCTCTTTTTCTGCAATAGGCTTTCAATTAGATTATCTGAGTCTGACTCTGGATTCAGTTATAGCCAGAGTGTTCCTTCCTCTGGACAAACTCCAGAAATGCATGCTGTGGTTCATCTATTGCTGTCCAGCTGGTGGTCCTCCCTCCGGACTTGCATGTCGGTGCTAGGCCTGATGGTGTCCACCTTCAAGGCGGTTTTGTTTGCACGGTTCCATACGAGGGCCCTCCAAAGGGAGATCCTGGTAAAATGGGACAAGTGTCCAAAGCCTCTGGACAATCAGATTCTGCTGACTGAGAAACCAAGGGTTTCCTGGTATGGTGGCTTTGCTCTCCGGCTCTTCGGTAGGGCAAATCTTTTCTCCCCTTGTATTGGACAGTGGTCACTACCGATGCCAGTCTGTCTGGGTGTGGAGGTGTCCTGGGACTGAGTTCAGCTCAGAGTTGTTGGACGCTGGAGGAAACCAGACTACCGATCAATGTCTTGGAACTTCGGGCTATGCCTGGATCGCTGGACGAATCCGCTCCGGGGGCTCCTGATACGGATCCAGTTGGACAATGCCACGGCGGTGGCATATGTCAATCACCAGGGCAGGACAAAAAGTGTGTTAGCGGCTCTGGAAGCAGCCGGCCAGTGAGCAGAACGCTCCATTGTACACATTTCAGGAGTGGAAAACTGGCAGGCAGACTTTCTCAGTCAGCAGGGGAGTGGTCCCTTCATCCGGATGCGTTTTCATCTGAGATGTCTGCAATGGGGTGAGCCCCAGAGGTGGATCTGTTGGCGTCTCCACTCAACAGAAGGGTACAGAGGTTTGTGGCAAGGTCACAGGATGCTCTGGCGGATGCCACAGACGCTCTGGTGGGGTCAGTATCTAATTTATGCCTTCCCATCTCTCAAGCTTCTTCCGCGACTTCTGCGCAGGATCGAGGCCGAAGCGTTTACCATCGTACGTGCAAAGCGTACATTTTGTGCTGTTCACTCTCGTTCTTTTTCGGTGGCTCAGATTTTGACATTCCTTTAACTAAGTTGTTGAGCAGAAGTTGGCCTTGAGTACCATCAGGGACCAGGTCTCTGCCTTGGTGGTCTCCTCCTTTCAGTGACCCCTAGCCACACATTCATTGATGCATACTTTTATTCAAGGGGGTTCGACACTTGACTCCGCCAGTGCGGTCTCCTTTACCACCGTGTGATTTGAACTTGGTGCTCTCAGTTCTCCAGAAGCCTCCCTTTGAAAATATTCTGGAGCTTCCTCTGCTTACGCTGTCTCAGAAGGTAGCCTTTTTGGTGGCTATCGCCTCTGCTCGCACAGTTTGGGAACTTGCAGCGTTCTCTTGTCGAATGCCCTATCTGGTGGTACACAAAGAAAAGGTTGTTCTTCGTCCACGGCCCTCATTCATTTGAATGAAGATACTGTGTTGCCTTCCCTGTGTCCCAGGGACAGTCTGTGACTCAGGCCTATTCTATCAAGAGTCAGGTTCCTCCTTTCCCTGTAACAGCGCACTCAACTTGGACCTTCTGTCATTGAGGCGTCAGTGGCGCAGGTTTGCAAGGCGGCCACCTGGTCATCAGTGCACACTTTTACTAAATTACACAAAGTGGATGTGTTGGCATCTGCGGATGTTTCATTTGCCCGCCAGGTTTTGCAAGCTGATGTTTAGAGGGTCTGTTCCCTCTTTGAAGGGTGTATTGTTCAGGTTGGGCTCCAGTTGTTTTTTGTTCCTGTTTTGCTCCTGTTACCTGGTTGGCTCTTGTGTTTAGCGAGATTTTTTTTGTTGTCCCACCCCTCATGTTTGGCACTGCTTGGGGACGTACCTGTGGTTCTAAATACAGAGCGCTATGTCTGTCAATGAAGGAAAGAGAAAATAGGATTTTTGTGCTTACCTGAAAGTCCATTTCTCTGAGTTCATTGATGGACACACCACCGACCCCTCTATGGATTTTTAATACTTCTGACACTGTGTTACTAAACTGAAGGCCTAGAGCAGAGAGGGGGGTTATATACCGGCTAGGACTGCCCATAGGCGTGGCCAAGTCTTTTTTCTGCCTAGTGTCCTGCTGTAGGGGGTAATATAACCCTATGGTTCTAAATATAGAGCGTTGTGTCCGTGAGAAATGAAAAATGCAGATATTGCTATTTTTTGGAAAAGCTTCATATTCCTTTTTCTTTACTTTCTGTAAAGTAAAGTAATCACAAATTTCAAACATTTTTCCTTATCATTTTATTTGGAATAGACTGTGCAGTGTTCACAATGCATTTGCGTGTATGGAAATAAAAGCAATTATAAGGATTTTGAGCTTTACTTTTTTAAGCACACTGCTAATATTTTGAACACAACTGTACCTCATTCTATGGAGATTTTCTGTCTGATGATTCATTTAAGTACCCTGGCTGCTCTATACTTGCCACTGCAGCTTCTGAGTTGGTTGGCTCCTTGGCTGGACCTTCAGAGGGCCATACCTGGACCATGCTGCATGGAAGAAACAGGCCGAACTTGAAATGTTGCTGAAAGACACTGGATCCTGCTGTAGATGCCACCCATTGAGTGCGCAGGGTGCTTTAAAGGTCTGTAGTCTGCCCGTACAGGCCCTGTCCTTGAAGATCCATGCAGAGCTATGCTAATTGTGGAGGGTGGAGCTAGGATGGGTCCGATCCCCTGCCTGCATGCAAGCTTCAGTGTTGATTACAGAGCAAAATCTCTTTAAACACTCATCCCTAATTTGCCAGGAATCTCCAAAAGACTCTTGCGGTGTGTGGTTGCCAGCTGCCGTCCCTGCATTGGTTATGACTTGGAGCCATGAGTGCCATTATTTTCAATTTGAAGCTGGTGCCACTTACATGCAATGGCATGCATTCTGTAAATGCTACTGCACAAACTGTTTCCTATGGCACCCTTGTGTGCTTGTGCCCTGCCTGTTCCTCTTTCTGGTTGCACCTTCAGATTGGCAACAGCTGTCAGCCCCCTCTTTTGACAGGGCATTCTCACTGTGACATGTGGGTTCACAACAGGCTACAGTGCTTGGCACCAAGGCCTTCCCCTCTTTTTCCACAACAGTTTATCTTGTGAGTTCCCCTTTGGGTGGAACAGATCACCAGTATAAGGGGAAATGGTCAGATGGTTTTGCTAATTCAGCTCTTAGCACCAGTAGGGTAATAGTTTACCCACTTAGTGCCCTACTACTATATATTTTGATGGGTGTCTCCAATCTGACTCCCTTTCCTCCCCCGAAATCCTCCTCAGATTTCATGGGCAGAGTCTCAGGCCTTAGAGAGTATTTATATCCACAATGACAAAATGGCCCTCTGTCTCCCTTCTTGGGTCAGTCTTAAACTTTGCTTTTGAGCCAGACACGTTACTTGAGGAGGTGGTAGCAGAGGATGACTCCTGAGAAGTTGCATTAGGATGACATGATTAAAGATACCATAGCTGCCCTTTTTGATGCAGTTTGCTCCTGCTTAGTGTCAGAGAAGTCTGCATCTGCTCACGCCAAGGTCTCCAGCATGCGGGCCCATAAATTACCATAACCGTATGAGACTTTTATGGTCCACTTGCTGAAAAAGCCTGTCTGGGACTGGCCTCATCAGTTAAAGATTTTTATTCCTCCAAAAAGCTTTGCTCAGCAATATTTTATTGAAGTAAGTTTTCTGTGAAAATGGGCAGTTCCTGTGGTAGAAACTGACATTTCTTCCCTTAATGAGACCATTGCAGCCCTTGTGGAGGATAATACTTTGTTCATCCTACGTAGGTACCAATGTGTGGCAGGCACCGCACGCTCTTCCAGTACTGGTGCTCCATTCGAAGACAAAGCGCTTGCCCCCAGCCACATGCCTAATGTAACCGCACAGGAAGGGAGAGGGGCCTGTTGCTAAATAGTTAGTCAGGTTGAAAAAAGACACAAAAAAAAAAGAAAAACGTAATGAGAACCCAACTATACGATCCAATATACACAATCCTATACCCGCAGTTAATCCTGAGGAAGGTGAAAAAACCCACAGCAAAGCATGATCCAATTTGCTACAGCAGGGGAAAAAAATGTATTCCTGATGCCCGAGAGGCAATCGGATATACCCTGGATCAACTTTACCTATAAATATCAGTACCCACTTATATTAAGTACACCCAGGAAAGCAATCTAGTGAGCTAGCCAGAACCACCTCTGGAGGGAGTCTATTCCACATTTTCACAGCTCTTACGGTGAAGAAACCTTTCCGTATTTGGAGACAAAATTGGTTTTCCTCTAGACGTAAAGAGAGCCCTCTTGTCCTCTGTGTTGACCTTAAAGTGAACAACTCAACACCAAGTTCACTATATGGATCTCTTATGTATTTATTCATGTTGATCATATCCCCCTTAATCTCCTCTTCTCAAGAGAGAATAAGTTTAGTTTCTCTAATCTTTTCTCATAGCTGAGCGCCTCATCAGTTTGGTTGCCCTTCTCTGCACTTTCTCCAGTTCCCCGATATCCTTTTTAAGAACTGGTGCCCAAAACTGAACTGCATATTCCAGATGAGGTCTTACTAATGATTTGTACAGGGGCAAAAATATATCTCTCTCTGGAGTCCATGCCTCTGTTAATACAAGAAAGGACTTTTACTTGCCATGGAAACCGCAGCTTGGCATTGCATGCTATCATTAAGCTTATGATCTACCAGAACACCCAGATCCTTCTCCGCTATGGTTCCCCCCAGTTCTACTCCGCTACTATGTATGATGCATGCATATTCTTATCCTTCAAGTGCATAACTTTACATTTATCAACATTAAACCTCATTTGCCACATAGTTGCCCAATGAAACAGTCCATTGAGGTCAGCTTGTAAGTTGGAGACATCCTGTAAAGAAGTTATTCCACTGCAAAGCTTGGTGTCATCTGAAAAGACTGAAATGGTACTTTTAATCCCAGACCCTATATCAGTGATGGCGAACCTTGGCACCCCAGATGTTTTGGAACTACATTTCCCATGATGCTCATGCACTCTGCAATGTAGTTGAACATCATGGGAAATGTAGTTCCAAAACATCTGGGGTGCCAAGGTTTGCCATCACTGCCCTATATCATTTATAAAGATATTAAAAAGTCAGGGTCCCAACACTGAACCTTGGGGTACACCACTGATAACCTTTTTTTTTTTGAAAAATTCTTTTTATTGTTTTATAACAAGAAAAAAATACAGACAGTGACAAACACCAGTCCCTAACATGGCGGGACGGCACAACAACCCTACCCAACCCTCCCCCCCACCCTCCCAACCCTGGCAGCTTACCTATAGAACCGAGTAAAACATAGGGGGGGCCGGGGGCGGCCGGGACAGCAGAACCCGTCCAGACCGCCCCCCCCAGGCCCAGGGGTACAGGACAAAAAATATATATGACAACTGGATCAGAACACAAAGTTACAGGTCAGAAATAGCAGAGGTTTCCTGACTGAAAGAAAAGAACCAGTGAAAGTGCGGGCCCAAATAAACCATAAGATACAGACACTTCCCATTCACAATTAGCCCGCCGTCTCGGTGGATTCCACCCATGCCTTCCACACCTTCTCGAACTTCCGGAGACAACCACGGGACTCGTAAGTGGCTTTATACAAAGGTAAAACAGCGTTCACCAGCCCCTTCCAGAAGGGTATCGAAGGGGGTGACACTTTTCTCCAGTGTAGTAGGATGGCCTTCTTGGCATAAAACAGTAGTATGATCAACAGCGTCCTATGAGCCACCGAGGGGACCACCTCCTCCACCAGGCCCAGGAGACAGACGCTCTGGGTCAGCGGAACCGGAGTCATAAGCACCCTTCCAAGGCAGGAGACGACCTCCGACCAGTAGCGCTGAACCAGAGCACAGTCCCAAAATACATGTCGGGCATCCGCTGGGGCAGCCGAACATCGCCAACACTCAGCGGACACCGACGGAAAGATCCTGGCCAGGCGGGCAGGCGTATAATACACTCTGTGGAGAAATTTAAATTGGATGAACTTATCTCTAGCCGCCACCAGGTGTTTAAAGGGATCTGTCCACAGGTCATCCCAGTCGTCCCCCTGCAAGTCAGGAATATCCTCCGTCCAGCGCTGCTTGCAGCGCACAATCCCCGGAGGGGTGAGGCGGAACAGTTCCTTGTAGACAGTAGACAGTGTTTTACTAAGGTCAGGGTTAGTCAACATCAATTCCAGGTCCGACGGCACTGGCTCGATCCGGAGATCTGCAAACTGACTCTGGAAAGCGTGCCGCAGTTGTAAGAAACGGAAGAAATAAGTCGTGGGTAAGTCATGTCGGGAACGTAAGGTGTCAAAGGGGACCAGTGCACCCTCGGTGGTAACGTCCCCCAACGTCTTTATACCAACAGCAGCCCATACCCCAGGGTCCGGGAGGTGGTAAAAATGGGGAAGTCTGGGATTCATCCACAAGGGGGTAGAAGGTGAGAAACCAAGGTAACTAGGGCACGCCAGCTTCACCGTCTGGCCCCACGCCTTGATCGTAGCCTTCATGGAGTCGGTCAACGGCAGATCGGTGCTCACCCCTCGAAATAATGCCAGGCGTAAACTCTCATAGGACCCCAGGTGTGCAGCCTCCAGAACCGTAGCCGAATCCTCCGCATCCGCCCTCAACCAACGTCTCGCAAATACCATCTGCCCAGCTAGGTAATATTTATGCCAATCAGGAAAAGCAAGCCCACCACTGGCCTTGGGCTCCTGGAGGGCCCGCAGGCCTATCCTAGGGGGCCCAGGAGACCACAAAAAGGATCCGATGATGCCATCCAACTTGCGAAAAAAGGCTCGAGGGACCCAGGTAGGGGAGTGCCTCAAAAAATACAATACCACGGGAAGAAACTTCATCTTCAATAAGGCAATACGCCCAAGCAACGAGAGCGGGAGCCTCCTCCACACCTGTACCAGCTGTTGTAGCCTAGGCACAAGCGGGAGGAGATTCAGGGAGTAATAATCCCCCGGGCACCGCGTGACTTTAACCCCCAGGTACGTGAAGGAGTCCACCCAACATAGGGGAGGATCAGCAGAGGAGACCGCCACCGGCGCCCCAGTAAGGGATAGTACGGAAGATTTCCCCCAATTCACCCGGAGCCCGGAGTAGGAGCCGAAAGTGTCCAGGATGCGTAAAACCGCCCGTAGGGAGGGACCCGAGTCTCTAAGGAAGAGCAGCATATCGTCAGCATACAGAGCCACGCATTCCCTAATGGATCCCACCTGAATGGCATCAAAGGCATTGGAGGTCCTGAGAGCGGTGGCCACCGGTTCAATCGTGAGGGCAAACAAAAAGGGAGAGAGGGGGCAACCCTGCCGGGTACCCCGCCCCACCCCAAAGTACTCAGATTTGGCCAGACCCAGCCGAATGGCCGTACGAGGAGAGGAGTATAGTAGTTTAACCCACAGCCGGAACGTAGGGCCGAAGCCCATCAGCTCCAGCACTTTATGCATGTACGACCAATCGACCGAGTCAAAAGCCTTTTCAATATCAATAGAGACCACAATCCGCTGCGGATAGTCAGCAGCGGGTAGCTGAAGATGGGTAAAGAGGCGTCTGATATTGGTATCCACTGACTTCCCTGGCATAAAACCCGTCTGGTCCGGGTCAACCAATGTATGGATGACCCCCGCCAGCCGGGACGCCAGAATTTTGGAAAGGACCTTCAGGTCTGCATTTAAAAGGGCTATAGGCCTGTAGGAGGAGCACTCCACAGGGTCCTTACCTGGTTTCAGCAACAACACCATGGTGGCATCGAGCATGGAAGGGGGAAGAGCTTTCTCCTCCAAACAATATTGAAATAGACTACTAAGGCGTGGAGCCAGCTGCTCAGCAAATGATTTATAAAAATCTGCGGGGAACCCATCCGGACCCGGGGCCTTATGCGGAGGAAATGCGGCAATAGCCTTTTCCACCTCCAAAGGGGTAATAGGGGCGTCCAGAAGGGCGCTGTCGTCAGCAGTCAGTGTGGGGAGGTCGAGACCTTGAAGGAGCAAGTCCATGGCAGTGTGGTCGTAGTCAGTGGCAGGGGTATACAAGGTCTCAAAGTACCTCCTGAACTCAGCCAGTATGTCCGCGGGGTCCGTCAAGAGGTCACCCCCCGAGCTCCTGAGAAGCGGAACATTAATCGGGGCCTTTTGATCCGCCACCAGCCTCGCCAAAAGCTTGCCGTTCTTGTCCCCCTGCGCAAACACCGAAGCCCGCACATGTGAGGCCTCGGTGTGGGCGAGGTCAGAGAAGTGAAGAGAGAGAGCGCGCCGCGCCTCCATTAAAGAAATGTAAGTGGAATCAGAGGCCGACTCCGCATGTTCTCTCGCCCGCTCTCTCTCCTCCTCCTGTAGGGACACAATCGTACTGTTATGATCCTTCCTAGCAGACTTAATACCGGCTATACATTCACCCCTGGCCACCGCCTTAAATGCCTCCCACACCAGCCCAGGTTCCGCAGAACCCTCGTTGCTCTCCCAATACGTCTGGATAACCTTCTCCAACCGGGAGGTAATCTGCTCATTTTGGAGCCATCCAGAGGACAGCCTCCAGCCCCGCTCTCTAGCCTCCACCTGGAGGTGCACTGTCAAGAGAAGCGGGTTATGATCAGACACCCCCCCGGCCAGATAGTCAGCAGTAGAAAGGAGGGATTGCAGACGAGCGTTCCCAAAAGCCAGGTCAATGCGGGCCGCAGAACGATGCGAGGCGGAAAGATGAGAATAACACCGATCATCAGGATGCTTCCAACGCCAGAGTTCCACCAGGCCCAAAGCAGATGCCCAGGCCAAGAGGTCAAGCGAGGCCGGCCGACTGGAGTTGGAAGTATCCAACCCACTATCCAGAATAGCATTAAAATCCCCCATCAAAAGTACTGGCAATGAAACATGATCAGAAAGTTTGTGCATAAGGTCATACAGTAGTTGCACCCTAAAGGGTGGAGGCACATAGACATTAATCAGAAGCAGTTTGAGAGAATATAAAGTAACGACTAAAGCCACATAGCGTCCCTCCGGGTCGGAGACCACCTGGTGGATGGAGCAAGGAATCGCTTTACTAATCAGGATCGAGACCCCCCGTGCATAGGTGGAATGAGTGGCGTGAAACGCCTTTTGTATCCAGGGTTTTCTAAGTGCCCGGACCAAACTACCATCCAGGTGAGTCTCCTGAAGGAGGAACACGTGTGGTCTATGTTGCTTAAGATATTGAAATACAGCAGCCCGCTTATACTTGCTATTAAGCCCCCTCACATTCCATGAGAGGAATCTATAAACATCAGCCATGGGGGGCATGTAGAAAAGGAAAAATAAAAATAAAAATAAAAACAAAAGGGGGATGAAAAAAACAGTCAGGGATGGCCAGGAAGTCCACAATCCAGTTGTCCGAGTCACATTCAGCGCACCACAGAGACCAACAGGCCCCGAGGATCCATATAGTCAGGAGGAGGTAAAGCTGCCCAGAAAAAAACTGCCCAAATGCCCTTGTACCAGCAACATCAAACAAGCCAGGGAATCCTGGCAAAACCCAGCTGGCACGGGCCTGAAGCCCCAAACTTCCCAACATGAGAGTCAGTGAACGCTGTACAGTGCAAACAAAGTTCGACAGGAACCAAATAAGTGTAGTAGAGACTCCAGCGGAGCCCCCGGGCAGTCAGGAGCACATGAGACCAAAAAAGGGATACAAAACGGGGGGGAAAAAAGAAAAAGGGAAAACCTCGCACAAAGGGACATCAGCACTCCAGGAAGCAGGGGACAGATCCGTGAAGAAGAGCAGCCCGCAGCCGGGAATCAGCGAATACCGTCCATCCACTCCGAGACCTCTTGAGGGGATTCAAAAAATTTCACGGAACCGTTAAATTGAACCCGGAGCCTGCTGGGGTACAGCATGCTATATTTAATTTCCTTATCTCGGAGGCGTTTACGGACTTCCGTGAACGACCGGCGTTTCCTCTGGGTTTCAGCCGAAAAGTCAGGGAAGAGCATGATCCGGGTGTTCTCAAAGTGTAGGTCTTGATGCTTCCGGGCCTCGGCCAGGAGCATGTCCCGATCCCGATAGTTCAGGAATTTGACCAGGAAGGGCCGTGGCGGGGCCCCCGGCGGCCTAGCGCCCAGGGGAACTCGATGGGCTCGCTCCACAACATATGTGGGGGGGAGATCCGTGAGGGCGAGCAGATCCTTAAAGAATTGTTCCGCAAATATGGCCGGTTTAGACCCCTCCACCCCTTCAGGGAGCCCCACCACTCTCACATTATTGCGGCGTTGGCGGTCTTCAGCATCGTCCGCACGGTGCTGCAGGGACTTGACCAGGCCCTGAAGTTCCGCAAGTTGGGCGGCATGGGTGGTCGTGCTGTCCTCCACGTTGGAGATGCGGCCCTCCGCAGTAGCAATGCGGCCCCTCACCTTATCGAGGTCGTGGCGTATCAGGGTGCACTCCGAGGCCAGATGGTCGATCCGCACCATGAGGGAGGCCTTGCAGTCATCGATGGCCGCCAGGATCGGAGCTGTAATGGCCCGCTGATCTGCCTCCTGCTGTGTGACAGAGGACTGGGACGTAGCCGGCTGCACCTGAAGAGAACCGTCCGCCCGCTGCTCCGGCTCCATGGTCCCACTCTCCCTCGATGCGCGCTGCGGTGTGTGCAATGGCGCCAAGATGGCGGAGGCGGAGCTCTGTGCCTGGCCGCGAGCGGAGCGGGTCTGGCGTTGATCCTTCCGGGTCTTACCGGGAGTGCCGGAGGCCGATGTAGGCATCCCCAGGATGGGCAGATGTTCCCCCACCGAACAGGAGCGGTTACAAGCCGGGGAAAACGGCCAGGAAGGATTAATGGCAGGATAGAACCAGGAGCTCCGCCGAGACACGTCCTGTCTTGCTCACATCCGGACACGCCCCCCCCACCACTGATAACCTTAGACCATTCATCTTGCTCTTGCAATCTGATGCTAAGCATCGGGTTGCCCCTTCAGATCTGGTATAGGGGACCTCACCCCAAATAAAAAAAAAATGTTTTGAACTGTCATAAATCAGGTACATTCGTAATGACTGATTAACTATTGTATTTTGTGATTGGCCCACACCATGGTACAGTGTGCTGTGGTTGGCCAAGGTACCATATGGTAGCTGTGGGCCAATCACAATATCACTATAAGAATCACAGCTGTTATTGAAATTAACAGCTTTGTTGACATTGTGATTATATGTTTGTATGAGGATCACATGAAAGTGGGGGGTGTCATGGCGCTCTTCTAATATCCCAAGGTGGTACAAGGAATGTGGGTGGATGGGAGGGGGGGGGTTATGGGGCTGCGTGGGTGGGAACAAAGTTTGGTACTGTAGGGAAGCTATAGTCCGCGGCAGCCGGCTGAAGCGTGGAGAAGCCCTGAGAGATGCAAGAAAGGAGAGAGCGGCGCCAGCTTAGTATAGTACAAGTTTATTTAACACTGTTAAAATTGGTGACTCACTGTCCGAGGTTGGGTGAGACCGGTACACAAAGACTGTTAGGGTCATCCATCTTCCTCTTCCAGGATAGTGGTCATAGGAGAAGGTGGTGAGGTTCCAGAGGTATAGCCGAGCCGCTGTGGGGCTGCTAGTTGTCACTGGCCACGGCGGAGCATGCACAACAGGGCTCCGGCTGCCGACTTCTGATCCCTGATGACATCACTTCCTGGCAGGAGAAAAATAGGGGTTGCACGCGTTCAGAGCATCCGTGCTCCTTCGTCAGTAAAAATTTACATATCAAAAAGTAAATTTATTTCAGTAATTCAATTCAAAAAGTGAAACATATCTCTGTCGCTCATTGACAGACGCAGTCCTCTTGATTAATATCAAATCAGGTTATACTGCCCTCTACAGTAGGACACTAGGCAGAAGGAAAACGTTCTGGCCACACCTTAGGGGCAGTCCCAGAGGGTATATCCTCTCTCTCCCTGCTACAGGATGTCAGTTTTTTTCTGTCTAGTTAGGAGTAAGGACCTAAGTTCCTTGCTGGGATCTTTGGTCCTGGCAAGATTTTTTTAGAAAAATTTTTTTTAGGCAGCTTTTTTCTCCAGTTGTTCCTGTGAGATCTTCAAGCAAGTATGCTGAAACTGTGCGACGGGCTGGATGTTGAGATCCAGTGGTCACCCCAGTCAGCCTACGAGCGCTGGGTCGGCCGCGACATAGTCCCACTGGACGGGGACTGACCCTGCGAGTTAAACGTCTCGCCTGGACGTCGACGACCAGTTGGAAACTGAGTCACGGCGTCCGTATTGGTCGACAGCCCCCCCACCTCGGTGGAGAGGGGTTCTGTCAGGAGTTGGTGCCCGCCTGTTCCGGTATGGTGAGTAAAATGTTCCCCCTCTCCCCCTGTCGGGTTTGTGGGTGGACGCGGGCCCCTCTCTGGGATGACCGGACCTTTATAATCCTGGATCCCCCCTCTATCCTATAACAGGTGTCACAGATCCCCCTCTTGAGGGTGATTTAGTGAATAGAAACCAGAAGGCTTGGTTTGGGAGCTGACAATCGGAAGTCACTGTATGAGGGGCACTGTAAGGGACCATGACTGAAGTCAGTGGCTGCCATTACTGTTAGGATGGCCATGTAAGAGGGTGATAGCATCTTACCTGATACATAAGGTGCAATACAGGCCGATGCCTGTGCCTGGACTACCGCCATCCGCAGGCCGCCATCCTCCCACAGGCCGTACACCTCCTGCAGGCCGCACAGGCCGATGACTATCTTCCGCAGGACGCAGCAGGCCGCTGCCGTCTTTCCACAGGCCGCTGCCATCTTTCCACAGGCCGCTGCCATTTTCCCGCAGGTCGTGCGGGGCCTCCATCTTGGCGTAGCCTCGTGTCTCCAGCATGGGGGCGGCCATTTTGGAGATGACCAAACACCTCGAGGAGTAGTATGGGAGGCGCCGGAAGGCGTGTAAAGGGGCGGAGCCGCCTCCTTTCCCCAGGAAAACGAGCCAAAGACTTCCTGTCTGTAACAGACAGTGCTGGGAGCAGGTTGATAGAAACTTCTGTGCATCAGGTTTCTGCCTCCGCCATAGCACAAGAAGAAGCGTTGGTGGACGCACTAGTCATGTCTGTCCGAGAAACCTTAAGTCTTGAGGTTACACCGGCAGAGGTAGCTGACACTGAAATTCCCTTTGGTACCAGCAAGCCTACCAAAATGGCAAAGGTTTTTCCCTTGCCCAAATGTTTTGGTAATCTAATTAAAGAAGAATGGGATCGTCCAAAACGAACCCCTGCTATTTCCAAACGCATTACTAGGCGCTATCCGTTTGAGGAATCCCTCCTTAAAAAATGGACGGTACCACCAGTGGTGGACCCACCAATTTCCAGACTAAATAAAGCCACTGTTATCCCGTTGGAGGACGCTCCGTCCTTTAGGGATCCGGTGGATCGAAAAGTGGAAGCGGAATCCCGCTCCATTTTTTCCCTGATAGGGTCAACATTTAGGCCAGTGATTGCCATTGGTTTAGTTTCACAAACATTGACAGAATGGACCAAATTGTTACGCCGGGACATAAAGAGGAGAAGCATCCCCCCCCGCAGTATCAGATTTGCTGGAGCAGATTATCCAAGGGCTACAGTTCATCTGTGACGCCGCTCTGGACGCCACTCCCTTGCTAGGGCGTGCATCTGCTTCAGCAGTGGTCCTCAGACGCGTGTTGTGGTTAAAGTGCTGGTCGGCGGATCAAGGTTCCAAAAAGACTTTGGCTAATCTTCCTTTTCAGGGGGATCGCCTGTTTGGGGCCACCTTGGATGAGATTATAAAGGATCTCACTGGGGGTAAGAGCACTTTTTTACCACAGACTGCTAAAGGTAAAGGACCTCGTAACAGGCGAGGACCTTCCTTTTCCGCTCATAAGAAGTTTGTTCGTTCCGCTGGGGCGGGCGATAAGGGGAAGTCCTCCAAAGCCCCTTCAGGGGGTTTCAGAGGGCTCTGGTCGGGTAAACAAAAGCCAGACTCAGCCAAACCTGAAGATAAGACAGCCTGAAGGTGCGCCACCACCCATCTCTGGGGTGGGGGGACGTCTTCACCGGTTTCCGGATCCATGGCTTTCCAGAATCCCGGACAAAGGGGTTTGCGAGGTCATACGGTCGGGATACAAGATCGAGTTTCGATCACTTCTACCGGTGCGATTCTTCCCTTCCAACATTCGACTATCCCCGGAACACTTAAAAGCTTTGCGGGGAGCAGTAATGGACTTGATGCAACAGGGAGCGGCAGTTCCCGCTCCTTGAGCAGAACGTTTTCTTCACTTTTTCAAAAGATTATTCCTAGTTCCCACCAGGAGATTGAACTATCTGGTCCTGGGACTGATGGTGGCCTTCTTAGAGGCAGTACCGTATGCCCAGTCGCATACCCGAATTCCCCAAAAGGAGATTCTTTTCAGATGGAATCGGAATTCCGATTCTCTGGACAATCGGATCCGGTTGAGCGAGTGGACCAGGGAGTCTCTGGTCTGGTGGCTTCGGTTTCCGATGCTCAGCCAGGGGAAGTCATTTCTTCCGACAGAATCCAGGTTACCATTAAATGTAACAAGTGGTTATTTGCTTTACTGTTAACTTTTTGTTTCAATTTTTTTATTAACCGGTTGCCGACCGCCGCACGACTATATACTGCGGCGGTCAGCCCCGGCCAGGCAGAGTGACGTAGCGGTACGTCACTAGCCTTCGCCGCTCTGGCGCGCGCGCGCACCCGCGGTCCCGCCGATGACTCGATTGGGTTCAGAACCGATCAGTCATCAGGTCCAGGCCAATCATTTTTGGTCTGGACCTGTTGATCGGTCCTGCCCAATCAGATCTCCCTCTAAGCCTGTGAAATGTAAACATAGGCTTAGAGGAGATGTGCCCTCCCCTCCCAACGGTCTTTTTGGATCCAGCGTGAGAGGAGAGCACATCTAATTGTAAGTACAGCACCAAGCACGTACATACACAGTTAGATAGGCACATTTCACCCCCGATCGCCCCCCCAATTAACCCCTACAGCACCTGACACAACACACACTATATACAGCATATAGCATATACCTATATACCTGTATAAGTGTGATTTGTGAACAGGTGTAGCCCTTGCGACCCCCCCTTTTCCACTCAAATTACCCCCCACCCCCCCCTAATAAAGATTTAACCCACTGATCTCCCCTGACCCCCCCCCTGATCACCGCCGTTAACCCCTACACCCTCTGTCACATCAGCACTAATACAAACGCAATATACGGTGTTATTGTATTTTTGTATTAGTGTGATTGTGATCAGAATTAGCGCAGGCGACTAAGTTTCTGTCCCAAGAAGGTTTAGGGTCCCCGCCACCCGCCCAATAAAGATTTAAGCCCCTGACCCCCCCCTGATCACCCCTACACCCCCTGCCATAACACACACCGTATACAGTATATAGCATTTTGCTATATACCCGTATAAGTGTGATTTGTGGTCAGGTCTAGCGCTTGCGACCCCCTTTTTTCCACTTGAATTACCCGCCACCCCCCCCTAATAAAGATTTGAGCCCCTGATCTCCCCTGACCCCCCCCTGATCACCGCTAGTTAACCCCTACACCCTCTGTCACATCAGCACTAATACAAACGTAATATACAGTGTTTTTGTATTTTTGTATTAGTGTGATTGTGATCAGAATTAGCGCAGGCGACTAAGTTTGTGTCCCAAGGAGGTTTAGGGTCCCCGCCACCCGCCCAATAAAGATTTAATCCCCTGATCCCCCCCTGATCACCCCTACACCCCCTGCCACAACGCACACTGTATACAGTATATAGCATTTTCTATATACCCGTATAAGTGTGACTTGTGACCAGGTTTAGCGCTTGCCACCGTTCCTTTTATCCTTAGGATACCCGCCAGTCCCTTCCAATAAAGATTTAAACCCCTGATCACATCCCGTTAACCCCTACACCCTCTGTCACATTAGCACTAATACACACATAATATACTGTTTTTACTGTATTTTTGTATTGGTGTCATTGTGACTTGAGGTTGCTCTAGCTAGCTAGTTTCTTTCCCAAAGGAGGTTTAGGGTCCCCGCCACCCCCCCCCCAGATCCCCGGCGCATAGTTTAGAAGTAACCCCTTGATCACCACACACGCACGCACGCACCTACACTTCCATTTCTAGTATAGTGTTTGAACAGATCAATATCTGATCTGATCAGAGCTATACTAGCGCCCCCATAGTTTAGGGTTCCCAAAACGCGGTGTTTGCACGATCAGCACTGATTCCGGCCAGCACCTGCGTTTAACCCTTTCACCCAGGTAAGTGTAGTAATCAATAGATTACTGTCACTTACAAAAAACACAAGACACAAAACCGCTGTGTTAGCAGAGTCAGGCCTGATCCCTGCTAGCATTAGCAGTTTTTTTGGTAGCGCTTGAAATAGTCTTCGACAACCAGGTGCTTTTATTACCTGTGAGTCGCATCACTGTACGGGTAAATTTAGTTACCAAAATGTCTAAACGTTCGTACAGTGATGAAGCTATTTACAGTATAATGTCCATGTCAGGTGAGAGCGATGGGGAAGCCTCACCGGCAGAATCAGGGTCAGTATACGAACCAGATGACAGCAGCGGCTCCCTGACAGACAGCTCCGACGACAGATGGGTCCCTGTTAGACCCAGGCGTACCCGACCCCATTCTGGTGTTGTTGAAATGCAGGAATCGCAGGGTGCTCGTATGGAGCAGAGTGTGGGTACTAGTGCCGCTCATCCTTCTGGCGACCTGGCAAGCGCCAGCGGCCTAGTACAACCTGGACCTAGTACAACCAGCACTGCAGTAAGACCTGGTGACGTGGCGAGTCCCCTAAGTGCAGTTGAAGCTGGTGCGGTGGCTAGCACAAGTAGTGGCCCGCAGCCACCGCGTATTCGAAGACAGGCCCGTAGAGCCCATAGTGCCCTCCCTGATGCGCTGGCATATCCCAATTGGCAACCCACTGATTCTACAGCGCCAGTACTTCCCCCATTCACCGCCCAACCTGGAATCCACGTGGAGACAGCTGGTTTTACGCCCCTGAACTTTTTTGAGCTGTTCTTCACGGAAGATCTTTTCAGATCTATTGTGGATCAATCAAATTTATATGCTCAACAATTTATCGCCACCAACCCAAATTCGCACCTTGCCAGACGATTCGGCTGGAATCCTATAACGGTTTCCGAATTTAAGATCTTTCTGGGCCTTTCCCTCCACATGGGCATAACTAAACAAAGTGAATTGCGGCTATATTGGTCCACTAGCCCAGCTCACCATATGCGCATGTACTCTGCCTCCATGTCCAGGGGGAGATACGAGCAAATTCTGCGATTTATGCATTTCAGCGACAATGAAATCTGTCGTCCTCGGGGAGACCCTGCATACGATCGGCTCCACAAAATTCGGCCCCTCATAGACCACTTCAATCAGCGGTTTGCAGCCTTGTTTACCCCCGAACAAGTTGTCTGCATTGACGAGTCCCTGATTAAATTTACTGGCCGTCTTGCTATCAAACAGTACCTCCCCAGCAAGCGTGCCAGATACGGGGTCAAGTTGTATAAGCTCTGTGACAGGGCCACAGGCTATACAGTTAATTTCCGTGTCTATGAGGGAAAAGATAGCACTGTGGAGCCCCCGAACTGCCCAGACTACATAGGGAGCAGCGGTAAGATTGTTTGGGACTTGGTGTCACCCTTATCCGGAAAGGGGTACCATTTGTACGTGGACAATTTTTACACAAGCGTGCCACTATTTAGTCACCTGCTTGATTTACAAATTGGCGCATGTGGCACCGTGCGACCTAATCGCCGGGGCTTCCCCCAATGGCTTGTAAATTCCCGTCTTAGTCGGGGGGCGAGAGCCTGCTTGAAAACGGACAAATTACTTGCGGTGAAGTGGAAGGATACACGGGATGTTTATGTTCTGTCCTCCCTTCACGCAGACACGACAGTCCAAATCCCTACGGCAACTGGCGTTATGGAGAAACCCCTCTGTGTCCACGAATATAACCTTAACATGGGAGGGGTGGACCTTAACGACCAGCTTTTGGCGCCGTATTTAGTTGCCCGTAAAGCCAGACGCTGGTACAAAAAAGTGTCTGTTTACCTTTTCCAATTGGCTATGCTGAACGCCTTTGTCCTATACAGGGCGTCAGGACGAACTGGACCCTTCCGGGAATTCCAGGAAGCGGTCATCCTTGCCTACCTGTACCCAGGAGGCATGCCTGCCCAACTTCCCCTTCCAGATGCAGTGAGCCGGCTGCATGAGAGGCATTTTCCTTATGCCCTCCCGAGTACCCCTACCCAAATACGACCCCAAAGACGATGTCGTGTCTGTAGCAGGCGCGGATTTAGGCGTGACACCCGTTATTATTGTCCCAAATGTCCTGACCATCCTGGTCTCTGCATCGGGGAATGTTTTGAGCGCTACCATACACTAGTGGAGTATTAGTGTAGGGTACAGCACGACACAGTGTAGGGCACATAAACACAGGGTCTCGAAGGATGTTGGATGTCCATCGACATTTTGAGAGACCCAAGCTGGAAGAGAAGATCGCAGAAGATCGCACTCCCTCCCAAATCAAGAAATAAAGGAACAGTTAGAAAGTAAAATAAAAGGATCCAAAAACTGTTGTGGTGTCAGTAATTTTATATGTCCTTCTACTCCTTCCTACTATACTTTTTTCAATGTCCTTTGTTTGTTTTTTCATTCTTTTGTGACCTGTTTCTCTTGCAGGTAATTGTCGGCTACCACGCATTGATTTTATATATTCTGACACAAACAGCGTTTGCGCTCAGCATATATGGATACCTTTGCTGATAGCAGCTGTGGTGATTTTCTGATTTCAGCACTGCAGTTAAAATCTTATTTTGGTATACGTGGATAGCGCCGTGTATACCCATCATTAAATTCAGTGGGTGGTTGTTTGGGCGGTTAATGATGAGAATCCAAAAACTTTTGTTGTGTCAGTCATTTTATATGTCCTACTCTTCCTAATGTACTTTTTTTTAATGTACTTTGTTTGTTTTTTCATTCTTTTGTGACCTGTTTCTCTTGCAGGTAATTGTCGGCTACCACGCATTGATTTTATATATTCTGACACAAACAGCGTTTGCGCTCAGCATATATGGATACCTTTGCTGATAGCAGCTGTGGTGATTTTCTGATTTCAGCACTGCAGTTAAAATCTTATTTTGGTATACGTGGATAGCGCCGTGTATACCCATCATTAAATTCAGTGGGTGGTTGTTTGGGCGGTTAATGATGAGAATCCAAAAACTTTTGTTGTGTCAGTCATTTTATATGTCCTACTCTTCCTAATGTACTTTTTTTAATGTACTTTGTTTGTTTTTTCATTCTTTTGTGACCTGTTTCTCTTGCAGGTCCCTCGTCGGCTACCACGCATTGATTTTATATATTCTGACACAAACAGTGTTTGCGCTCAGCATATATGGATACCTTTGCTGATAGCAGCTGTGGTGATTTTCTGATTTCAGCACTGCAGTTAAAATCCTATTTTGGTATACGTGGATAGTGTCGTGTATACCCATCATTAAATTCAGTGGGTGGTTGTTTGGGCGGTTAATGATGAGTAATACTACGCATTATTCCTGTGCTGATTTCTGATAGGTTCTCTTTTTTTCCGTTCAGCCCACAGGCTGCATGAAAAAAAAAAAACCTATATGCCAAACAAGGACCAGCAATGTACTGGTACGTTGCTGGACTTTGAGTGGTTGTACCAGGATGATGCCTGCAGATTTAGGCATCATCTTGGTATCGTTTTTTACAGCCAGCGGTCGGCTAACATGTAAAAGCAATCCTAGCAGGTAATTGGCCGCTAGACTGCTTTTACATGCAGTGGGAGGGGTCTCCCCCCCCCCCCACCGCCGCCTTCCGCAGCCTTCCGTGGTTTTTCTCGGGCTCTCCTGTCCCACCGGTTAACCCGAGAGTGCAGCCGGTGGTTCAGTTATCTAACCATAGAGCTAATTGAAGATTAGAATGGCTCCAATCATCTCTATGGCCTAAGATGCCGGAGGCTACGAGCATTTCATGACTTCTTTTTCGCCAGAAATAAACAGGGCCATTGGGAAATTGGGAAAGTATTTTATCACACCAATTTTGGCGTGGTCAGATACATTAAGGTCAGAGGAGAGATCTAGAGTATAAAAGACCCCAATTTTTTTAAAAAAGAGTACCTGTCACTACCGATTGCTATCATAGGGGATATCTAAATTCACTGTGATAACAATAAAAATGATTTAAAAAAAAAAAATTAAAGGAAAGGTGTCAAAATAACATAAAAAAGCAAAAAAAAAAAAAAAAAAAAAAAAAAAAAAAATTGAGCCCCCCCCCTTTCCCCCCGTGCTTGCACGCAATGGCACACGCAAGCGTTGGTCTAGTGTCATATGTAAACCGCAATTTCAGCATGCATGTGAGGTATCGCCGCGATCGCCAGATCGAGTGCAGTAATTTTTGCAGTAGACCTCCTCTGTAAGTCTAAAGTGGTAACCTGTAGAGACTTTTAAAGTTTTTAAAAATGTACGTACGTTGTTGCCGCTGCGTAGGCGTGCGCAATTTTTAAAGCATGTCATGTCAGGTGTCTATGAACTCGGCATAAGATCATCTTTTAAATTTTACCAAAAAAATTGGAATTATATAGTGTATTTGTGAAATAAATTAAAAAAAAATGTATTTTTTTCGCAAAAATTGCGTTTGGAAAATCTGTGCGCAAATACCGTGTGACAAAAAAATTTGCAACATCCCCCATTTTATTCTATAGGGCCTCTGCTTTAAAGAAATATATAATGTTTGGGGGTTCAAAGTAATTTTCTAGTAAAAAAAAAATATTTTTTCATGTAAACAAAAAGGCACAGAAAAGGCTTGGTTTTCAAGTGGTTAGAAGAGTGGGTGATGTGTGGATAAGATTGAGCATAAAATGCCGGGACAGTTCAAACACCCCCCAAATGACCCCTTTTTGAAAAGTAGACACCCAAAGCTATTTGCTGAGAGGCATGGTGAGTCCATGGAATATTTTATATTTTGCTACAAGTGTCGGGAAAATTATTATTTCTTTTTTTTTTGTTGTTTTTTTACAGAAAGTTGTCACTAAATGATATATTGCTCACACATGCCATGTGTATATGTGAAATGACACCCCAAAATACATTCTGCTGCTTCTCCTGAGTACAGGGATACCCCATGTGTGAGACTTTTTGGCAGCGTAGCTGTGTACGCGCCCCCGAAAACCAATCCACATCTTCAGGTTTTCTAATGGCGTAAATTGCTGATTTTACCCCTGACTACCTGTCACAGTTTCAGAGGCCCTGAAATTTCAAGATAGCACAAAACCCCCCCAAATGACCCCATTTTGCAAAGTAGACACTCCAAGCTATTGGCTGAGAAGCATGGTGAGTCCATGGAATAGTTTATATTTTGCCACAAGTTTCGGGAAAATAATTTTTTTTTTTTTTTAACACAAAGTTGTCAGTAAATGATATAATGCTCACGCATGCCATGGGTATATGTGAAATGACACCCCAAAATACATTCTGCTGCTTCTCCTGAGTACAGGGATACCCCATGTGTGAGACTTTTTTGCAGTCTAGCCGAGTACAGGACCCCGAAAACCAACCTCCACTTTCAGGCTTTCCAAGGGCGTAAATTGTTGATTTCACTCCTGACTACCTATCACAGTTTCGGAGGCCCTAAAATTCCAAGATAGCACAAAACCCCCCCAAATGACCCAATTTTGCAAAGTAGACACTCCAATCTATTTGCTGAGAGGCATGGTGAGTATTTTGCAGCTCTCATTTTTTTTGGAAAATGAAGAAAAAACAGGAAAATGCATTTTTTTTCCTCTTTTTTCAATTTCCAAAACTTTGTGACAAAAAGTGAGATCTGCAAAACACTCAACATGCCTCTCTGCAAATAGCTCAGGGTATCTACTTTCCAAAATTGGGTCATTTGGGGGGGTTTTGTGCTATCTTGGAATTTTAGGGCCTCCGAAACTGTGATAGGTAGTCAGGAGTGAAATCAACAATTTACGCCCTTGGAAAGCCTGAAAGTGGAGGTTGGTTTTCGGGGTCCTGTACTCGGCTAGACTGCAAAAAAGTCTCACACATGGGGTATCCCTGTACTCAGGAGAAGCAGCAGAATGTATTTTGGGGTGTCATTTCACATATACCCATGGCATGTGTGAGCAATATATCATTTACTGACAGCTTTGTGTAAAAAATAAATAAATATATATATATATATATATATATATTTCCCGGAACTTGTGGCAAAATATAAAATATTCCATGGACTCACCATGCCTCTCAGCAAACAGCTTGGGGTGTCTTCTTTCCAAAATGGGGTCATTTGGGGGGGTTTTGTGCTATCTTGGAATTTTAGGGCCTCTGAAACTGTGATAGGTAGTCAGGAGTGAAATCAACAATTTACGCCTTTGGAAAGCCTGAAAGTGGAGGTTGGTTTTCGGGGTCCTGTACTCGGCTAGACTGCAAAAAAGTCTCACACATGGGGTATCCCTGTACTCAGGAGAAGCAGCAGAATGTATTTTGGGGTGTCATTTCACATATACCCATGGCATGTGTGAGCAATATATCATTTACTGACAGCTTTGTGTAAAAAAAAAAAAAAATATATATATATATATATATTTCCCGGAACTTGTGGCAAAATATAAAATATTCCATGGACTCACCATGCCTCTCAGCAAACAGCTTGGGGTGTCTACTTTCCAAAATGGGGTCATTTGGGGGGGTTTTGTGCTATCTTGGAATTTTAGGGCCTCCGAAACTGTGATAGGTAGTCAGGAGTGAAATCAACAATTTACGCCTTTGGAAAGCCTGAAAGTGGAGGTTGGTTTTCGGGGTCCTGTACTCGGCTAGACTGCAAAAAAGTCTCACACATGGGGTATCCCTGTACTCAGGAGAAGCAGCAGAATGTATTTTGGGGTGTCATTTCACATATACCCATGGCATGTGTGAGCAATATATCATTTACTGACAGCTTTGTGTAAAAAAAAAAATATATATATATATATATATATATATATTTCCCGGAACTTGTGGCAAAATATAAAATATTCCATGGACTCACCATGCCTCTCAGCAAATAGCTTGGGGTGTCTACTTTCCAAAATGGGGTCATTTGGGGGGGTTTTGTGCTATCTTGGAATTTTAGGGCCTCCGAAACTGCGACAGGTAGTGCAGAGGTGACATGAACAATTTACGCCATTAGAAAACCTGAGAGTGTTGATTGGTTTTCGTGGTCCTGTACACAGCTAGGCTCCCAAAAAGTCTCACACATGGGGCATCCCCATACTCAGGAGAAGCGGCAGAATGTATTTTGGGGTGTCATTCCACATATACCCATGTCATGTGTGAGAAATTTATCTTTTAGTGACAACGTTGTGTAAAAAAAAAAAATTAAAAAAAAAAATTGTAATTTTCCCGAAACTTGTGGCAAAATATAAAATATTCCATGGACTCACCATGCCTCTCAGCAAACAGCTTGGGGTGTCTACTTTCCAAAATGGGGTCATTTGGGGGGGTTTTGTGGTATCTTGACATTTCAGGGCCTCCTAAACCGTTATAGGTAGTGAGAAAATGCAATGAAAAATGTACGCCCTTTGAAATTCTGATGGTGGTGATTTGTTTTCCGGCTCCCGTACACAGCTACGCTCCCAAAAAGTCTCACATATGTGGTATCCCTGTACTCAGGAGAAGCAGCAGAATATATTTTGGGGTGTAATTACACATATACCCATGGCATGTGTGAGCAATATATCATTTCAATGACAACTTTGTGTAAAAAAAAAAAAAAAAATTTTTTTAGTCATTTTTCAAACACCTGTGACAAAAAAATAAAATATTCAATGAGCTCAACATGCCTCTCAGAACATTCCTTAGGATGTCTACTTTCCAAAAAGTGGTAGTTTGGGGGGGTTTTGTACTGCCCCGCCATTTTAGCACTTCATGAAATGAGATAGGCAGTCAGAAATTAAAGCTTCGTAAATTTCAGTATTTACACCATAGTTTGTAGACGCTATAACTTTTGCGCAAACCAATAAAAATACGCTCATTGATTTTTTTTTTTGTCAAAGACATGTAGCTAAATATATTTTGGCCAAAAAAAATGACATAAATTGAGTATATTGGATATTTTTTAAAAGACAAAGTTGAAAATGTCATTTTTTTGCAAAATTTTCGCTCTTTTTTTATTAATATCGCAAAAAATAAAAAGCGCAGAGGTGATCAAATGCCACCAAAAGAAAGCTCTGTTTGTGGGAAAAAAAGGACGTAAATTTCGTTTAGGTACAGCATTGCATGACCGAGCAATTATCAGTTAAAGTCACGAAGTGCCAAGTTGAAAAAAGGGGTCTGGTCCTTTAGCAGCCAAATCCTCCGGGGCTTAAGTGGTTAAAGATTTTCACAAAAAAAAAATAGATTCCAGCATTGATTTGGAGCCTTTCTATCATCTCATCTGCCCATTTTCTTCCTCTTGCATCAACGGGGCATTTTTGTCCACACAACTGCCGCTCACTGGATATAATCTTTTTGAACCATTCTCTGTAAACCCTAGACATGGTTGTGTGTTAAAATCCCAGGAGATCAGCTGTTTTTTTTTTTTTTTTTAACACTCAGAGCAGCCCCTCTGGCACCAACAACTTGAACTTGAGCAAGTTGTCTTCACCACATCTAGATGCCTAAATGCATTGAGTTACTGATAAGCAATTTGTGTCACCAAGCAGTTAAACAGGTGTACCTAGAAAGTAACCGGTGAGTGTATATACAGTGTATATAGCTTTTATTTATAAACAGTATGTTCGAAAGGGCAGTCGTATGTTCAGTAAGGGCTCTTTCACATGGTCCGCCTCCGTAGGTGGATCCGTGCTGCTCAGCGGGGATCGATCCACGACCCCCGCTGAGCCGGCGGATGACAGCTCCGTCTCTGCTTGCAGAGCGGAGAGGGAGGTGTCACAGCCCCCGCTGCTCTCTATGGGGAATCAGATGAGAGCGGATCGCCTGTCTGCTCTCATCCGATCCGATCCCCAGGACAGATGGAAAATAGGGTTTCCATCCGCCTGGATTTCACGGACAGGATCGGATGCGGGTGTCAGCGGACATGTCACCACTGACGTCCGCTGCTCCATAGGGCTGAATGGGGCATCCGATCAGTTCCGCCTAAAAAACTGACAGGCGGATCTGATCGGACCGCCCGTGTGAAAGAGCCCTTAGGCTTTTCTGCTGGGCAATACCATACATGTGTTTTACTGTTCCTTTTCACAATGCAAGTCTGTGAGTTGGCTAATGCCTCAAAGAATGCAATCCCTGTGCAGCTGGTCTCGGCAGAGTCAGGAAAAGGCCACTGTGCGTCTGTTGCTAATTTATAAGTCTATTTTAAATTATTCTTTAAATATTTAAATAAGGAAATGAAATCTTAACACCCAAAATTGGCCTTTTCACAAAATTAGACAATTTTATCATACAGGACACAGGATCTTTACAGTCATTGTCGTGTTAGATGCAGCTTTGTTCAGGTGATTAGGCACTGGCAAGAAAAAATGGCTACAGGAACATCCCTTTATATAGCCCCTCCCATTCCCAGCCAGTTTCAGTTTTTTTTGCTAATGTCTTTAGTTGACGAACCTCTTCTCTGTAATGAGCGGCATTTACAGTTGTGTTCAAAATAATAGCAGTCCAGCATCACTAACCAGATGAATCACTGTTTTTGGTATAAATTATATTTTTACATGGCAAAAAAACTACTAGTAGGTGTAGTAGAGTAATAGAAAACCAACAGACCCAACAGTCATGACATGCATGATGCTGATTTTGTGCAATTGAATCCATAATTGAAAGGGGCGTGTTCAAAATAATAGCAGTGTGGAGTTCAATTAGTGAGGTCATTCAGTCTGTGAAAAAACTGGTGTCAAACAGGTGGCCCTTAAGGACGAAGGCAGCAAATGTACATGCTGGGTATAGTGCATTTCCCTGAAAATCGGAGTAAAATGTGTCGTTCCAGACATTCTTCAGAAGAACAGCATACTTTGATTAAAAGTTTATTGGAGAAGGGAAGCACAGAAACTGATAGGCTGCTCAGCTAAAATGATCTCAAATGCTTTAAAATGGCAACTAAAACCAGAAAGATGTGGAAGAAAATGGGAAAACTACCAATGAAATGGATCGAAGAATAGGCAAAATGGCAAAGACTCACAATGATAAGCTCCAGAGTGATCAAGGAAGGTCTAAAGTTACCTGTAACATTTAGACACCTGCACTATATTACCAAAAGTATTAGGATGCCTGCCTTTACATGCACATAATGGCATCCCAGTCTTAGTCCGTAGGGTTCACTATTGAGTTGGCCCACCCTTTGCAGCTATAATGGCTTCAATTCTTCTGGGAAAGCTGTCCACAAGGTAAAGGAGTGTGTCTATGTCCAAATCATTTGGTGGAGCGGGGATTATGGTGTGGGACTGTTTTTCATGGGCTTGGCTTGTTCGTTCCAGTGAAGGGAACTCTTAAGACGTGGGTATACTAAGACATTTTGGACAATTTCATGCTCCCAACTTTGTGGGAACAGTTTTGGGATGGCCCTTTCCTGTTCCAACATGACTGTGCATTGGTGCACAAACAAGGTCCATAAAGACATGGATGAGCAAGTTTGAGATGGAGGAACGTGACTGGCCTGTATGGAGTCTGGACTCCAACCCAATAGGACACCTTTGGGATGAATTTGAGCCACATTCTGGAAGAATGATCAAACATTCTCATACACACTCTTAAACCTTGTGGACAGCCTTCCCTGAAGCATTGTTATAGCTGCAAAGGGTGGGCTGACTCAATATTGATAATTAAAACAAAGGTGACCAGCGCTATGGATTAATAAGGTGAATGCAGAAACAGACGGTGTGAGCTGCCAACAACCAAACCCAACAAGTTGGGTTGGAAATAAAATAGTGCAAGTGGGGTTGTGAACGGCGCTACCGTTTTTCAAGAAATAGCAATATTATATTTGCTTAGCGTGAATGGTGATACCACTTAATGTGTGCCGTGAATAAATAGATAAATAAATTTTAAAGTGCAATCTTATAAAATGCTGTATAAAAATATTGTGTAAAAATCAATAAAAATAGATTATATAAATGCCTTGTATCTTAAATTATTGGTGATAAAGTGCATAAGTGCTAGTGCAAAGAAAGGAGAGACACAAGGCTGAAATAAATTAGTGAATTTTATTTAAAAAAAAAAAGACCAGGTGGAACATATATCTATCCTCACTATGAACCAAAGGTGATGGTGTTTAGTGAAGAGAAAAGAAGTAAAAGCTGCTGTGAGCAAACGAAAAAAATGTATACTGAAATTAATAGGTGTAAGATGAATAGGATAAATGAATTAATGTGATGAATTTGGGTTGCAACAACCTGCGTGACCGCTAGGTGTCGCACCCTGCTATATGACCTGATATCAGTTGCAGGAGGGTACCGTATATCTGGGTTCCGCTGTCCCCTCTGACTTCCTGGTGGGTCTGCGTGATTCCTCAGAAAGAAGAAAGGAGACCCCTAGGTATCATATCCAAACAACATGATAAAAAAGTGTAGAGACTCACAGGGAGATTCGAGGCTGTCCGCGATCAGTGTAGTGTGGCCGGGAAGCTTCCGCGTTCCACGGCTCTGGCTCCGGGTGCCGGAAATGACGTTAGACGTCGCTGACTCCGCCCTACCGGTTTCGTCACAAGACGTCTACTAGGAGTCCTTTCTTTGCACTAGCACTTATGCACTTTATCACCAATAATTTAAGATACAAGGCATTTATATAATCTATTTTTATTGATTTTTACACAATATTTTTATACAGCATTTTATAAGATTGCACTTTAAAATTTATTTATCTATTTATTCACGGCACACATTAAGTGGTATCACCATACACGCTAAGCAAATATAATATTGCTATTTCTTGAAAAACGGTAGCGCCGTTCACAACCCCACTTGCACTATTTTTTTTGACTCAATATTGAACCCTACAGACTAAAAGTGGGATGCCATTAAAGTTTGTGTGTATGTGTGTATATATGTGTATATATATATATATATATATATATATATATATATATAGGCAGGTGTCCCAATACTTTTGGTAATATAGTATATGTGAAGCCAAGCTATCGGCAAGTAGCCCCCACAAATTCAAATTGTTGAAAAATTATGAGTTGAAGAGGTTGCAGTTTGCCAGGAACACATTGACTGGCCTAAAGGGAAATGGCGCAACATTTTGTGGACTGATGAAAGCAAGATTGTTCTTTCTCTTGTTCATTGACGGACACAGCACTCCATATTCAGAACCATAGGGTTATATTGCCCACTACAGAAGTAGGACACTAGGCAGAAAAAAGACTTGGCTACGCCTATGGGCAGTCCTAGCTGGTATACATCTCTCTTTTTCTGCAATAGGCTTTCAATTAGATTATCTGAGTCTGACTCTGGATTCAGTTATAGCCAGAGTATTCCTTCCTCTGGACAAACTCCAGAAATGCATGCTGTGGTTCATCTATTGCTTTCCAGCTGATGGTCCTCCCTCCGGACTTGCATGTCGGTGCTAGGCCTGATGGTGTCCACCTTCAAGGCGGTTTTGTTTGCACGGTTCCATACGAGGGCCCTCCAAAGGGAGATCCTGGTAAAATGGGACAAGTGTCCAAAGCCTCTGGACAATCAGATTCTGCTGACTGAGAAACCAAGGGTTTCCTGGTATGGTGGCTTCGCTCTACGGCTCTTCGGTAGGGCAAATCTTTTCTCCCCTTGTATTGGACAGTGGTCACTACCGATGCCAGTCTGTCTGGGTGTGGAGGTGTCCTGGGACTGAGTTCAGCTCAGAGTTGTTGGACGCTGGAGGAAACCAGACTACCGATCAATGTCTTGGAACTTCAGGCTATGCCTGGATCGCTGGACGAATCCGCTCCGGGGGCTCCTGATACGGATCCAGTTGGACAATGCCACGGCGGTGGCATATGTCAATCACCAGGGCAGGACAAAAAGTGTGTTAGCGGCTCTGGAAGCAGCCGGCCAGTGAGCAGAACGCTCCATTGTACACATTTCAGGAGTGGAAAACTGGCAGGCAGACTTTCTCAGTCAGCAGGGGAGTGGTCCCTTCATCTGGATGCGTTTTCATCTGAGATGTCTGCAATGGGGTGCGCCCCAGAGGTGGATCTGTTGGCGTCTCCACTCAACAGAAGGGTACAGAGGTTTGTGGCAAGGTCACAGGATGCTCTGGCGGATGCCACAGACGCTCTGGTGGGGTCAGTATCATCTAATTTATGCCTATCCATCTCTCAAGCTTCTTCCGCGACTTCTGCGCAGGATCGAGGCCGAAGCGTTTACCATCGTACGTGCAAAGCGTACATTTTGTGCTGTTCACTCTCGTTCTTTTTCGGTGGCTCAGATTTTGACATTCCTTTAACTAAGTTGTTGAGCAGAAGTTGGCCTTGAGTACCATCAGGGACCAGGTCTCTGCCTTGGTGGTCTCCTCCTTTCAGTGACCCCTAGCCACACATTCATTGATGCATACTTTTATTCAAGGGGGTTCGACACTTGACTCCGCCAGTGCGGTCTCCTTTACCACCGTGTGATTTGAACTTGGTGCTCTCAGTTCTCCAGAAGCCTCCCTTTGAAAATATTCTGGAGCTTCCTCTGCTTACGCTGTCTCAGAAGGTAGCCTTTTTGGTGGCTATCGCCTCTGCTCGCACAGTTTGGGAACTTGCAGCGTTATCTTGTCGAATGCCCTATCTGGTGGTACACAAAGAAAAGGTTGTTCTTCGTCCACGGCCCTCATTCATTTGAATGAAGATACTGTGTTGCCTTCCCTGTGTCCCAGGGACAGTCTGTGACTCAGGCCTATTCTATCAAGAGTCAGGTTCCTCCTTTCCCTGTAACAGCGCACTCAACTTGGACCTTCTGTCATTGAGGCGTCAGTGGCGCAGGTTTGCAAGGCGGCCACCTGGTCATCAGTGCACACTTTTACTAAATTACACAAAGTGGATGTGTTGGCATCTGCGGATGTTTCATTTGGCCGCCAGGTTTTGCAAGCTGATGTTTAGAGGGTCTGTTCCCTCTTTGAAGGGTGTATGGTTCAGGTTGGGCTCCAGTTGTTTTTTGTTCCTGTTTTGCTCCTGTTACCTGGTTGGCTCTTGTGTTTAGCAAAATTTTTTTTGTTGTCCCACCCCTCATGTTTGGCACTGCTTGGGGACGTACCTGTGGTTCTAAATACAGAGCGCTGTGTCTGTCAATGAAGGAAAGAGAAAATAGGATTTTTGTGCTTACCTGAAAATCCATTTCTCTGAGTTCATTGATGGACACACCACCGACCCCTCTATGGATTTTTAATACTTCTGACATTGTGTTACTAAACTGAAGGCCTATAGCAGAGAGGGGGGTTATATACCGGCTAGGACTGCCCATAGGCGTGGCCAAGTCTTTTTTCTGCCTAGTGTCCTGCTGTAGGGGGTAATATAACCCTATGGTTCTAAATATAGAGCGTTGTGTCCGTGAGAAATGAAAAATGCAGATACTGCTATTTTTTGGAAAAGCTTCATATTCCTTTTTCTTTACTTTCTGTAAAGTAAAGTAATCACAAATTTCAAACATTTTTCCTTATCATTTTATTTGGAATAGACTGTGCAGTGTTCACAATGCATTTGCGTGTATGGAAATAAAAGCAATTATAAGGATTTTGAGCTTTACTTTTTTAAGCACACTGCTAATATTTTGAACACAACTGTACCTCATTCTATGGAGATTTTCTGTCTGATGATTCATTTAAGTACCCTGGCTGCTCTATACTTGCCACTGCAGCTTGTGAGTTGGTTGGCTCCTTGGCTGGACCTTCAGAGGGCCATACCTGGACCATGCTGCATGGAAGAAACAGGCCGAACTTGAAATGTTGCTGAAAGACACTGGATCCTGCTGTAGATGCAACCCATTGAGTGCGCAGGGTGCTTTAATGGTCTGTAGTCTGCCCGTACAGGCCCTGTCCTTGAAGATCCATGCAGAGCTATGCTAATTGTGGAGGGTGGAGCTAGGATGGGTCCGATCCCCTGCCTGCATGCAAGCTTCAGTGTTGATTACGGAGCCAAATCTCTTTAAACACCCATCCCTAATTTGCCAGGAACCTCCAAAAGACTCTTGCGGTGTGTGGTTGCCAGCTGCCGTCCCTGCATTGGTTATGACTTGGAGCCATGAGTGCCATTATTTTCAATTTGAAGCTGGTGCCACTTACATGCAATGGCATGCATTCTGTAAATGCTACTGCACAAACTGTTTCCTATGGCACCCTTGTGTGCTTGTGCCCTGCCTGTTCCTCTTTCTGGTTGCACCTTCAGATTGGCAACAGCTGTCAGCCCCCTCTTTTGACAGGGCATTCTCACTGTGACATGTGGGTTCACAACAGGCTACAGTGCTTGGCACCAAGGCCTTCCCCTCTTTTTCCACAACAGTTTATCTTGTGAGTTCCCCTTTGGGTGGAACAGATCACCAGTATAAGGGGAAATGGTCAGATGATTTTGCTAATTCAGCTCTTAGCACCAGTAGGGTAATAGTTTACCCACTTAGTGCCCTACTACTATATATTTTGATGGGTGTCTCCAATCTGACTCCCTTTCCTCCCCCGAAATCCTCCTCAGATTTCATGGGCAGAGTCTCAGGCCTTAGAGAGTATTTATATCCACAATCACAAAATGGCCCTCTGTCTCCCTTCTTGGGTCAGTCTTAAACTTTGCTTTTGAGCCAGACACGTTACTTGAGGAGGTGGTAGCAGAGGATGACTCCTGAGAAGTTGCATTAGGATGACATGATTAAAGATACCATAGCTGCCCTTTTTGATGCAGTTTGCTCCTGCTTAGTGTCAGAGAAGTCTGCATCTGCTCACGCCAAGATCTCCAGCATGGGGGCCCATAAATTACCATAACCGTATGAGACTTTTATGGTCCACTTGCTGAAAAAGCCTGTCTGGGACTGGCCTCATCAGTTAAAGATTTTTATTCCTCCCAAAAGCTTTGCTCAGCAATATTTTATTGAAGTAAGTTTTCTGTGAAAATGGGCAGTTCCTGTGGTAGAAACTGACATTTCTTCCCTTAATGAGACCATTGCAGCCCTTGTGGAGGATAATACTTTGTTCATCTTCCGTAGGCACCATTGTGTGGCAGGCACCGCACGCTCTTCCAGTACTGGTGCTCCATTCGAAGACAAAGCGGTTGCCCCCAGCCACATGCCTAATGTAACCGCACAGGAAGGGAGAGGGGCCTGTTGCTAAATAGTTAGTCAGGTTGAAAAAAGACACAAAAAAAAAGAAAAACGTAATGAGAACCCAACTATACAATCCAATATACACAATCCTATACCCGCAGTTAATCCTGAGGAAGGTGAAAAAACCCACAGCAAAGCATGATCCAATTTGCTACAGCAGGGGAAAAAAATGTATTCCTGATGCCCGAGAGGCAATCGGATATACCCTGGATCAACTTTACCTATAAATATCAGTACCCACTTATATTAAGTACACCCAGGAAAGAATCCAGGCCTTTTTCAAAGCAATCTAGTGAGCTAGCCAGAACCACCTCTGAAGGGAGTCTATTCCACATTTTCACAGCTCTTACGGTGAAGAAACCTTTCCGTATTTGGAGACAAAATTGGTTTTCCTCTAGACGTAAAGAGAGCCCTCTTGTCCTCTGTGTTGACCTTAAAGTGAACAACTCAACACCAAGTTCACTATATGGATCTCTTATGTATTTATTCATGTTGATCATATCCCCCTTAATCTCCTCTTCTCAAGAGAGAATAAGTTTAGTTTCTCTAATCTTTTCTCATAGCTGAGCGCCTCATCAGTTTGGTTGCCCTTCTCTGCACTTTCTCCAGTTCCCCGATATCCTTTTTAAGAACTGGTGCCCAAAACTGAACTGCATATTCCAGATGAGGTCTTACTAATGATTTGTACAGGGGCAAAAATATATCTCTCTCTGGAGTCCATGCCTCTGTTAATACAAGAAAGGACTTTACTTGCCATGGAAACCGCAGCTTGGCATTGCATGCTATCATTAAGCTTATGATCTACCAGAACACCCAGATCCTTCTCTGCTATGGTTCCCCCCAGTTCTACTCCGCTACTATGTATGATGCATGCATATTCTTATCCTCCAAGTGCATATCTTTACATTTATCAACATTAAACCTCATTTGCCACATAGTTGCCCAATGAAACAGTCCATTGAGGTCAGCTTGTAAGTTAGAGACATCCTGTAAAGAAGTTATTCCACTGCAAAGCTTGGTGTCATCTGAAAAGACTGAAATGGTACTTTTAATCCCAGACCCTATATCATTTATAAAGATATTAAAAAGTCAGGGTCCCAACACTGAACCTTGGGGTACACCACTGATAACCTTAGACCATTCATCTTGCTCTTGCAATCTGATGCTAAGCATCGGGTTGCCCCTTCAGATCTGGTATAGGGGACCTCACCCCAAATAAAAAAAAAATGTTTTGAACTGTCATAAATCGGTTACATTCCTAATGACTGATTAACTATTGTATTTTGTGATTGGCCCGCACCATGGTACAGTGTGCTGTGGTTGGCCAAGGTACCATATGGTAGCTGTGGGCCAATCACAATATCACTATAAGAATCACAGCTGTTATTAAAATTAACAGCTTTGTTGACATTGTGATTATATGTTTGTATGAGGATCACATGATCCTCCGGCCCCCTTTGTGCCTCCTAACCTTAAACAGGCTGAATGACGTAAATGATGACGCAGTAAATACACTGTGGCCAGGAAGTGTTTAAAATACATAAAGATAGTTTTGGGTGAGCCCTTTATTAAAAAATAAAAAGAAATGTCCCCCGATGTACATCAATTGTCAATCACTATGAAGAATGGCTGCTGACACCACTCTGTCACTTGTCTCCCACCCACTGACACTCCACTTCCCCCTGCCGCTAAGGGTCGGGGTCACCCAATGTGCATATATATGGTCACCGGGTGACCCCACCCTCTTATGTAATCATTGAGTAAATATGGACTTGTCCATGTGTGGGAAATTATGTCTTTGGGTGACCATGCCCTTTAGTGACAGGCGGTGGCTTTTTTTTTTCCTCTGTGCAAGTGGGCAGCAGTCGTTCATTGTGGCTGATGATGGATGTACAAGGTCCATCTAAAAAAATTGGCATATCATCAAAACATTAATTTACAGGTGTATCCCAAAAAATTTACATATCAAAAAGTTAATTTATTTCAGTAATTCAATTCAAAAAGTGAAACATATCTCTGTCGCTCACTGACAGACGCAGTCCTCTTGATTAATATCAAATCAGGTTATACTGCCCTCTACAGTAGGACACTAGGCAGAAGGAAAACGTTCTGGCCACACCTTAGGGGCAGTCCCAGAGGGTATATCCTCTCTCTCCCTGCTACAGGATGTCAGTTTTTTTCTGTCTAGTTAGGAGTAAGGACCTAAGTTCCTTGCTGGGATCTTTGGTCCTGGCAAGATTTTTTTAGAAATTTTTTTTTAGGCAGCTTTTTTCTCCAGTTGTTACTGTGAGATCTTCAAGCAAGTATGCTGAAACTGGGCGACGGGCTGGATGTTGAGATCCAGTGGTCACCCCAGTCAGCCTACGAGCGCGTGCAGGCCCTAGCTCCGCGCTGGGTCGGCCGCGACATAGTCCCACTGGACGGGGACTGACCCTGCGAGTTAAACGTCTCGCCTGGACGTCGACGACCAGTTGGAAACTGAGTCACAGCGTCCGTATTGGTCGACAGCCCCCCCACCTCGGTGGAGAGGGGTTCTGTCAGGAGTTGGTGCCCGCCTGTTCCGGTATGGTGAGTAAAATGTTCCCCCTCTCCCCCTGTCGGGTTTGTGGGTGGACGCGGGCCCCTCTCTGGGATGACCGGACCTTTATAATCCTGGATCCCCCCTCTATCCTATAACAGGTGTCACAGATCCCCCTCTTGAGGGTGATTTAGTGAATAGAAACCAGAAGGCTTGGTTTGGGAGCTGACAATCGGAAGTCACTGTATCAGGGGCACTGTAAGGGACCATGACTGAAGTCAGTGGCTGCTATTACTGTTAGGATGGCCATGTAAGAGGGTGATAGCATCTTACCTGATACATAAGGTGCAATACAGGCCGATGCCTGTGCCTGAAATACCGCCATCCGCAGGCCGCCATCCTCCCACAGGCCGTACACCTCCCGCAGGCCGCACAGGCCGATGACTATCTTCCGCAGGACGCAGCAGGCCGCTGCTGTCTTTCCACAGGCCGCTGCCATCTTTCCACAGGCCGCCGCCATTTTCCCGCAGGTCGTGCGGGGCCTCCATCTTGGCGTAGCCTCGTGTCTCCAGCATGGGGGCGGCCATTTTGGAGATGACCAAACACCTCGAGGAGTAGTATGGGAGGCGCCGGAAGGCGTGTAAAGGGGCTTACCGCCTCCTTTACCCGGGAAAATGAGCCAAAGACTTCCTGTCTGTAGCAGACAGTGCTGGGAGCAGGTTGATAGAAACTTCTGTGCATCAGGTGGTGAGCCTTGGGGTCTCTCTCTCTCTCTCTCGGGTCCAAGCAGGTAACACTGAGGGGCGCTGTTGCGCTGGGGGACTACAAAAAAAAAAAAAAAAAGTTTTTTTCTTTGCAATTATTTTTTTGTTTGCTGGCAAGTGTCTTGAATAATCATGGACCCTGCCACACATGTATCCCCACCTGATCCCCTCGAGGTGGCCACAGGACCCTCCAGTACCCCACTTGATGCATTATCAGCAGTTTTGGAGTCTTTGGTATCCCGGGTGGAGGTGGCCTGTCAGGGACGGAGGTCAAGGAAGCGACCCCCGCCTACCCCTATTTCATCTGACAGTTCAGATACGGATTCTGAGCTGGTCACTGCAGCTGCAGGGCCCTCTTCTGGGGCTGCTGTCTCAGGTACGGTCTCCTCAGACAGTGAGGAGGACGTTTCTGCCTCCGCCATAGCACAAGAAGAAGCATTGGTGGACGCACTAGTCATGTCTGTCCGAGAAACCTTAAGTCTTGAGGTTACACCGGCAGAGGTAGCTGACACTGAAATTCCCTTTGGTACCAGCAAGCCTACCAATATGGCGAAGGTTTTTCCCTTGCCCAAATGTTTTGGTAATCTAATTAAAGAAGAATGGGATCGTCCAAAACGAACCCCTGCTATTTCCAAACGCATTGCTAGGCGCTATCCGTTTGAGGAATCCCTCCTTAAAAAATGGACGGTACCACCAGTGGTGGACCCACCAATTTCCAGACTAAATAAAGCCACTGTTATCCCGTTGGAGGACGCTCCGTCCTTTAGGGATCCGGTGGATCGAAAAGTGGAAGCGGAATCCCGCTCCATTTTTTCCCTGATAGGGTCAACATTTAGGCCAGTGATTGCCATTGGTTTAGTTTCACAAACATTGACAGAATGGACCAAATTGTTACGCCGGGACATAAAGAGGAGAAGCATCCCCCCCGCAGTATCAGATTTGCTGGAGCAGATTATCCAAGGGCTACAGTTCATCTGTGACGCCGCTCTGGACGCCACTCCCTTGCTAGGGCGTGCAACTGCTTCAGCAGTGGTCCTAAAACGCGTGTTGTGGTTAAAGTGCTGGTCGGCGGATCAAGGTTCCAAAAAGACTTTGGCTAATCTTCCTTTTCAGGGGGATCGCCTGTTTGGGGCCACCTTGGATGAGATTATAAAGGATCTCACTGGGGGTAAGAGCACTTTTTTACCACAGACTGCTAAAGGTAAAGGACCTCGTAACAGGCGAGGACCTTCCTTTTCCGCTCATAAGAAGTTTGTTCGTTCCGCTGGGGCGGGCGATAAGGGGAAGTCCTCCAAAGCCCCTTCAGGGGGTTTCAGAGGGCTCTGGTCGGGTAAACAAAAGCCAGACTCAGCCAAACCTGAAGATAAGACAGCCTGAAGGTGCGCCCCTACCCATCTCTAGGGTGGGGGGACGTCTTCACCGGTTTCCGGATCCATGGCTTTCCAGAATCCCGGACAAAGGGGTTTGCGAGGTCATACGGTCGGGATACAAGATCGAGTTTCGATCACTTCTACCGGTGCGATTCTTCCCTTCCAACATTCGACTATCCCCGGATCGCTTAAAAGCTTTGCGGGGAGCAGTAATGGACTTGATGCAATGGACTTGAGGCAGTTCCCGCTCCTTGAGCAGAACGTTTTCTTCACTTTTTTAAAAGATTATTCCTAGTTCCCACCAGGAGATTGAACTATCTGGTCCTGGGACTGATGGTGGCCTTCTTAGAGGCAGTACCGTATGCCCAGTCGCATACCCGAATTCCCCAAAAGGAGATTCTTTTCAGATGGAATCGGAATCCCGATTCTCTGGACAATCGGATCCGGTTGAGCGAGTGGACCAGGGAGTCTCTGGTCTGGTGGCTTCGGTTTCCGATGCTCAGCAAGGGGAAGTCATTTCTTCCGACAGAATCCAGGTTAGCGATAAATGTTTTGGAACTGAGAGCGATCAGACTTTGTCTGATTTACTGGACCGAGCAGCTCCAGGGCAACCCGGTTTGGATTCAGTCAGACAAAGCCACGGCCGTGGCTTATGTCAATCACCAAGGGGGCACCAAGAGTGCCCTGGCGGCCATAGAAGTGGCCAGCATTCTTCATTGGGCGGAACGGTTTGTTACTGCTCTCTCCGCGGTATTCACTCCGGGGGTGGAAAATCGTCAGGCAGATTATCTCAGCCGTCAGATTCTGGATCAAGGGGTATGGCTTCTTCATCCAGAGGTATTTCACCAGCTGTGCCTTCATTGGGGCACCCCGGAGGTGGATCTGTTGGCAGCTCGGCTCAACAGGAAGGTGCGGAGGTTTGTAGCCCGCTCCCGAGATCCTCGAGCGGACGCAGCAGACGCGCTGGTCGCCCTGTGGGGACAGTATCAGCTACTGTATGTCTTCCCTCCTCTCAGGTTGCTGCCGAAACTTTTTCGCAGGATAGAGGTGGAGGGAATTCCAGTTATCCTGGTAGCTCCGGACTGGCCTCGTCGACCCGGGTACACCGACTTGGTCAGGCTGGTCGCGGACGTTTCTTGGAAACTTCCTCTCAGGGATGATCCGCGGTCTCAGGGACCGATCTTCCATCCTGCTTTACAATCACTGGCTTTAACGGCCTGGTTATTGAGACTCAGGTGCTGAAGGACAAGGGATTGTCAACTTCAGTTATTCCTACTTTAATACTTTAATTAAAGCAAGGAAAGCGACTTCCAGAAAAGTCTATCATCGCACATGGAGGTCTTACATTGCGTGGTGTGAATCCTTTGGATTTCCTCTACGTGCCTATTCGGTGACCCGAATCTTGGCTTTTCTGCAACAGGGGGTTGAGCAGAAGCTGGCCTTGAGTACTGTCAAGGGTCAGGTTTCAGCGTTAGCAATTTTCTTTTCAGAAAACTTTGGCTACCCATTCCTTGGTGCGGAATTTCATCCAGGGGGTGCGGCACCTGGCTCCGCCAGTGCGCGCGCCTTTACCGCCCTGGGATCTTAATTTGGTGTTGTCGGTTCTTCAGAAACCTCCCTTTGAAAATATCAGGGAGATTCCCTTGCTTACATTATCCCAGAAGGTGGCCTTCTTGGTGGCCATTACTTCTGCACGCAGGGTGTCAGAACTGGCCGCATTATCTTGTCGTTCCCCATATCTGGTGGTTCATAGGGATAAGGTGGTTCTTCGTCCGAATCCATCCTTCCTTCCTAAGGTGGTTTCAGAGTTTCATCTGAATGAGGACATTGTATTGCCTTCCCTGTGTCCTAAGCCCAGTCATCCTCGGGAGTTTGCGTTACATTCCTTGGATGTGGTTCGGGCAATCAGGGTATACCTGAAAACTAAGGACTCGTTTCGTAAAACGGATTCACTTTTTGTGATCACGGATGGCCCCAAAAAGGGGTTGCCTGCATCTGCCGCGACTATCTCCAAATGGATCAGACAGACGGTGGTACAGGCTTATTCTATTAAGGGTCGGAATCCTCCTTTCCCTGTTAAGGCGCACTCCACTCGGGCGCTTAGTGCTTCCTGGGCCTTCCGCCATCAGGCATCAGTGGTCCAGGTTTGCAAGGCGGCTACCTGGTCGTCGGTTCATACCTTTACAAAATTTTATAAAGTTGATGTGATGGCATCGGCGGATGCCTCTTTTGGCCGCAAGGTTCTGCAGGCCGCAATTTGAGGAGACCGTTGGTCTACCTCGAGGGTTTTTTTTTTCTGTTGGATTTTCTGTTGAGTCTCATCCTTTGGTTTGATGAGCCTTTAAGACTTCTAGTCGGCACCGGTTGGGCCTTCTGGATTTAAATTTTGATTTCTGTTATCCCACCCCTCATTTGTGGCACTGCTTTGGGACGTCCCGATTTGATATTAATCAAGAGGACTGCGTCTGTCAATGAGCGACAGAGAAAAATGGATTTTTGTAAAATCTTACCGTAAAATCCTTTTCTCTTAAGCTCATTGACAGACGCAGTACCCGCCCCTCTACTTTTGAGTTGGGTTGGGTTGGGTTAAATTCTCTGACACTGCTTTGTGACATAACTGACATCCTGTAGCAGGGAGAGAGAGGATATACCCTCTGGGACTGCCCCTAAGGTGTGGCCAGAACATTTTCCTTCTGCCTAGTGTCCTACTCCTGTAGAGGGCAGTATAACCCGATTTGATATTAATCAAGAGGACTGCGTCTGTCAATGAGCTTAAGAGAAAAGGATTTTACGGTAAGATTTTACAAAAATCCATTTATATGGATTCATTAAAACACAAAGTGATCTATTTCATGCATTTCTTTCTTTTAATTTTGATGATGCTTGTCCAGGTTAAAAATGTTGCTTTGTGCCTCCATGAGGGTCTAGGACAGATTAGTTGCTGCCATGAAGTTTGTGCCTTACATCCGATTCCACTCCAGCCTGTTGCAACTCAGCATGCTGGCAGCGTAGGACTGACAGACTCAGTGCTTCATGTGTATGACCTTTAGGACCAGACTCTCCCTGTTGTGGTGGAATTCAAACTCTGCACTGGAGTCAAAAAACCCTTTCCTCCAAAGACATGGAAAGATCTCATGACATATAGCAGCATGTCAGACTTTTGTGCAGTCCTAGAGAAAGCCTACTTTTACAGCATCCATTCAGAGCGATTCAGGTGTTCTTTTAATGTTGAACCCCTCCATATATAAGGGCACCTGATGAAAATCCAGTCATACAATGCCACAGCTGTAACCTACATAAAATATCAAAGGTCCAGAAGATGCACTGCACAAATGAACTTGTTCCTTTCTTGGGAAGAACTGCACCTTTCGGCCCTGTCTGACATCCATATCCCAGGTGTAGAAAATTGCTTGGTGCCAGTATCTGGATCCAGGGTAATACAGAAGGATTCTCAAGCTAGTATTTTAGTATTTCATTTTTTTGTTTTTTTGGGATACAGAACCCAACACAGTTACAGCAGTGTATCCCTTTTTCCTGCTGGCTATTGCTCCTGGAAAAAACTCTCCGTTGATGTCCTGAGCAGATATCCTTCAGTACTCTATGGAAAAACCGCAACTGCTGCTAATGTGAGGAGTTTTGCCGTTCTCCCACTTGCTTCGGCTCTCTTTGTCATTCAGAGACCTCTTGATACTATTCTCCCACACTTCAATATGTTATGTTAATAGATGATGGAGTGTCTCAGTTATTGGCCCCTCCTCAATTCACAGAATGCAATACATTGTGGGAAAATAGTAGTACAAGGTCTCTGAATGGCAGAGACAGGGGTGGTGAGCAGCACACATCTTCACACTAGGGTAATCTATTCCTCTCCAGCAGACAGCTGCTCACAGCAATGTCTGGGAACTTAAAACTAGTAACCATCACCAAAGTGAAAATCATGATGAACCAACATCAACCAGAAAAATGAACCTCCAGAAACTATATGTGTGATTAAAGGCACTGCCCAGGAAGACTCCTGGAAATACCGTTACTAACAAATACCTGTGGCTTTCCCTACTTGTCTTCCAGGACAGCTACCTTGAAGGATAATTAAGAAACATCATATATCATCTTAGGGAGGGAAAAATCCACATGTGAAACCTTTAATCAGATCTTGGCTAGGTGGTCCTACTCATAATGTATTACATAAGAGTCTTTTTTTTTTTGTGTAGATATTATTGTAGCTCTCCAGATTTCTTCCCTGCTCCAGTGCCTGCTGGCTGCAAAGTAACCACAGAACTTGTGGAATGTGCTTTTATCTTTGCCATAGTCTGAAGACCTGAGCTTTTAAATGTAAAAAGGATTGTTTCTTTAATCCATCTGGCTATTGAACCCTGAAGGCTTTAGGCAACCTATTTGGTCCACCAAAAAGAACTGGAAGACTATGCCTTCTTATTGTCAATTATTTGGAGCTGCCAGAGTTTACCCCAACACTTCATGGGAGGAGAGACAAGGTCCCACTTAGCAGAAAGGGAAACCCTCAGGTAAAAAAAGGCAGGGGCAACACTGAGGGGGTTAGTGACTCGCCAGACCCAGGGCAATCACAAAATGGATGCTACCATGTGGATGGTTGGAAACACCGTGAAACTGAGGGGGCAGGAGGGGCTTTTAACCTTATTTTGATTTGTGATTCCTGTTGTAGGCAGAACCAAGCTTCTCTCAGGTGGCTGTCCTAAAAGATGGTAAGAAAAAAAAAAAAAAAAAAAACAAACTTCAGCTTTAAGCTACTTGCTGCAGGTGGGGGCACCAGAATTGGATTTTCAGATATCCAGAATCAACAACAAGCTAAACATGTTTGTTGTCCGGTTTAAGGACCCTTGTGTATTTGCAGTGGATTCTCTTGTGATGCCGTAGGATTAGTTAAAATTGATCTGCACCTTTCAGCCCCTTTAGATTCTCCTTTGTTCACTTCACAGGAGTGAGATGAAGGGCATTCTAGTTATTCTCCTTGCACTTGATTCCTGGCAAACCCTACTGGATCTTCTATCCTACGTCCAGTGCACCATCCTGCTTCTCAGTCACTGGCTCAAAGCTGATCTCCAGCTTTACTTTTTATTTTAAATAGTTTTCTTTAGCCAAGCTGGCCCACAAAAAACTGTTTGCTTGCTGAGTAGACTGTACAAACTGTGTGTAGCCTGAGCTACATCCAGTATACCGCACTGTGTTCTGGGTGTGAGATGGGAGCTTTCTGTCTCACATCTGGAACAAAATCGTGTTGGGCTGAGCAACACTTGGTAATTTAAAGGCAGTTTTGTATTCTATCAATGAATAGAAAACTTCCTCTGGCTGAGTCATAGAATGTGACCCACTTCCACTTCCTCCGCTTCCTATGAGTGGCTAAGCACTGCTCAGTCTGATGGTATTTTGTTTGCAGTGTGAGACAGAAAGGTCTCATCTCTTAACTGGAACATAGTGATGTATACTGTATGCAGCTGAGGCTACATAGAGTTTATACAGTGTGCCCAGCAGGTGTACATGTTAGTGTAGCAAATAGTTAACGTTAAAACGATTTAAATGGCTTAGCTGTTATCTTCATGGTCTTAGAGACAGTGGCCTGTCGGACTCTTCAAATCTCTTTTGCTTAGTACAAGTTAAGAAAATTTTAGCCTAGAAAATACTCTATGGGATGTATCCTGTCCTTCCTCCAATCTGATCTAGATCAGCATCTGGGTTTTGTGTACGTCCAGCCATTATCACCACAGGTAATCGCTGGCTGGGCAAACAGGCACTAATAGCTGTGGCCGCACACCACTGTCAATCCCAATAGCAGGAATCAGTAGATTTTTGCTGCTGGGATTCACACTGTGGTTAAATGCCCATCTGAATTCAACCTTAGGCAAACTGCTAGCTACTCAGGTGCCAAAGGTTTGTATTTCTGTCAATCCAGTTCTCAGATCTACAAAACCCTAAGTAAATTTACATAAGTTGTTTTCTTCCCCATTTGCGAAGATGACAATATTTTGCACTTATGCCCACCATCTTCTTCAACAGAGACACGGCCACAGGAGCATGGTCTGTCGCAGGTTCTGTTTGGCAGGGCAGAAGTTAACATTTAAAGGTCCTGTACCTTGTCCACTATGCAAATCGATCAGAAAAAGGGAAGCAGCACTGTAGTGAGCTCATTTGAGTAAAGCTGGATACACACTATGCAACTTTTATGGTTAGATTTCCTTTAGATTTACCTTCAACTGTGTAGTGCAAGGGCCTGCCTGATTGCATACACATTGAAAGTGTTTAGATTTGACCTCATATTATATGGTTTTGGTAAATCTAAGGGAAAAAATGTAAAGACAATTGTATAGTGTGTATGGCCCATTACTGTCAGAACACTGCAGCAAAACTGACTGGCTTCTAGTGCTACTTCCAGAGTTCTGCTGTATAGAGACTGCAAGAAGCTTATATAAATTAAAATTCAGGCGCTAGTGCTGCTTCCATTAAAAAAAAATTCTCAATATAATAATGAATAAAGAGCTACATTAAAACTTTTTTTTTCTATTTGCCTATCTTTCAGCTTTAAATTTAGCCTGAAACATTTCTTTCAGAAAATCCTGGGTGTTTCTTACATTTTTTTTCCTTTGATTTACTCAATGTCACATGAAAATATTGCTTGATAAGCCAGTTTTTCCTGCCATTGGTGCTTTAGCAGCTTGATTAATGAAGCCCAAACTTTACATTTTTTTTATTTTGTCAGTGAGACCTCTTAGACACCTGCACCAGAAAAGTAAAGCAAAGCAATAAAACTGAATTCACATTGGAAGGAAAAGGAGGCTTTTGACAGGCGTTTCTTACTCTTGCTAAGGACTGAATTAGCGAATAGGGATGATCAAGCGGTTCGGGTCGACCGTCGGTTCGACCCGAACATTGGCTGTTCGAGGTTCGGCCGAATTCCGAACTTTTTGCTGAAAAAGTTCGGAATTCGGCAACCAGAACCAACCAAAATGCAATGGGACAGGAAATGGGCTTTAAAAGCCCGTGATTGGACCAGAACCATCAGTAAAAAGCCAATTGAGGGGGCAGGAGAATGCTAGGAATGTGACTGGAGTGACTAGGGGGTCCAGAGGCCAATCATTAGTGAATACGCCCCCCAGTATATAAGATAGCCCCCGCCAAATTCCTAGCATTGTAATACAGGGACATGGAAGAGAGTGGAAGCAGTTCTGTTACTTCTGCTTCAAAGTGTCATTTAGCAATTTTTAGTGTGAGGAAAGGGATATCTAGTGTAGTTAGGGTGCTATTTTCCACTTTAGTTAGCTTTAATAATCTTGTTTCTGTAGGGAAAGTGCAATAGCACACTGCAGGCGTTTTTTTCTGGCATTTTTTGGGGGTCTTTGGAGGCAGGCATGACATCTGAACTTCTGTATAGGGGTATATATACACACACATGTATGTATATACACCTACACATACATAGGTGTGAAAGTAGCAGAACACTATGCTTGCGCTAATGAAATAATTAACAGGCATATGTCTCCGCTCCTATCACACCTATATATGTGTATTTATACATATACGTGTGTGTGTATATATACCTCTATACAGAAGTTCAGATGTTTTGCATGCCTCCAAAGACCCACAAAAAATGCCCAAAAAACGCCTGCGCCAAAAAAAAAAACGCCCAGGTGTGTTATTGCAGGCGTTTTTTTTTGGGCATTTTTTGTGGGTCTTTGGAGGCAGGCAAAACATCTGAAATTCTGTATAGGGGTATATATACACACACACTTATATGTATTTTACACATATATAGGTGTGATAGGAGCGGAGACATATTGGTGTTAATTATTTAATTAGCGCAAGTATAGTGTTCTGCTACTTTCACACCTATATGTGTATATATACATATAAGTGTGTGTGTATATATATATACCCCTACACAGAAGTTCTGATGTTATGCCTGCCTCCAATAACCCCCAAAAAATGCCCAAAAAAACGCTTGCTACAAAACCAGCAAGGTGTGAAAATAGCGGAGCCATATCCCTGTTCTATAAGTATTCTAATACAAACAATCTTTTTTTTTTCTGGTTCTGGACATGCTACAGAGCTGAAACTTCACAGATACTCTTTTTAGACCCCCCAGACACTAAATCCAAAGAAATCTTTTTTTCCAATAATTTTTTCAATAATTGGCTCTCTATCAAAAATGACAATTTTTAAGAACTTTTTTTTGTGTGATTAATAGTCCCTGGGGCATGACCCAGAACCCTAGGCACTTTTTAGGGGCATTTATTGGGTTATAGGGCTTCAAAATGGTGTTTTTTGATTACCAAAGTTCGGGTCACATTGATTTCAATGGGGTTCTGAAATCCGGGTCGAACTTTTGGGAAGTTCGGGTGTTCTGGTCGAACCGAACTTTTGAGGTGTGAGTTTAAAAATAAAAAAGGCAGCGCTACCTTAACTAAGAAGTGTTCACAATAGTGGTAGGACCCCCTCAATGTGTGCTAACGGGGGCCAGTTATTAAATGCACAAGATGAATATAAATGTATGCTAGCAAAACAAAACAATGAAGGTATTATCCAAAGAAACCAAGCTCGCATATAAATAATGAAATTGTGATTCCTCCTACATGTAACCATGCAACCAACCTGGTTAAGCACCAGCACACATACTGTATATACAGTGCAATAGTGATAGAGAAAAATGAATAATAATGATCAGCAATACCAAAAATATATATATTTTTTAAATGCACATATACTTGTTAAATATAAATAGAGGTGGGAACCCCTTCCCAATAATTAGTCTCCTATTAGGTCGAATACTTTGGTAATATAAAGTCTATCAAAACAAATACACAAAGCAAGTGTCAAGTGAATGTAAAAATCCCTGATGTGCAGCTACTTGAAAAGACACCATGTGATCCTCCAATTTTCTGTATATGCTCTCACCTTCCTTTCAGATTTATTTACAGGTCCCAATGGACCATCCCGTTATGGGATCTAATCCTGGGGAATTATTTTCTCCAGATCCTTACAGAACTCCTCTGCATTAAGGGTGGTAATGATGGAATCAGATATGCTCAGCCTTGGCCTCAAAAGTGTCCTGCTGGGTCCTCTTTGCACTGCAGTCACATTCATTCCTCTGGGTGAGCCTTTCAGACTGGTGACTACAGATGTTGAAGTAGATCAGTCTGGGCTGTGCCCCCCATACACGTTATACCTAACGGAGCCCTCAGCCAAACCCACCCAAGATCAACAGGTATTTACCAGATGATCTAGTGTGTATTGACAAAACTTAAAGATCCCACTCTTGCTGGGGTAGATATCTGCTGCTCTTTACTGCCTGTATTTGTAAATAGGTTTTGCTTTTGTTTACTACAGAGTTGGTTACGGAAAGATAGTTCCTGTCCCTACTAGTTGGTTCAGAAACCCCAATTGGAGGATTGTGATGTTATATAAAGGGGAGTTTCCAGGAAGTAGACACAGAGAACTGTTGCTGTTGTATTTCACCCAGGTCTGAAGCAAGCCTATTAGGCAAGTATTTCTATGTTCTAATAGTTTAACTGCAGCTGCCCATAGTTTCTTGAGTAACTTATTTCTTGTGATAGACTTATCTCTGTCCTATTGGTATTCTCTCACATGCACAGTGCCATATAGCTAGGTCTGGGGTTACTGTATGCGTGTAGTGGCCCCCTTCCAGTATATTAGTAAGGGAACCTGTTTATTGTAATAGAGTTTATAAACTGCTCAAAAAATTTAAAGGAATACTTTTTATTTAGAGTATCAAGTCAAACTCCTGGGATATTGATCTGGTCAGTAAAGTAGCAGAGGGGGTTGTTAATCTGTTTCATTAGCTGCTTTCGTGTTAACAACAATAGCACTAGATGGGCAACAATGAGACAACCTCCAAAACAGAATGGTTTTACAGGTGGAGGCCACGGAAATCTTTTTTCACTACTCTGTTTTCCCTAACTCTGTTTTTCACTAGTTTTGCGTTTCGTTAGGGTCAGTGTCACTACTGGTAGCATGAGGTGATACCTGGACCCTATAGAGGTTGCACAGGCATTCCAACTCCTCCAGGATGGCACATCAATACGTACCATTGCCAGAAGGTTTGCTGGGTCTCCCACCACAGTCTCAAGAGCATAAGGGAGATTCCAGGAAACAAGCAGTTACTCTAGGAGAGCTGGACAGGGCCAAAGAGGGTCCTTAATTCATCAGCAGGACCAGTATCTGTTCCTTTTTGCAAGGAGGAACAGGATGAGCACTGCCAGAACCCTACAAAATGACCTCCAGCAGGCCACTGGTGTGAATGTCTCTGACCAAACATTTAGAAACAGACTTCATGAGGGTGGCCCAACGTCCTTTAGTGGGCCCTGTGCCCACTGCCCAGCACCATGGAGCTAGATTGGCATTTGCCATTAAACACCAGAATTGGCATGTCCACCACTGGTGCCCTGTGCTTTTCACAGATGAGAGCAGGTTCCCCCTGAGCACATGTGACAGACATGAAAGGGTCTGGAGAAGCCGTGGAGAACGTTATGCTGCCTGTAACATTGTTCAGAATGACCGGTTTGGTAGTGGGTCAGTGATGGTCTGGGGAGGCATTTCCATGGAGGGACACACAGACCTCTACAGGCTAGACAATGACACTCTGACTGTCATTAGGTATTGGGATGAAATCTTTGGACCCATTGTGAGACCCTATGCTGGTGCAGTGGTTCCTGGGTTCCTCCTGATGCATGACAATGCCCGGCCTCATGTGGCGAGAGTATGCAGCCAGTTTCTGAGGATGAAGGAATTGAATGGCCCCCACGCTCGCCTGATCTAAATCTAATAGAACACATCTGGGACATTATGTTTTAGTCCATCTGACGCCACCAGGTTGCACCTCAGTCTGTTCAGGAGCTCAGTGATGCCCTGGTCCAGATCTGGTAGAAAATACCCCAGGACACCATTCTTCGTCTCAAAGGGAGCGTGCCCCGACAATGTCAGGCATGCATACAAGCCCGTGGGGGCAATACAAACTACTGAGTAGCATTTTGAGTTGCTGCAATGAAATTTCAGCAAAATGGACTACCCTGCTGCATCGTTTTTTCACTTTGAATATAGCCCCCTGTAGGTAATAATTTACATTTCCATCAAACGATGTAGCATCCATTCATTTCTAACACATTACCCAGTCCATATCAGTATAGATATCCAGCATGATATTTTTCCCCATTGAGATCTGATGTGTTTTCAAAGTGTTCCTTTAATTTTTTGAGCAGTGTATAAAGTGCCTGTTTTTTTGAGTTACCCTTTGCCTTCTGCTTTGGATTTCTATAGCTAGTCTTAGCTCAGGGCTCTATAAGTAGCATAGACTAGAGCCAGGTTAGGCATCTGACGGCCACTTATGGTAGTTAGAGGCCCAGGAGCATGACAGATTTGAAACTAATAGGGACTAGGGATGAGTCCAATGAACCCCTGTTTAGTTTGCGGCAGAACTTCTCAAACCTTTGGAACCGAATAAGGAACCCCATTGAAATCTATGGAACACAAACTTTAAAAAATCAAAAGTGCCCATTTTAAAGGCTTATATGCAAGTAATTGGGCATACAATGGTTATGGAGGTCCAGGTACTGCCTTGGGGGACATGTATCCATGAAAAAAAGTTTGTAAAAAACATAATTTTTAAGTGAGCAGTGATTTACTGATGCCTAAAAGTAAAAGCATAAAAATTAGAAATCACAATAAAAATGAAAAAATCCTTTCAATATAGTGCCCGAGGGGGTCCCCTTAGTCTGCCTATAAAGTGACTCATCTGTACCGTGTATAGAAGCTGCTGCAGCAATAATGACATTTATAAAGCCAAAAAAATGAAATATTTCCTGCAAGCTTTCTTTATTTTGGAAATAATGGTTTGGGGAGCCAGTCTATATGATGAGGACACAATGTATTGCACCGGGAACAAGATTAGAGATCTTTTTGATAAATTCTGGTGTCTCTTTCGCAGACTTTGGATAGAAGTAACAGGTACAGAAAAGTTGGGCTTTGGGTGTTGGTTGTGCCTTCACACCGTAACCCTATAGAGGTACTCTTGATGAAAACAAGAATTAGCCTAGCTGTTAAAAATTTTAATGATATGCCCCAGTCAAACAGTAGTGAAAAAATTGGGCTTTGTGTGTTAGTGGTGGACAAGAAGGCAGAATAAGCCACTCTTGCAGCTGTGGTGGACTGCGCACTAGTCTCTACTTGGGTGATGGAGTATGAGGAGGATGAGGTTGGGTTAGTAAGCCAGTCCACCACCTCCTCTGCATGCTGTGGCTGGATAGCACGGGCAATATACTTAAACAGAGGAAACAATGCCCTGCCTGAGGATGGACCAAGTCCACCTTTGCCTGTGGACACAGAGGCTGCTGGCCCCCTCACAGTGCCATGGAAATGTCTGTCACCCCTTGTTGGCCTCCCAGACATGAAGGGGGGGGGGCTTATTAACAAAATGTAATAAAGATGGGGAAATGTGTAGGTGGTTGCACTTTAATCAATGGAAAATGGTGTTTGGTGCACTTTAACTTGAGTACTTACTACACAGACACACTCCACAGACACACTACAATATACTGCAGTAAAACTGCACTGACACATTGCACAATACTGTGTTAAATGTGCACTAATGCACTGAAACATACTGCACCGAAATATACTGTGTTAAATGTGCACCAAACACTGCACTGAAATGCACTGCGGTAAACTAACGCACTAAAATATACTGCTTTAAACGTGCAATAACGCAGTGAAATGTACTGTATTAATCGTGCAGTAACTCAGTGAAATACACTACGTTAAATGTGCAGTAACACACTGAAATGTACTGACACCAAAGTAAAAATGAATGGTCACACTACACTGAACTATCACTAGTTTCACACTAAACTGACACTAATGTAAAAATAAATGGTCACACTACACTCACACTGAATTATCATTAAATTCACACTAAACTGATACTAAAGTAAAGATGAATTGTCGCACTATAATCACACTGAACTATCATTAGATTCACACTAAACTGATACTAGAGTAAAGATGAATTGTTGCACTATACTCACACTGAACTATCACTAGATTCACACTAAACTGATAGTCTAGACTGACAACAGAATCACAATAGCACACTAACTCACTAGCAGCACTAAACAGAGTCCTGTTCTATTTCTCTCTCTACGCCAATATCACACTGCAAATGGCCGCTATTGAAAGAAAAGTTTTAAAGTGTGAGGTGGGACTAAGAGCAATGAGTTATAATTGGATAGAGTCATCGTGACATTATCCTATCCTGGCTCTGACGATGCTATGTGCCCTGATTGGGCAAAGCTTTCATTGCTTCAGCCAATCAGGGCTTCCAATGCACTGTGTGGCGGCGCAGTGCATTGTGGTCGTTCTGAGGGCTGAATAAACGGTCGAACACCCCGCCAATTTGGGTGTTTGTCAAACTGGGGGGAACAGCTAATGTTCCGCCCAAACTCATGCTCGGGCCAAACGCTTCGCCCAACCCTACTAGGGAATCTGTGTTCCAGGCTGGTTGGACAACTATTGGAGAATCTTGCCATCACCACTGATCTTGTTTTCAGGTCTCCAACACAAGGATGGACACCACATAGTGATCATCCTCAGGGGGCCCTGGAAATTAACTTTTCTGCAACAGCCATCTGGAGGTACCTTTATTAATCAAAATATATACCCGGGTATATGCGCACAAATCCACAGGAGACTTGTTGGGCCCTTTGTTGATAGTGAATAAACAAAAAGATAAATGGAAAACCATGCAGAAGGTATATAAAAGGATCGACGTAATGTAACTAGTAAAAAAGGCTTTATTGATTGAAAGGTATCATCATAACAACTACATTGGGTAATATAAAATATCACCTCCACCAAACACTGCATAAATAACAAAACCAATGATGTAACAAAATTAAAAACAATCTGGGCTCAAGACCGATATGAAATGCACTGACATAACTGAAATACTCCCAAGTGGCTATGCAGAATATAAACTATTCCACAGAGGGAGTTGTGAGTAATCATCAAGGATTCTCCGGCAAAACCACAGGAGTGTAGATCAAGCAGTGCAATGAACCATAAACGATAATAACATCAATACCCTTATGCTCAAAACTCCGATAGGGAATATAGAGCATTCCACATGAAAATCAAGGGGGACACCGTTGAGTGAGTGGGATCCAGGGGCATCAATGCTGCAAAAGAGGATAGTCCTAATAGGGTAGTAGGATATAAGGCAGATATCTGCGCAAGATGTAGCACTTGATGTAGATAATGTGAAGTGGCTGGCAGAGTTAGTGGTGGAGACACATTAGAAACGAGTTGTAAATCACTTAAGACAGGAGCATCATAAAGCAGAGAGACAGAGCAGACTCCGCAATTTCCAAACCACCAATTGTGGAACGTGGAGAGGCAATGATGCAAATATATAGCAAAGTCATCTATCCACTCCAACCATGATTGCACTCAAGGATCCGGCTAGCCAAAGTAACATCCCCAGTGCAAGTAAGGTGAAATTAACTGATTCAATTAGGCAGGAGATGATGCCAATATGCAGGTGGCCAATGCAGTTCTATAAGCCATTGTAGGTGTGCATTGTAATATAGCCATTTAGATTTTTATTAGAAATGCTCTATATTCCCTATTGGATTTTCTATGCTCTATATTCCCTATTGCATAAGGGTATTGATGTTATTACCGTTTATGGATCTTTGCACTGCTACACTCCTGTGGTTTTGCCCGATAATCCTCGATGATTACTCACAACTCTGTCTGTGGATTAGCTTATATTCTGCATAGCCACTCAGGAGTATATCAATTATGACAGTCCATTTCATATTGGTATTGAAACAGGATTGTTTAAATTTAGTTACATTTGTGTGTTGTTATTTATTCAGTGTTTGGTGGAGTTGATATTTTATATTACCCAATGTGGTCGTTATGATGATACCTTTCAATCAATAAAACCTTTTTTACTATTTACATTACATGGATCCTTTTATATACTGTAAGGGATTAGCTCGGTGGCGGGTGTGGATGACCCCTTGGGGGGTGCGTTTTCCCAGAGAGGTAGCCGACAAGTGCTTGCAAACAAACAGTGTGGTTTATTAAATGGTGTTTTCTTCACCAGGCTGTATGCAGCAAAACATCCAAAATAAAATAAAACAGAAAATAAATCCTTGCCTCTGTGGGCGGCTACCTTCTCACAACTGGAACCTGCCTAAGTGTCTGTCTCCAACCTACCGTCGGGCAGACTTCCTTGTCCTACAGCGGACACTCAATAGTCCTTTTATAATAGCTTCACAGGGCAACACAGTCCTTTGTTTCTTTCACATCAACAGTTCGTCTTCTCACCTTTGAGACGTATTCACCCTTGGTTACCGTCCCGGGCACACATCACTCCGGGGGGTCTTCTCCCAGGCCCACACATCCTGTCGGGAGGCACACGCTGACTGTCCTCCTGCTCCCAGCCCACATGGCTTCAGGACACAGCTTCTGGAGGCAGCAAACAATAGGAATTTCTCTGAACAAATTATAGAGCCTTAACTCCCTCATTCTGAACAGGTGAAGGCCTTTCAACTTCCTGCTGGCTAGCTCTGTAGCCAACACCCTAAATTAATTAATGGACTTTCTAAATCAGGTGGAAATGTATCTCCTTCCTGTGACTACATTCCCAGATTTAGCTGACTTCCTGTTACATACCCCCCCCTCTTGTTTCAACCCTAGGGTTGGGACACAGATTTCCAGGCACGCATGTGTCAAGCACTGCTGACTCACTGATAAGCCTCCTATTATCCTCAAGCTTCCGGATGAAACTGTTTTGTCATCTTCATTGACGGATTTCTCATAAATGCCACATAGTTTGTCTCTCATCTCATATACACATTCTTCAACTGCATTTTTGGCATCATTTCGCTCCTTCTCGTTTCTGTCATCTTCATTGACAGCTTTCTCATAAATGTCAGACAGCTTGTCCCTCATAACCGTCTGTCCAATCCACCACGGAGGACCGTGATCCATAGGCAACTCAATTGGGCTAGTCTTAATGTCTTCAACATTCTTAAGACGCCTCTCTCTGCAATCCATAAATGTTTTCCACAAAACTTTGAGAACCTTTGCTTCACTAAGCTTTGTTCCAAGTAGGGACTCTTGACATCCCTCTGTGACTTGAGTTGCCTCTCCATACAGCTGTACACAATCATTGACTTTTTGTTGTAAAAGGGAATGATCTTCCTTCTTGAGCTTTGCTTGCTCTAAGATGCTGTGCAGAGGATTTTCCAATTGAGACAACAGGCTGTCACACATTTCTTCAAAGTGACCCCTGTTCCTTTTCCCAGAGATATCAATATCATTCAAACATTTCATATTCATAGGCAGATCTGAAGCATTTGCACTCATCAACTTCTTAAACTTTTCGCCCTCCTGAGCGAGTCGCAGTAAAGGCCTACTATTTGATTTGATATTCAGTTTATATTTCTTGCCAAACTCTTCACAGAAGTAGCCAACCAGAACATCATCAACTTTCCTTCCACCAACATAGGGGTCAAAGGCAACAACACAGTTGAACCCAGCGATCTGGGTGGTATCCATTATAGACCTCCTCTCTGCATCAGTGAAGAAGCATGGAACTGCAACACATTCTTTTACAGGTTTCTTCAATGCACTTTCTGCTGAACTATTTGACCGCTCAAGGTCACCTAGTTCTTTTTCTCTATCTGAATTCCACATGGAATGCATCTCAAGATCACGATCAAACTTCTGCCACCCGTCTTTCACCAGTTCCATTTTGGAAACACTCCCTGAAAGGCACTTATTCATTTGCTTCACGTTTTCACCAACAGCCTTAGTTTTCTCCACTAGGTTTTCAGCCTGAACTGAGAAATCACCACATTTCTTACTCAGCTCCTTTGTTTGCTGAAGCTCTAATGATACATTTTCCAATGCTTGAAGTTTTTGAAGGAACGGTTTATTCCAAAGGGGTGATTCAAGCCACGTGTCATCACATTTCTGAGGCTCACTCAGGACAGACCCCAAAACACTGATCCTTTTAAAAACTGCATCAGGCACACTATCCCCTCTTTGGGACAGATCCTCTGTTGCCTGGAATTCCTCTTCCAGTTCCTGCAACGGAATCTTCATCTCTTCTAGTTGCTGTTCTAAGGCTCGCTTAGACTTTTCTAGCTCCTGAACGCTTTTCACAACATCATCCTTGGAGCTGATCAATTCTTCCATTTCTGTACGCAGCTGTTTAACACTTTCTAGTTCAGCCTTACACTCTAGAGCTTCCTCCAAAGAGCGAGCCAAGAACAGGGCTTTGCTCTCGTTATCACGCACCTCCGTTTCTGCACGTGCGCGTTCTTCTGCATATTTTGCAGACACATTCTTCTCTTCACCAAGCATCTGATCAAACTTCTTTTTCACATCTTCAACACACTGTAATGAACCAACGCTTTCTTCCATGCGTTTTTTCATAACCGCTATCTGAGCTTGCAATGTTGCGACTTGCTCTGATAGGTTTTTCTTTGCTTCCGCCTCCTCTTTTAATTGTTCCAGGAAGCCATTTTTCTCATCTTCCATTTGTTTGAGCTTTGTGCTAAAACTCAGCCTTTGACACCTCTCTTCCTGTAAGAGTTCCTGCGTGTCTTGCAGCTGCGATTCCAAGATAGAAAAATCTTCCGCAATTTCTCTAGATTTGCTGTCTGCTTGAGAAAGCTGATTTGTAACATTGTCCAACTCAACCTGCAGTCGGTTTGCCTTCTCTGACAGCTTAGCACACAATCGGTCACCTTCTGACACCTTGACTTGCGATTCCAGAAGCTGTGCCTCTACTTTTTCCCTCTTATGTTCACAATCTTCTTTTCCCTGCATAAGAGCCTTCACCTCATTGGCTAGCATCTGGGAATAAGAATGTAATTCTGCCACACAGGCTTCTTTCTCCTTTAACTGCTGCTGGACACGTTGGGCTTCATCTTTCCAACTTTCACAGTCTGCACGCAATTCATCTACCACATTGCTCAAGGTAGTGAGCTCATACACAGTACTCAGTAATTTAGCCTCTCTTTCACTTTTCTCGTTGTCGCTGAGAGACAATGTCGTTTTCAGAGCGACATTCTGTTCCTGCGACTCCTGCAGGTCTATTTTTGTAACTTCCAAACACTGAAGACTTTTTTCCAGCTGATTACTCAACTCCAACATTTCACACATGCTTTGCTTCTGCAAAGTCTGAATTTCACTTTCCTTTTCCATGAGGATGGTATCTTTCTCCATTATAGTCTCTCTGCGTTTTTGCAACTCGACCAAAAGAAGAGCAGTGGATTCTTCCCACTGTGACACATGAGACTTGAGTAGTTCATTCATTTCCTGCAAGTTTCTATGCTCCATTTTAAGCAATTCCAAGGCTTGTTCCTTTTCTTCCATTTTCCGTTGCAAGGCATCCAACTCAGCCCTGCACACATACTCGGTTTCTTCCAAACCGATGGCCTCCATTGGCTGCTGGCGTCTCTGTTTCCAGCCTGCCATGCTCTCTTGATGAGCCTTTTGTTGAGCTGCAAAGCTCTGCTGAAAATCCGCATTTGCCTGCTGTTGAGCTGCATTTGCTTGCTGTTGAGCTGCATTTGATATAATCAGATGTTTCAACATCTCCTCCATTTTGAGTTTACTTTTCATCTGAGCACACTGCGTCTCCATAGCAGTTTCATCAGTGTTGCTAGGGACAACAACCTTCCTCTTTAGTAGACTCTCTTTAGGCATGGATGGGGCTGGTTCAGACGGCAACATCCCCTCCATCCATAGAATCCGGTCTCTCATTTCATCTATCTTTGCATTCTTCAGGCGTTTTGAACGCCCCATCTTCAATAACTCCACAAACAAATTTTTCACAGTCCAGCAAAAAATTTTCAGACCACTGTCTCTTTAACACATGTAGTTTTTCTCTCTCTTGCAAGATCTCTTTTCCTGCACACACAGTTTGTGCAGTCACTTGCACCAGACACAACAAAGTTCATCAAAAAATTTTGAGACCCCTGTCTCTTTAAAACACTTTTTTTTTTTTTTTCTGTCAGGATCTTCTCTCCTGCACACATAGATTGTGCAATCTCATGCACCAGACAAAGTTCATCAAACATTTGCACTTCCTTGCAGGGATCTCTGCTTATGCCCACTGCATACCTCCACCATATGTAAGGGATTAGCTCGGTGGCGGGTGTGGATGACCCCTTGGGGGGTGCGTTTTCCCAGAGAGGTAGCCGACAAGTGCTTGCAAACAAACAGTGTGGTTTATTAAATGGTGTTTTCTTCACCAGGCTGTATGCAGCAAAACATCCAAAATAAAATAAAACAGAAAATAAATCCTTGCCTCTGTGGGCGGCTACCTTCTCACAACTGGAACCTGCCTAAGTGTCTGTCTCCAACCTACCGTCGGGCAGACTTCCTTGTCCTACAGCGGACACTCAATAGTCCTTTTATAATAGCTTCACAGGGCAACACAGTCCTTTGTTTCTTTCACATCAACAGTTCGTCTTCTCACCTTTGAGACGTATTCACCCTTGGTTACCGTCCCGGGCACACATCACTCCGGGGGGTCTTCTCCCAGGCCCACACATCCTGTCGGGAGGCACACGCTGACTGTCCTCCTGCTCCCAGCCCACATGGCTTCAGGACACAGCTTCTGGAGGCAGCAAACAATAGGAATTTCTCTGAACAAATTATAGAGCCTTAACTCCCTCATTCTGAACAGGTGAAGGCCTTTCAACTTCCTGCTGGCTAGCTCTGTAGCCAACACCCTAAATTAATTAATGGACTTTCTAAATCAGGTGGAAATGTATCTCCTTCCTGTGACTACATTCCCAGATTTAGCTGACTTCCTGTTACAATACCTTCTGCACAGTTTTCCATGTATCTTTTTGTTTATTCTCTATTATTTCGGTATTTTTGGTCTGCATCCTTATTTAAATGAGTTAATGTTCTATGGTTTTTTTCCCTTCATTTTACACCTCATAAAGTCTAGTGATTCTACTAGACTTTATATATATATATATATATATATATATATATATATATATATATATATATATACTGTATATATCTATGACCCTCCTTCTAATGACTCTGTGGAAGTTTTTAAAGAAAAGTTCAAAATGCATAAGAAAGTGACTTTGAAGTACTTAAATAGGTAATGGGACATTTCATCCCTAGAATCTTATGTTGAACATAAAATGATTCCCCAGGGTCTGAGGGAAAAAGTAAGTCTGAACATTTGCACACGGATCAGTTCTTAGATAAATGAAAAGCTTTGTGTCTTTCGAGGGGCATGGAAATTATTAGACCTATTATAGAGGAAGAGAAACAACAACTAGAAGATCTATATAAACAAATTTGAGGAAAGTTAAAATTCTAGACCCATTTAAAGAGGACCCTGAATTTGATAAACAAAATCTATTACTGAAAAAAAGAGGTATAAAAAACCCCAAAACATCTGAAAACTACCAAGCAACTTAAATTTAAAGGGACCTAGAGGACTGGCAGAGGGGAGAGATTTTTGATCTAACAACTAGAAAAGGAAGGAGCCGCTCTAGACGCAGACGTAACATCTCAAAACACAGCGGGGTTGCTTCATCTGATAGTGAGGAAGATAGAACCCTAAAATCAGTTACTTTTTTAGGGGATCCAAAACGGGACAACCAGGACAATGGAATAAAAGGAAATCTAAACAGAGGGACCAAAGTAGACAGAAATCACAGTGACGAAAGAGACCAACAAAAAAGGGAAAACTATACGATGAACCAGAAGCCAGAAATTCATCAGAAGTCTGATTTCATACTATTGGCTAGACATCTTAAATTTCTTCAAAAGGGACTCTCTTGTCCCCCCACTTGCTCTATGGATGAATTTGAGGTTGTTAAAGATTTTAACCTCTTTTTAAGAAAGGTCCTATTTAGGACCTACTATGCTAAACTTAATGAAGAGGGGAACCGAAAAGTTGAATCCCCACTCAATGAAAGGGAAAAACAGGCATTGGAGGAACTTGAGAGCCTCTTTAATACTAATTCACAACTATCTGACTTTGATAATCAGGATAACCCTGTGGATAAGAGAAAGGTTGACCTTCTAATTCGAAAAGATGCCCTCACTTCAGAGTAATAGATGGATAAACATGTTTAGATTTGGTACAGGCAGTCCTGACTTAGCTCAATTGGTCTAGCAAACAAAATGACAACCTGTCTAGCGAAGAACGAAAGCTCTATTCGATCTTAGGAATGCACCCAATTTAGTTATTAAACCTAGCGATAAGAGGGGAAATGTTCTCTTAAATGATCAGGATTATGTCACTGAAATTATGACAAAACTGAGAGATAAAACTACTTATTCTGAACTCCTCCAAAACCCTTTTCCTAAACTGGTCCTTTACCTTAAAAACCTCCTTTTTCTTTCAATGGAGGCAGGGCTACTCTCAAAAAAGGAATTTGATTTTCTTAAGGTAGAAATGTATAATATACCAACACTTTATGTTATTTCTAAAGTTCACAAAGATCTCAAAAAAACCCCAGGGAAACCAATTGTATCTGCAGTTCATGGCCCCTTGTTAAAGATATGGTGACTATGTTGCCCTTGTATGTACAGGACACAAAAGATGTCCTACAGGAAAATTATTCTAATAGAGATCCCTGAGGGTACCCTCTTGGTGGGGGTGGAGTCACTTTACACATCCATCCCCCACAAGTGGGGTGCTATATCTGTAAGATATTTTATTGACTATCACTTTCCATTAATGGGGACACAAAATTAATTTTAATTAATTATTAATCAATAATTGTTTTCAACTTTCAGGCACTTATTACCAACAAATTAGAGGCACGTCAATGGGAGCCCCATGGGCCCCTTCATATGCTTGTCTACATCTTGGCAAATGGGAAGAGGATGTTGTATATTGTTTGCCAACTTTTCAGTCCTATGTAGCCACCTGGATTAGGTATATCCATGATGTATTTATGGTATGGACTGGCTCTATCGAAAAGCTTGGTCTAAATGAAAGGAACATCAATCTGACTTATAATTTTGACAGTAATGAAATTTATTTTCTTGATCTTTTTATTTCCATCAAGAAAGGTCATCTTGACACTAGGAGTTTTAGAAAGAAGACGACAGCTAACACCTTGCTCAATTCGAATAGCTACCATCCCGAATCTCTGAAAATGGGTATTCCTATTGGTCAATTCCTAAGAATTAGAAGGAAGTGTATGCAAACTGAGCAATTTAGAGAGGAATAAAGAACCATGTATAAGAGATTTAGGGATAGGGGCTATTTGCTAGGAAAATTGCCTTTGACCGTGATAGAGACACGCTCCTTAGTCTGAAACAAGAACCCAACCAGGATAATGCTTTGAAAGATCCTACGAGATTTATTACTAAATTTGTCTCCCAATGGGCTGCAGTAATAACCATTCTAAACAGACATTGGCATTTCCTTACCCTCAATCCACTTTTGTCAAAGATTGTTTGAGCACGACCACAAATGGTGGCTCGTAGATCTAATAATCTTAGAGATATGCTTGTGCATTCTGAATTCACTCATAAGGCGCCTAACAGCTGGCTCCCTAGGGATGTGGGAATGTTCTCTTGTGGACATTGTTCTTTATGTCCTTTTGTTGACAAATCTAGTGCTGCCAACACTAAACTTTTTGATATTCAAAGTTTTATCAATTATTCTACTGAAAGGGTTTTATATATGATACAATGTCAGTGCCACATAATATATGTTGGTAAAACTAAAAGACAGTTGAGGGTCCGTATTGGTGAACACCTTAGAGCTATTAAAAGAAAAGCCAAGGAAAGGGAAGGAGATAAGTAAAACTCACTTGCCCTTCACTCTAAAACTAAGCATTGGGGAACTACTGAAGGTTTAAGGGTGAAAGGGTTTTTGCTCTGAAAATTTCCCAACATAGAGGTGACTTTGATCGTGTCCTACAACAACCTGAAAAAATGTGGCTTTTTTGGGATTTTCTTGGACAACTAAATGGCTTTTAATATAATTTAAATTATTATTATGATTGGTTGTATTTTTATCCTTTCGTTAATACTCTTTTGACAAGTCTGTTTAGTAGATTTACCATTTTGTTTTTTACTTCCATTCATGAACCTATTTCCACTGCTCCGTATTACAAGTTCAATGGGTGCGCTTAGATCTAATCATGATGCATTCTTTCACCTGAGCATCGATGTGTGGTGCCTATAAATGTATCTCTCTCCAGCACCCTCTACTGTTCCTGAGGAAGCTTGCATACACTCAGCAAGTGAAACGCGTCGTTGACAGTACACCCTGATGGGGCTCTATACTCTTGACCTTTCTGTACCCCCCCCTGCCTTTGGTGACACCTCAAGTGTTTGGGTTTCATTACATTTTGATATCCACTTGTAAATATCCAGACAATTTAGGTAATCTTACCTGCATGGCTATATTCCAATGTACACCTACAACGGCCTATAGAACTGCACTGGCCACCTGCATATTTGCATCATCTCCTGCCTAATTGAATCAGTTCATTTCACCTTACTTGCACTGGGGATGTTACTTTGGCTAGCCATATCCTGGAGTGCAATCATGGTTGGAGTGAATGGATGACTTTGCTATATATTTGCATCATCTGCTGCCTCATTGAATCATTTGATTTTACTGCACCAGAACCGTTTGGTGTAGCTCGGGCCAGCTGGGCCTTTGAAATGCAATTATGATCGAACTGGATGGATGATGTGAGCACTAGCAGTGAGTACTATCAATGCCTCTCCACATTCCACGAGGAAGCATCTCTCTCTGCTTTACGATGCTCCTGGCTTAAGTGATTTACAACTTGCTTCTACTGTGTCTCCACTACTGACCCTGCCAGCCACTTCACATTATCTACATCAAGTGCTACATCTTGTGCGGATATCTGCCTTATATCCTACTACCTTATTAGGATTATCCTTTTGTGCAGCTTTGATGCCTCCGGATCCCACTCACTCAACTGTGTCCCCCTAGATTTTCATGAGGAATGCTCTGCATTCCCTATTGGATTTTTGAGCATAAGGGTATTGATGTTATTACCGTATATGATTTATTGCACTGCTTTATCTACACTCCTGTGGTTTTGCCCAAGAATCCTTGATGATTACTCACAACTCCCTCTGTGGAGTAGCTTATATTCTGCATAGCCATTCGGGAGTATTTCAATTATGTCAGTGCATTTCATATTGGTCTTGAGCCCGGATTGTTTTTAATTTTGTTACATTATTGGTGTTGTTATTTATGCAGTGTTTGGTGGAGGTGATATTTTATATTACCCAATTTGGTTGTTATGATAAACCTTTTAATCAATAAAGCCTTTTTTTACTAGTTACATTAAGTGGATCCTTTTATATACCTAATTCATTTTTTTATGTATCATTTTGTTTATTCTCTATTATTTTGGTATTTTTGATCCACATCTTTAAATGAGTTAGTGTTCTAAGGTTCTTTTCCTTCATTTTACACCATTATTGCACCTCATAAAGTCTAGTGATTCTACTAGACTTCATATATACCCTTTGGTGATAGTACCTGTTTGTACATTGGATGTATGTACTATTATTAATCTTTTTCTATATAAAGCTTATATTATTTCTGTATTGGCATCTATGTTCTTATGGTAACTGTTATATGCTGGTTGCAGAGTTTTTGATTAGATTACTGGTTCATTTCCCAGGAAGGAAATCCTCTCTGCTCACAGAGACCTTGGAAGGAGGCACTTCATTATCAAACCCACTTTTCTTATTTACCTACATGTTTAGCGCATTATGCTTTCTGGATCATTTCTCATAAGCCCCCAAAATAGGGCTACACTGGTTTGACCACCCTAAATCACATATTTGAATTTATAGATGATCATAGTTCTACATTAACGAGTTCAGGTCTTGCACCTTATAAACCACAGCAAAAAAAAATAAAATAAATATATATATATATATATATATATATATATATATATATATATATATATATATAGTAATTTAATGGAACACAAGGGTGCACCAGACTAAGTGTAGCAAATTAAAAACTTAAAAACGAGTGGGTCTATTGAAAGGGAGTTGGAAACCTACATAAGTGGTAAGCAAACAGGCATATAAGTATATCTATTGCAGATGTTAAGAGGTGTTCCAAGGTCATCTGGTAGTGGTCCGAGAGGCTCAAGGCTCCTGAGTCTAGCATGTTCTTAGAAAGACTGAGTATCACCGGTCGGAAGCAGCAATAGCCAGCATGGAACGTGGAATGAGCTGCAGAAGGATAACGAAGATTTCGCAGAAGGGGAGGTGGTGCGTTTCCAAGCATCCATGTGTATTGATGCTTATTTATTGCTGTACTTTTAGCCTGGATCTCCTCCTTGGTCTTATGAAAATGTATATGATCCTTGTTGAAAGTTTGCCTTTGTCTAGATAGGAGAACTGTGGGGAGATTTTTTGCCTGTACTACAATTTGCTGTTATGTCTCTACAGTATTTAATGCTTTCTTTATAAAATATAAACTTGAAAAGTTAGTTGTCTGGAGTGCTGCCTGTCATTTCTTTAGAATGTGTTATTCCTGGGTCTTTGTCAGGGACACACCAGGCATAATTCTGCAACATCTTAGAGGCGCACTGGAGTGCGCAAGTGTGGACTCACTTGTGCCTGTTTAGCCGCGAACAAATGTTCGCCAGTGAGCACACGCGAGCACACGCGACCACACACAGATGCATGCTTGCGCACACAATAACCATATGTTTGTCGCTTAGTGGCCTATATAGGGGCAGCAACACTTGTCCTTTGCTGCTTTGTCTGCAGCTGTTCCTGTATTCCTGAACCTGTTGTATCCTGATTGTCGACTCAGCCTGTCTCCTTTCTCGCTTGATTGCTGCCTGCCCCGGCCTTGGCTCGTTCCCGTGACTTAGCTTTTGCCTTATCCCTATCTGTTCATCCGATCCTGGATCTGGACTTGCTCACCCCCAGGACCGCGACCTAGTGCTTACATGCAGCAAAGTCCATCATCTCCATCAGGAGCTCTGGTGAACAATGGTTAGCGCTTAGATTCCACACCTCAGGTTAGGCTGTGTCTTCTGCCAGGGTAACCTGTCTGTGCTTCTACTCCACTGGATCCTGTGTGGGCGCCCACGGTTCGCCTGTGGCACTCAAGTCGGGGCTTACAGGAGGCATCCCTCTGCACGTCAGGCTCAGCAAGAGCCTGCAAGAGGGACCTCTCACATGGTCGAGATCTGAAAGCACCTCACAAGCCATCAATTCGCTTCAAGATGGCTACGTGCAACTGTGCGTTCTATGACTTCCTCTGGAGATCCTCCTTTGTCTTCAGCCTCTTCACCCTCCATGCCCCCCAGCAGAATCTGCTACCATGCCCACAGTAGTAATGTTGCTGACCTGAGCCCAGGGTTCCAACGCGAAAGATTTTTGGGAGACCAAGGTAAATTCAGAGCGTTGCGCAACGCATGCAAACTCTACTTTTCATTGCAACCTCTGACATTTTCTCTGGAGGCCACTTAAGTAGGGTTCATCATCTCCTTGCTCCAGGGCGAACCTCAGTCCTGGGTGCATCAGCTACTTGAGGAGAGCAGCCTACCTTTGGACTCCATGTCCTCTTTTTTTCATTGCCATGGCCAAGTTATATGAGTGGCGATTTTGGCTCTGAGGAAGAGGGTCCTCCCTCGAAACGCATAAGCCACACCAAGTTTCGAGGACGCCATCACGCTATCCAGCAGTAGAGAAGTGTTCTGGAAGCGAGTGGTGCTCATTTCTTACAAGCTTGTTCATATCCTACATTTGTGAGTATATTGTACGCTACCCTTCTTTGATTTTAATAAACTTTTAAGTGGTAATGCACAAGGTCGGTGCACCCTTCTCTTGCTGTTTTCTTGTAGTGCCTTTTGGATACCCTTGGTCCTGAGGAGGGGCAGCAAGACTACTTCATTTGTGCCATAAAGCCACTTACATTCACCTTCCCGCATACCACTTGAGCGCAGGAGAGATATTGTTTATTGCTTTTTCAAGTTATATGATGATCTGCAGCGAACCTACACCACGGAGGCTGCTCTCCATGCGCTTCAGAAGGGTCGCAGAGCAGTGGAGGACTATGTCACAGACTTCAGGCACTGGTTAACTTTGCACCTGATGCCCCGGAGCCCATGCAGCTCGGATTTATGTGGCCATCCTCGAGAGCTGAAGAGCGGCTACGCCGGCGACAGAATAACCTCTGTCTATGCTGTGGGGAAGCTGGTCATCATGTGCGTTTACGCCCAGCAAAATTACGTAAGTGTCTGTCTATCTCTCCTTTTAGTTATCCGACACCCTCTGCCAGCACAACTCACTTAGCTCTGCCTATCTCATTTCAGCTTCCGGAACGTACAGTACCAGTTACCGCAATTATTGACTCCGGAGAGTGTAGCTGTTTCATCGATCTGGCTTTCGCGGTTCAACAGCGCATTCCACATTGGCCCAAGACTCAAGGATTTTCCATTTTGCCTGGATGTCATTGCTTCCCCCCTATTCCCAGTCATTTTGGGGCTGCCCTGGCTGTAGGCACACAACCCGCAAATCAAATGGGTCTCCAGAATTAACAAGTTCCAGACCTCCTACTGTCTGAATTTCTGCCTACCAGCTCCCCCGCAGCTCTTCTAGTACCCTGCTATTTTTGGACGCTGACGCAGAAATACCCTCTGTTGTGCCTGAGCCATATCATGATTATCTGGACGTTTTCAGTTAATGAGGGGCTGAAACCCTTCCCCCTCATCGATCATATGATTGCCCGATCAAATTACTCCCAGGGGACAAGATCCCGTTCCGACAAATCTTCCCATTATCAGAACAAGGATTGGAGGCACTGAAAGAGTATGTGGATGAAAGTCTAAAGAAAGGGCTCATCTGCCAGTACAATTCCCCCAGCAGGGGAAGGAATCTTCTTTGTGGAAAAAAAGATCATTCCCTCCGTCCCTGTGTGGATTACTGAGAACTGAATAAGGTTACTGTCAAAAAACATTATCCTCTTCCTTTGGTGCCGGGAAACTCTTCCAAAGATTAAGGTATGCCTCTATATTTACCAAATTGGACCTGCGAGGGGCCTATAACCTGGTCCGTATTTGTGAGGGGGATGAATGGAAGACAGCGTTCCGCACCAGGTTTGGACATTTTGAGTATCTGGGGATGCCCTTCAGTCTCTGCAATGCCCTGGCCACTTTCCAACATTTTGTTAACAATATTTTCAGAGATTGGTTGGATATCTTTGTAATCGTCAATCTAGACAATATCTTGATTTTTTCTTCATCTCTGGACCAGCATCGGGGACACATCAAGAACAATCTCAGCCGGCTCCATTAACATGGACTATATGCCAAGCCTGAGCAATGTGAATTCGAACAGCAGAGGATCCAGTTTCTAGGTTTGGTGATCTCTACAGAGGGGATTAAGAGGGATCCTCAAAAGGTCTCTGCCATCTTGGGTTGGCCTGCCCCATCAGACAAAAAGGAGGTGCAGCATTTTTTTGGCTTTGCAAATTTCTATAAAGGATTCATCAAGGGATTTTCCGCTATCATCGCTCCTATTACGCAACTTACGAAACAGAATATCCGGTTCTGTTGGACCCCCGAGGCCCAGGCCGCCTTCGCAACTTTGAAAGAGCTTTTCACAACTGCTCCCATCCTGAGTCATCCAGATCCTGCTCTGCCTTATCTCCTTGAGGTGGATGCATCGGAAATAGCAGTAGGGGCAGTTATTTCACAACGGCAGGGTATCAAGGATTTAATACATCCGATAGCTTTTTTCTCCCATAAGCTCTTCACAGCAGAGAGGAACTACAATGTAGGAGATCAGGAGCTCCTTGCCATCAACGCTGCTTTTGAGGAGTGGAGGTACTTGTTAGAAGGAGCAGCACACCCCATTCTCATTTTCACGGATCACAAGAATCTCGAATACCTAAGGTCAGCTAAACAGCTGAAACCACGTCCAGTGCAATGGGCGTTATTAATTTTGAGATTTGCCTTTACATCACTTATCGGTAGGGTTCGAAGAATGTCAAGCCAGATGCGCTTTCCCGCATGTTCGATGATCCTAAGGAAACCTCAGTACCAGACACCATCCTGTCTGAAGGTCATTTTTTACTTTTACAGACATGCCTGATGGCCCATATGAAGCAGGCATCTGCAAATGTTCCCTGTCTCCCTGGAGTTTCGCTGGTACCCAGGGATTGGTTGCTATGGCTAGGAGACAAAATTTTTGTCCCAGAAGATATCCGAGTGACTGGTTTGGGACTTAGTCAGGACCATCCTCTGGTGGGTCATTTAAGAGTTCACAAGACTCTTGATTTATTACAGCGCATGTTTTGGCGGCCAGACTTGGAGAAGGATTGCAAGGAATACATGAACTCATGTGCCATTTGTACCAGGAGCAAGTCTGCTAGAAGCAAGGCCTGGGGCCTGATCAGACCACTGCCTTAGAGAATGATTGCCATGGACTTCATAGTGGAACTTCCTCCCTCAGGATGTTCAGCTATTTTTGTAGTGGTTGACCACTTGTCAAAGATGGCCCATTTCCTGCCACTCAAGAGTACGCCCACCGCCAAGGGAACTGCTGAGGTCTTCATTAAGGAGATTGTAAGGCTTCATGTGGTACCAGCAAATATCGTCTCAAACAGAGGGGTCCAATTTACTTCCCGTTTCTGGAAGGCATTATGTGGAGCATTAAAGATTGAACTATCTTTATCATCTTCTTACCATCCTCAGACTAATGGGCAAACCGAGATGACCAATCAGACACTTGAACAATATATCCGGTGCTTCACCACATTTGTCGAAGATGATTGGGTAGCGCTGCTACCATTGGCGGAATTTGCTTACAATAATGCCAAATACTCAGCTACGGGGCAATCTCTGTTCTTTTCAAACTATGGATTCCACCCATCCTTTTTACCTGATATTGTTTCAGAACCCAACGTCCCAGCAGTACAAAATACCGTTGATTTTCTTACCCTTAATAGTAAGCTGTTGCAAGAGGCGGTGATTAAGGTACAAGCAACTAATAAAAGGATTTTTGACAGGAAAAGGAGAGGGGATTCTCCAACCGGGTGATAAAGTGTGGCTGTCTACAGCTAACCTTCATTTGGCTTCCCCTTCAAAGAAGCTGGCACCAAGGTTTATTGGACCTTTTCCTGTCAAGAGAAGACTTAATGATGTGTCTTACAAATTGTCCTTACCAGACTCCCTCAGGATCCATCCAGTCTTCCACGTATCTTTATTAATTTGAAGCCCTCGGTTCCCAACTTCTTCCCAGGCAGATGTTCGGGGCCACCCGAACCCATGATTATCGATGGGGATGAAGAATACGAGGTAGAGACTATTGTGGATTGCAGGAAAAGGAGGAATCGGCTACAATATCTTATCAATTGGAAAGGATATGGCCCAGAAGAAAATTACTAGGAGCCTGAGCAGAATATCCACGCTAAGGAAATAATTCACACCTTCTTTCGTAGTCATCCACAAAAGAAGGGTCTATTGGGCACCTGAAGGTTGCCCATAAGGAGGGGGCAATGTCAGGGACATACTAGGCAAAATTCTGCAATGTCTCAAAGGCGCACTGGAGTGCGCAGGTGCAGACCTGCTTGTGCCCGTTTAGCCACAAACAAATGTTCTCCAGTGCGCATGCGTATGCGCGAAGGGGCGCACATGCGACCACGCACAGTTGCGCGCATGCACACGCAATAACCATTATGTTTGGCGCCTAGTGGCCTATATAAGGGCAGCAGGTGCAATTGTCCTTTGCTGTTTTGTCTGCAGGTGCTCCTGTATTCCTCCTGAACCTGTTGTATCCTGATTGTCGACCCGGCCTGTCTCCTTCCTCACTTGATTGCTGCCTGCCCTGACCTCTGCTCATTCCTGTGACTTTGCTTCTGCCTTATCCCTATCTGTTTATCCGTTACTAGATCTGGATTTGCTCACCCCCTGGTGGGGGCGACCCTGAGGACCGCCACCTGGTGCTAACACGCAGCAAAGTCCATCTTCATCATCAGGGGCTCTGGTGAATACCGGTTAGCGCTTAAACCAACCACCAATGAGGAACCAAATGCCTTACACCTCAAAGAAAAGCCAATAAGATTTGCGTTGCAGCCTTGTCCACTGTGTACATCCCAGGAATTGAGAATTGGCAGGCGGACTTCCTCAATTTTTAACGTCTAGACTTAGAAGAATGGTCTTGCCACCCCGGGGTGTTTCAAAACCTCTGTTGCAGGTTAGGGATACCAAACTTTGACCTCCTGGCTTCCAAGCTCCAAAACAAACTGGGGAAGTGTGTGTCCAAGTCATCCAGCCTTCATCGTGAATGATTTGCTGTCTCGGTTAAGTGAGTTCCACCTGATTTGCACATTTCTTCCTCTAAAAATCCTTCTTGCCAGCTACAGAGGATTGGCAGGGCAAGGTGGATCTTCTGTCTCAAGGGCTGGTTTACCACTGTGCATCTCAATTGCTGATTTAATGGCCTGGCTGTAGAAGGCCAGGTCCTGATACACAGTACCCTACGTAATTCAGTTATTCCTGTGCTCTTGAAAGCTAAAAAAAGGACTTTTTGCAAAGTCTGCCATCACACTTGAAAAGCATATTTCTCAGAGATTGAGGTAAGGAATTGCTATCACAGTAAACTCTGTGGGATGAACTCGTTGTTTTCTCTAGGCTGGTCTATATCAACATTTGCCTTCAGTTTCAAAAAGCATTAATCTCGGCACTAGCAATTAAGACCACTTGCCTCTCATCTAGGGTGTCACTTATATTGTTCCCTCTGCACATTCCATCCTGACTCCATGGGATCTCAGCCTAAATCTGTTGATTTTCCTGGAACTGACCTTTGAACTTATTAGGGATATGCCCCTTTCTACTCTCACCCACAAGGTCGCCTTCCTTTTTGCCATCACCTCTGTGAGGGGTGTTTGATTAGGTGGCTTTATTCTACATAAAAAACATTCTTGTGCTACACAGAGAAAAGGTCGTCTTGGGGCCAAGGGTCTCTTTTCTTTATAAAGTGGTTTCTTTCACCTTAACCAAAACGTTGCTCTCCCATTTCTATGTCCTGCCTCACGACATTCCAAGGAGATTTCTATCTATGGTCTACATGTTGTAGGTGCTGATCAAGTCTATCTCTCTGCTTAAGCTTACTTTAGAAAGAATAATTGTCTTTCTGAGGCTCCCTTTAGACATAGCTCCCAACTATCCCTGATTTTGAGGGACTGTCCCTGATTTTGAACAAAGGTTCTCTGTCCCTCTTTCCTCATTTGTCCCTTATTTTGGTCTGATCTATATAGTTGTATATAAAATACACTTTATATCTTTCAAAAAGTTTTATCCAGTGCTAAACCTTTCATCCAGTTTCTAAATCGCTGCATTTGTAAATGTCAAAAGCCAGTATAAAGGAATAGTAGTAATAAAAAAAGCACTTGTGGGTTTAACTAATCATTTTTTTTTATAATTCTACTTTAAGGGGCGTGGCAAGGGGCATGTCCCATATCTACACACTTTTTCTAATAAGTGCCCCTCATTCCCATCTCAAAAAGTTTGGAGGTATGCCTCTAGGAGACAACCTGTTTCTTGTTCCACAATCTTCAGGTGGATTCCAAAGCTCATAGTTTTAGCCTATATATAGGGTAAAGGTTCCACCTTACCTTGTCAAAGTGCTCTCTACTAGATCAGTTAGTGCTTCCTGGGCTTTTCAACATCAGGCCTCTGTTTCTCAAATTTTCAGGGCTGCCATCTAGTCTTCTGTTTAAAGAATTGTCAAGTTTTGCCAGGGGAACTTCGGGCCCCACCTGATGCCAACATTTGGTGGCTCTGTGACCCTTTTTGAGTGCCTTTTGTTAATCCTATTGTTCATGTAGGCCTGTTGGCATTTGTTTACTTTGCTTCAGAGCCAACTGTTGGACTTGTTTTGGACATCTCTGGATGTACCTGAATTACTCATCCCTTGTCCTTTTATGTAAAAAAACAGGAATTTTACTGTATTAGTGACACTCTTTTTGGTTTCCATTTTGACTGAAACCAATCCATCTTGTATTCTTCTACAAGAAAAGTACAGTACTTTTCTAACCTCTTGAGATAAGTTAGCTAGCTGTCAGCATGTACCAGGATGAGTTGGTTTTAACCAGTCTGCTTGATGGACATTTAGTAGATAAGGACTAGTGCTGTCAGTGTTGCACAGAAGTGTATATAAACCGCTTGCCATAGCCAATACATTTTAGAATCTACTTATGCACTGCAAACCTGTCAGTGTTAATTTATTTTGTGCACATTTTAAAGGGATTTTTTCTTTTACAACAATCCTGTCTAAAACAATTTGGCAAGCCCTGAGCCAGGAATGAACATGGTAAACCGCACAGCTGAATGAACCCACACACAGACCCCAGGACTCGGACACAAAAGATGTCTCGTAAACAATTTTTACCTTACTTTCTTTAATGAGTGTCGATTTGCAGGTAACCTAGCCTCACAATGTGGACCTATGTTGTATTTTTTTTCTATCTATAACACGACTTATCGTAAAATCACTTTCTTGAAGTTAAGGAGACACAGGCCCCCTTCTCTTCTTATAATCCACTCCTACTATTGTTTTGCTACCAAACTGAAGTATGATGGGAGTGGGAGGGTTTATACTAGGTTGTTATAACGGGTTTGTTTACTAGTGTCTAATCCCCTAAAGGTAGCAGCATAACCCTAGGTACTTGAATACTCATCCCGTGTCCCTTAATGCTCTCTCTGAACAGGATTTTATGGTAAGTCAAAAATACTATTTTCTTTCCAGAGAAGCAATGAAATACAATCATATTTAAAGTACAACTATGTTTTTCTCAATCAATAATTGTATTAAGAGAAGTATGTGGATTACAGAGGCATTATGATTCTGAGGCCATACATTAGTAGTATGCACCAGCATAAGCAGAAATATTTGTAATCAATTCAGCTTTCAATTTCAAATGGAGGCGTTATTTCTGACAGTGTAATCTTATCTGTGGGTTGAGTAAAGCCTTATAAACATGCAATGTTCACGTAAGAGTAAAAACATAAAGAGTGCGAGAGGAGGGATAAATCGTGGAAATAGGGAAAAGAGAGGAGAAAGGAGTGGGTATGGAGATGTGGGGAGTCTCTCGGATTAGGTATGGATCTAGGTAGTATACATCCCTTGGTAGGAGCAAGGTCACAATTAAATAATTTTCTTGTTCAAGGTTCACTATTTTTTATTTTTTTACATGTGCCAAGCTCTCATAAATGTGTGACACAAGTATTAATGCACATTTTATTATGTGTTATTTCACATTAAAAAATCCTCTCCTCCTTCTCTCTACATCCCAGCAAGCCTTGCCCAGTAAAACATGGAGAACCAAGGACAATTCAGTCCCCTGGATGTGGAGGGTTTCATCCTAGAGGTGCAGGAGCACCCCAATGTGTATGACCTCAGAAATTCCCATTATAAATGCTGGGTGAAGAGACAGATTTCCTGGGCACAAAAAACAAGGCAGATGTTCCTGGATTGGGAGCCCCACTGTGTCAAAAAACAAAACATCTATGATAAGCCTCTGTAGTGCCCTGTAGGTTTTGCTGATACTGTGCTAAAATTAGTTTGTTGTCATTATACAAACCTGGCAGGAAATGTTTGTTATCTTTGCAGTAGGAAATGTGCAGACATGTGAGTCCTGTTAGAAGTTTGTTTACGGTATTGTAGCTGGAGGTTAGCAAATATTCACTTATCAAAGATGTAGAACTGTGCGATTTTTTGCTGGGAGACATCTATATAGAAGCTGTAAGAAAACATAACAATAATTGTTATGAAAAATAAGGCATGTAAAGAGGTTTACCTAATTATGACTGTTTTAAAACAGCCAAAGAAACAACAAAGTATAGCAAAAAAAATGTTTACTCTTTTTTAAAGGTAATAGCCTTAAGGTACCCTGGCAACTGTCCTGTGGGAGACACAAGGAAGCATGAAAATTCATCTGGAATGTGTGCACCTTACATGCTGTCTCAAGTTGCAGATTCATGGTCCCTTTCTATATTGTGGACTAATAAGTCCTCAAAACGGAAACCATCACATTAGTGAACAAATTGTTAAGCGCTCATGCAGCTTTGATTGCAGTGATAGCAGTTTGCATGTTTAGGTTGATGGGAATGTACAAAAACACAGCTTATTGGAAAGGATCCCAAATATACATTTGGCAGCTCTTTATGCTGTGCTCTGATGAGATGACATTTAAACATCCTCTTCTGCACATCTAGTAAGCAATTTGAATAGGGCCTTAGCAGGTTGTCACCTAGGGCAAAGGCCTCATCCTCAACATAGTCACAAGGTAGCGTTGGGCCTCCCAAGTGGATAGATCCAGTATGTTCACCTGTTTTGTGTCTCTTCTTTGTTTTGCAATTGTGCGACAGTTGTCGCAGCTGCCGCCATGAAGCGTTATATATTTTCCATATAATCTATAGCTCACAAGGGCTGACAGTAAATCTACACTTATACTGCAGTCCTTAGAATTATCTCAATGGTGGGAAGAAATAATATGACAGAAGTTCCATATTGTAAGGCTATATTCATACAGCCAAACAGCAGTGGTCAGGAATGGCAAGACTCTATTGATAAACAGTGTTTGCACACACTATGTGTGACCAGCAGCAACTGTTTGATTTGTACAAATCAATGGCTAGAACCACTGCTGTTCACATGTAACCGCTAATCCAATTGGCTACTTGCTGATAGAGCTTCTTTCTGACCCAGGATACAGACAGCATGTGTCCAGGGACTGCATTTCTACAGAGTTCTGGCTGCAGACAAATTGGTGACAGCTAATTGGCCAGTTTGAATGCAGCAAAAGCACAGAGTGTTACTGTGTTCAGAGGAAGTATTTAGACACCTCTGAATAGAGCAAACTGTCCACAGATACACACTTATGTGAATGTAGCCTAAGGTGCAGCATTATAGTCAATTTTAGGCCAGGAGCCAGGGCAGGTGGCAGATACGCATTGAAGCTGGTAGAAAGAGCGGTTCGGAAACAGGCATTTTAGTCAATCAATTGACTGGCCAGGACTCAAATCATGAAACAATATAAACAGTGCCTGACACTGACTGGCTATTTTGCTCATGTGCTGTTTTTATTATTTTTCAAAAACGTTTATTTTTCAAAGAAACATTGAATACAGGGAGCCCCAGTGACATTAGCATTACAGTGCACTGATTTCTACAGAGAGAGCAAAGAAGATTGCCTCCTTCTAATTACTTTGCAAAACTCTATTAATGTTTCACTTTTACTCCAGATGCAAGAAGAAGGATTTTGAAAAGAGAGTTCATGAGCTGTATACTACTGTGTAAATGATGTGGGTGGTTTATACTGTGTGAATGATGTGGGTGGTGGGGATTTGTTAGCAATTTGAATTACATAAGTTTGGAAGTAGAAAAAAAAATGCGTGTGGCACTCAATCCAACTCAGAGTCTTATGTTCCCAAATGAAAAAGCCAACAAGGTGATTCACATTAATTGAATCGTAAATGATCCAAATTCAAGTGTGTTTCAAAGTGTAATATAACAAAATAAATACTTTTTAAAAAGATTGTAAGAAAGAAATATCTAAAAACAATGCAGCTGCTTCTGTCACCGTGGCTGCCTAGCCATCACCAATCAGGAGAGCATCTGATATTCATTAATTCATTCATGTTTGTGAGTGCAACATTATTATTTATTTCATTCATAAATCTTACATGTTACACTATATGGTTGCTTGGCACCCCTCTCTCCTCCCCTTGTGTTTTTATAAATCTCGAAAGTAGTCAGATCTTAGAGAAGGTACATTTATTTTGCTATTGAATTCATTGCTAGTAATAGAATACTCCAGTAGTGAAAGCAAAGGTTTTGTTCTGAGAAAGGCTGCTTTTACCATAATGGCACTCGTGAGCCAGTGCCAAAGGGCAAGCAGTGTTAGATCAGTATTTTCAGCATACAAATCATGCATAATGATTTTTCTCTTCTGGGCATCTATGCACAATTTTGTCTTAATCTCAAAACCTGTAGGGATCAAGTGGGTTCAGGAGGTGTAGAGAGCTCTCCTTCCTCTTGTTTGAGGGTCGGTACAATGGTAAAGCAGACCCCATGCTGTCTCCAGTAGTGTATACTTACATAAATGTTACTATGATAAACACATTAGCCACAGGGATGAACTTTACATAGAGGGATGTACTTCTGGCGTGCCTGGATCAGCACAGTGTCTAAAATCAAAACCCTGACTGTAAGAAGTTGAACAGGGCTGAGGATCACATACAGTTTGTTGGTCGGGGCAGATCACTCAGATGTGGACTATATGCCCTGAGCACTTACCAGACAAGTGGAAGAATCCACGGTGACAATGTGAGTTTCAGTCCTTTTAATAATATATTATTTGAAGGAAGGATTATGATTTATTTTCTATCATTTTACATAAATAGTTGAGATTATATTCTTGTGTCCTACACCTATTAAATTGTTGCTGTTTAACATTATTTTTATATTTGACTAATATATGCCCTTACTTTTTATTCTGCTTCACTGAATGTTGTTAATCATGTAGGTTGTCCATATTGTACTGCTATATGTTAACTAGTATTTGACACAGTTACCTAAACCATTCATCATTTCTTAATCTTCTCCCTTTCAGGAATGCCCGAGGAGAGCTGTTTGCTAATCAGCTCAATGGAGAACACGAGCTACATGAATTATTGGTTTTCCTGCAAAAAAAAAAAATTTACATTTCTGAACATACTCTTTCATTTCCACCTTTTTGAAATTTACACTGCTCCTGATTTGGCACAACTCATTTTTCTAGAATGACTACACACTGTTGGTCAGAATCCACACAATCTCTGCAACAAATAATGATACCACTGCCATTTATATGAAACGAAAGGCCTTTGGTGAGTGAGATTCCAAATGAGGGATACATTCATTCCACAGTTTGATGTAACTCAATACCCACTTATACAGTAGCAGATTCTGACCACAGTTGAAATTCATCAGTGTCTGTCACGCTCGTTAAATCATTAGCAAGTGATGCATTATTAAAGAGGTTTTAGGACAGAAAGGCTCAGGACTACTATTGATAAGCAAATGTTGCTGATATTTTCTGGTGTGATAAACCAGACTAGAAAGTAATAGCTGTAAAACTCTGCACTGATTTATAGGACAACAAAAGCCACTTTAACCGGGTAAAGCAACATTTATTTTCTTTGTATTGTAGAATTACTCAATTAAAAAAAGTGTTCATATCGTGGCAATATAAGTGCAATTAAAAAAAAATGCATAATATAAACAGACCTTGATTCATTAAACTGCAAAGTCCAAATGTTTGCAAATGTAAAATAAATTGCTGTATTTGCACATGCAAATCTGGCCTGCATCAAGAAAGCTTTCACTTGAAAGAAGATGTTGCGCTATTATATACATTTTTCTGATAATATACAGCTGCATCTTACAAAGTTAGAATATAATAAAAAACTTAATGTATTAATTTAATTCAGTAATTCAATTCAAAAAGTGAAACTCATATATTATATAGATTCATTACACACAGACAGATATATTTCAAGCATTTATTTATTTATTTTAATTTTAAGGATTATGGCTTACAGCTAGTGAAAACTAAAAAATTATTATCTCAGAGAATTAGAATATTGTGAAAAAGTTCAATATTGTAGACTCATGGTGTCACACTCTAATCCGCTAATTAACTCAAAACACATGTAAAGGTTCCCTGAGCCTTTAAATGGTCTCTCAGTCTGGTTCAGTAGGTTGCACAATCATGGGGAAAACCGCTGACTTGACAGGTGTCTAGAAGACACCCTCCACAAGGAGGGTAAGTCATAAAAAGTCCTTGCTAAAGCAGCTGGCTGTTCACAGAGTGCTGTATCTAAGCATATTAATGGAAAGTTGAGTGAAAGGAAAAAGTGTGGTAGAAAAAGGTGCACAAGCAGCTTTGAGAGGATTGTGAATCAAAGGCCGTTGAAGAATTTGGTGGAGATTCACAAGGAGTGGACTACGACTGGTGTCAGTGCTTTAAGAGCCACCACACACAGACGTATCCAGGACATGGGCTACAACTGTCGTATTCCTTGTGTCAAATCACTCCTGACCCAGAGACAATGTCAGAAGCATCTTACCGGGGCTTGTGTATACCAGGTATTGGTACACTAATTGGCAGCAGCATTTTTTACACTGCACCAGAACCAACCACAGTGTCCCTGATCCTTATCCATACCATTCGCACTGTCACAAGACCAATGCAGCTAGCCACAGTGTCAGTGTCACCACACCAGTGCCACTGTCACCACATCAGTGCAGACAGTGTTTCTGTTTGTTAACCACACCAGTACCGTGTCACCAGACCAGTGTAATTTAACAAGTGTGTTCCTGATAACTTACACAATAGTAAAGCGTCAACACTGGCAAGATAGGTCCTAGGACAAGGAATCTCGTACATGAGGTCATCATGCGGCCATCTCTGCACCAAGCTAACTTGCCAGTGTTTGTGAAAGACGAGCGGTTCACGGGCAAAACACTGCCTATAGTGCTGTTTCTGGTAAGTGCAATATTTTATCCTACTACTAAATTAGAGTTGTAAACAGAGAACTCTAGGGTTGTGTGCTTTTTCTCCCTGCATGTATGCTGTTTGTATCAATGCAATTTTTTTATAAAAAAAAGATAATTTTTACAGGAGCAGTGATTTTAATGATGCTTATAGTGAAACAGTAAAAAGGAAAGATTCCTTAAAATATAGTGCCTGGGGGGTCCCCTTAGTCCGCCTGTAAAGTGGCGCATCTGTACCGTGTATAGAACCTGCTGCAGCAAAACTGACATTTATAAAGAAAAAAAAAACATCTAAATTGCCAGCAATACAAAAATTTTGAAGAGATATTGCTAGAGATGAAGTAAAAAGCACCACATCCCTTTAATTGAGTAACTACAATGGAGGGGGGCAAGTGGGACTTTAACGGTGCTAAATGATGGAGAAAAATCTGAATTCTCAAAAATTGTACATTTTATTACACATCAAAAGTGAGGACAAGACAATACATCAATATAAAATGATAAAATCAAGAAAATGCACTCGAAAATATCAACTCCACATGTTTCGCCATCTTCATAATAGCTTCTTCAGGAGTTTTCATAGACATTTCTCGAGAGTGAACATTTCTGGGTAACAAAAGGAGAAAACATAAAAGACATGACATGTACATGTATATAGGGCTTATCTCAATGGTCCTAATGTTGAGTGCCCAATTGATTTACATAATTATAAGGACAATGATACAAATAAAGTACCTTAAGATAACCTGAGCCCTTTCTTATGCCGAGGGTGGAGGCAATAGAGGTGACGCCACCAGAGCAAGCACAGAGGGGGAGGGGAACCGAGACCTTCAGACTCCTAGAGTTGAACCATAGAGAGGGTGACAGCCAAGCTAGAAATGATGGGTAAAGATAATAAAACCAGAGCATAGGAATACATTTCAACCCAAAATTGCTATGTCTCCAATTGGTATGGGACTAAATATCAGGTAGAAAAAATTACCAAAATAGTCACCTGATTATGAATAAATGTGCAGTTGATTCATTAGGTACCTCAATGTAACAAAGACAGGAAGGGAAAATGGAGTCCCCTTAATAACCCCCAAATGGGAAGTATCCCTTGAAACAAGAAGAAATGGAATTTGTTGAAAATAGTAATAAATATAATGTAGGGTCTGTCAAATTTTGAGGGTATGAATACTTACCCAAAATTGACAAGATTCAGCACCTAAATTGTCATGCAATATTCAAAAGGTCACCGCCATTTCAATTCAACAAATTTTCCAATAGTACACTCAAAAATGAAGGAGACTGCATGAAAGGAGAAAGAAAAAGGCATGGAAGGACATAGTCAGCATTAGAATCTACCAAGGATGTAAGGAGAGAAGCAGGGTTTAAAAGATTTCATTTACCGCAAATGGTCTCAAAGATCATGTGTCGTTCCCCGGTGGTCTAGTGTAATACTGACCATGTGGCGCCAGCATTTATACACCCTCTCCACTGACGTCACCGAGGGAGTGAGAGCGAGGTACGCCCAGTGGTCCAATGGAGGCCGAAGAGGAAGTGCGTCATTGAGACGCGACCGCATCACGTTATTCCGCCGGAACCGGAAGGTCGGGGATGACAACATCCGGTCCGGACATGAATGTGTCACGGAACCATGAACCAGACGTACAACAACAGATAAGTGAAAATAAGAAAGCTTTATTGAAAAACAAGCTATAAAGCAAAAGTCCAAACGGATGGCGAAACTGATGCAGAGTCTTAGCGAAGCCAGGGGTCAGGAACCAGGAGGGTAGTCAGACGAAGCCGGGATCAGGAACCAGCAGGGTAGTCAGACGAAGCCAGGATCAGGAACCAGCAGGGTAGTCAGACGAAGCCAGGATCAGGAACCAGAAGCAGCAGCAGTCTTAGAAGCATGTGAACACAGGAGGACCAAGCAGGGAACTGAAGCCACAGACCTCCTATATATATGAGCTAGGCATTCAGCTCCTCCCAGTGGGAAGGAGGAGCCGCAGGGTGGGAGGCTACAAGAAACCCAGAAACCAAGATGGCCGCCAGCACATGTCAAACGAAGGAGAACAGCAAGAAGGTAAGACCATGACAGTACCTCCCCCTCAAGGGCCCCTCCTCCGCGGAGTAAAGAACGGTTTCTGAGGGAAGCGTGCGTGGAAGGCTCGGAGCAAGGCAGGAGCATGGACATCTGCGGAGGGAACCCAGGAACGCTCCTCTGGACCATAACCACGCCAATGAACCAAAAACTGCACCCGACCGCGGACCAGGCGTGAGTCCAGGATATTGCTCACCTCATACTCCTCACGATTGCCCACTCGGACCGGACGAGGCCGAGGAACCGAGGAAGTGAAACGATTACACACCAGTGGCTTCAACAGGGAGACATGAAACACGTTGGAGATCCGCATGCCAGGAGGAAGCGCAAGGGCATAGGCTACCGGGTTTACCCTGCGAAGCACTCGGAAGGGACCAACAAAGCGAGGCGCCAGCTTGGGAGTGGGCACTCGAAGGTTGAGGTTGCGGGTGGACAACCATACACGGTCTCCGGCCTGGTAGGAAGGAGCAGGCGCTCGTCTGCGATCAGCCTGGAGTCTCTGGCGCTGCGCAGAGATCTCAAGGGACTTCTGGATCTGTACCCAAGAAGCACGTAGGACGGAAAGGTGATCCTCCACAGCCGGAATATCCTGGGGAGAGAATACCTTCGGTAACACGGCAGGTTGGAACCCATAGTTGGCCATGAAGGGAGACGTCCCAGAGGAAGAGTTCAACGCCGTGTTCCTGGCAAACTCAGCCCAAGGCAGGAGGTCAACCCAATTGTCTTGGTGATCGGAGACATAGCAACGAAGCAATTGCTCCAAGGCCTGATTGGATCGTTCTGCGGCCCCATTGGACTGAGGGTGGTAGGCCGAGGAGAAGGAGAGATGAATCCCCAACTGGGAGCAAAAGGCGCGCCAGAACCTGGACACAAACTGACTCCCCCGATCCGACACAATCTCCTTGGGCAAACCGTGCAACCGGAAGACCTCCCTGGCAAAAATCGTGGCCAACTCCTGTGCAGAGGGTAACTTCTTGAGAGGAACACAGTGGCACATTTTGGAAAACCGATCCACAATCATGAGAATGACCGTATGGCCTCGGGATGCAGGGAGGTCCACAATGAAATCCATCCCCAGGTGTGACCATGGGCGCTCCCCGGTGGCTAAGGGTTGCAGAAGGCCCAACGGAAGGTGCCGAGGGGACTTACTCTGGGCACAAACGGAGCATGCCGCTATATATGCGGCGATGTCGGAACGTAGGGAAGGCCACCAGAACAGACGTGAAACAGCCCAGGACAGCTGATTCTTTCCAGGATGCCCCGCGGTCTTGGAGTTATGGTAGGTTCGCAACAACCGAGTGCGCAACTCCTCAGGCACAAAACATCTGCCGTTGGGTCTCCCAGAGGGAGCACCAGATTGAGCCGCCAAAATCTGCTCACCCAGGGGAGAGGTCAGGCTGGTGCGAATGGCGGCCAGGATCTGATTCGGAGGTATGACCGAAGTCGGAATCGACTCCTCCCTGGACAGGTCGGAGTACTGCCGTGATAAGGCATCCACCCTGATGTTCTTGGAACCGGGTAGGTAGGAGACCACGTAATTAAAACGTGACAAGAACAGAGCCCATCTGGCCTGACGTGGTGTCAATCTCTTGGCCTCAGAGAGGTAGGTCAGATTCTTGTGGTCCGTCAGGATGAGGACCGGAACCACCGAACCCTCGAGCAAGTGCCTCCATTCTTTAAGAGCCTGCACGATGGCCAATAACTCCCTGTCACCAATCTGGTAGTTGCACTCCGTGGAAGACAGTTTCCGGGAGTAAAACCCACAAGGAAGCAGAGGACCCTCTGGTGTTCTACGCTGAGACAGAAGGGCGCCTACTCCCGTCTCAGACGCGTCCACCTCGAGGACAAAGGGCAACCCAGGGTTGGGATGCTACAGAATCGGAGCCGACACAAAGGCGGACTTTGGAGCCTCAAAAGCTCGGATGGCCTCGGGCGGCCAGACCTGGGAATTACTGCCCTTCCTGGTCAGATCCGTGAGAGGCTTGGCTAGCATGGAAAAGTCCCTGATGAACTTCCGATAATAATTGGCGAAGCCCAAAAAGCGCTGCAGGGAGCGAAGACCACTGGGCTGGGGCCACTGTAAGACAGCCGAAACCTTCTCAGGATCCATGGAGAACCCCTCAGCGGAAATGATGTAACCTAAGAAGGTTACCTGGGATCTGTGAAATTCGCATTTCTCAAGCTTACCGAACAGCTTGTTCTCTCGTAACCGTTGCAACACTCGTTTGACATCCAGAATGTGGGTCTCCATGGACTCAGAATATACCAAGATGTCATCCAAATAGACCACCACACACTGCTGCAACAGGTCACGGAAAACATCGTTGATGAATTCCTGAAAGACTGCGGGCGCATTGCACAGCCCAAAGGGCATAACCAAGGATTCATAATGACCGGTCCTGGTGTTAAACGCGGTCTTCCACTCATCGCCCGCCTTGATCCTTACGAGGTTATATGCCGCCCTCAGGTCGAGTTTGGTAAAAACCGTGGCCCCTTTAAGGCGATCGAACAGCTCGGAAATCAAGGGTATCGGGTAAGCGTTCTTGATCGTGATGCGATTGAGACCCCTGTAATCGATGCAAGGCCTCAACTCACCGCCCTTCTTTTTCACAAAGAAAAATCCAGCCCCTGCCGGGGACGAGGATTTGCGAATGTGTCCGCGTGAAAGCGCCTCCCTCACGTACTCCTCCATGGCCTTATTCTCCGCTACCGACAGTGGATAGACTTTGCCACGAGGAGGAACGGCACCAGATTGTAACTCGATGGCACAATCGTATGGGCGGTGCGGAGGTAGGGCAACCGCGCGCACCTTATCGAATACATCCCGGTACTCCTCGTATTCAGGGGGCAACAGAGAGTCCGAGGAAGTACACAGCAACTTGACAGGCCCATGGATGCAACTAGCCCCACACTGCGGTGACCACGAGAGGATCTCGGCCGATCTCCAATCGAAAATCGGATTATGCTTCTGGAGCCAGGGGTACCCCAAGACCACCGAGTAGTGTGGAGACGAAATAACCTGGAAGCAGACCGACTCTCTGTGGACGGCACCAATGGCTAACCCCACTGGAAGGGTCTCATGAGTCACGTGTGGCGGCAGAAGGGGTCTGCCGTCTATCGCCTCAAGAGCCAGAGGAGAACCTCGCGCCTGCAGAGGAATGGAATTGGCGGCAGCGAACACACTATCAATGAACAAACCACCAGCACCAGAGTCCACCAACGCCTGGGTCGTCACCGAGCCCCCGACCCAGGAGAGGACAACAGTGATCAGTGGTTTGTCAACACGAGAAACCGGGGACGAGGAGACTCCACCCAAGATCTGCCCCCGACAGGATCTCAGGTGCGAGCGTTTCCCGGACGGTTCGGACATGCCAACCGAAAATGCCCACCGAGACCACAGTACATGCATCGGCCCTCGCGTCTCCGGAGTACCCTCTCCCCCTCGGACAGGCGAGCAAACCCCAGCTGCATGGGTTCACCCCCAGACAAGTCATCCCCAGGAGGCGTGGGAGGAGAGGGAGGCACGGGTGGGACAGCAAAGGTAGGCGTCAATCTGTTAGGAGGCCTCCGCAGACTCTCCTTAAAGGAAGGTCTCTCCCTGAGTCTGGTGTCAATCAAAATCAGGAAAGAAATAAGAGACTCGAGCTCCACTGGTAGGTCCTTAGCTGCAACCTCATCCTTTAAGGCATCCGAGAGACCATGAGAGAAAGCAGCGACCAGAGCCTCATTATTCCAGCCCACCTCTGCTGCCAGGGTACGAAACTCAATGGCGTATTCAGCTACGGATCGTGAACCCTGTCTGATGGACATAAGGAGCTTCGCAGCAGAGGCAGCACGAGCCGGCACATCGAATACCTTCCGAAGAGAAGCAACAAAACCGGAAAACTCGGCAACCACCGGATTGTTGTTCTCCCATAAAGGGCTGGCCCAGGCCAAGGCCTTGTCTGAGAGCAGCGAGATTAAGAAGCCCACCTTTGATCTCTCAGTAGGAAAGGCATGTGGCAGCAACTCGAAATAAATGCCCACCTGGTTAAGGAAACCTCGGCACTGAGTTGGCTCTCCCCCAAAGCGCTGTGGAAGGGGGGCAGAACCGGACATACCCCGAAACACCGCAGGCGCAACAACAGGTGTCGGGGTAGACTCTGGCGCAACAACCGGAGCGGCAGTAGGAGCGGACCCAGGAGCGACAACCGACCCATCGGCAACGGGAGCGAAATGAGCCGTGCGTTCAAGCAGGGTTTGCAACGCCACGGCGAACTGACCCAACAGGTGATCCTGCTGATCAAGTCTGGCAACCAGCGTGGGTAGTGAGGATGGCCCTGTACCGTCAGAATTCATGGCCTGTGGTACCGTGCGTTCAAGCAGGGTTTGCAACGCCACGGCGAACCGACCCAACAGGTGATCCTGCTGATCAAGTCTGGCAACCAGCGTGGGTAGCGAGGATGGCCCTGTACCGTCAGAATTCATGGCCTGGTCCTAATGTCACGGAACCATGAACCAGACGTACAACAACAGATAAGTGAAAATAAGAAAGCTTTATTGAAAAACAAGCTATAAAGCAAAAGTCCAAACGGATGGCGAAACTGATGCAGAGTCTTAGCGAAGCCAGGGGTCAGGAACCAGGAGGGTAGTCAGACGAAGCCGGGATCAGGAACCAGCAGGGTAGTCAGACGAAGCCAGGATCAGGAACCAGCAGGGTAGTCAGACGAAGCCAGGATCAGGAACCAGAAGCAGCAGCAGTCTTAGAAGCATGTGAACACAGGAGGACCAAGCAGGGAACTGAAGCCACAGACCTCCTATATATATGAGCTAGGCATCCAGCTCCTCCCAGTGGGAAGGAGGAGCCGCAGGGTGGGAGGCTACAAGAAACCCAGAAACCAAGATGGCCGCCAGCACATGTCAAACGAAGGAGAACAGCAAGAAGGTAAGACCATGACAGAATGTATGCAGAGGAGGTAACAGATTGCCAAGAAGCAATCTAAGAAGGATCCAAATGAAACTGACAGCATTGTTAAAGACCGGATTTCAAAGGAATGTATCCGCAATGCCTATACAATGGGGAAAGAATCCAAAGACACGAAAAGGTCATAAAAAAGGGAAAATTACCCCATCTAGTGAATCAGTCAGTGTTGTAGTGCAGATGACAATTAAATAAGAAAGATTTGATGAAACTCCATAAAAGGACAGCTGGGCGTTTTGAAACGGTGCTGCTACTAACTAGGTTGGACCATTTTTCCTGGAAAATAAGTGTAGGGCACCGCGGGTGCCCATATGGGCAACCATAACAGAGGCTGGAAATAGGCTCGAATCCATGGGGTCCCCCAATGTGCCTACCCCGGGGTGTGCCACCTATAGACGCATCCACATAATGGCGGGGGTCAGGAAAAAATATACAATGGACAAATCACAGAATGTTCTTGTTCTTTAAACGGTAAATAAACCACATCTACAAAAATAAACACATGTAGGCAATTTTGCCAAAATATATGTGTTGTGCCAATGAAAGGCACCTAGAAAAAAGGACTTTGTAACAAGAGTACAAAATCCAAAATGCTGGCCAGCATCGGAAGTCCTGTGCTGAATCAGCAATAAATACAATTGACATTATCTAGCCTAGAAAGGGTTTGAAACTGATGGATTCATTTATACCCGGATACTGAATAGCTGATAAATTAAATATCCATTTGGTTTCACGTTGCAATAAATTTCTATCTACACTTCCACCTCTTTCATTCAGTGGGATGTGTTCCAAAGCAAAAAAGGTCATCATCCTATCATCAAAGCCATGGTATAAACCCATATGTCAATGCATGACAATTTAGGTGCTGAATCTTGTCAATTTTGGGCAAGTATTCATACCCTCAAAATTTGACAGACCCTACATTATATTTATTACTATTTTCAACAAATTCCATTTCTTCTTGTTTCAAGGGATACTTCCCATTTGGGGGTTATTAAGGGGACTCCATTTTCCCTTCCTGTCTTTGTTACATTGAGGTACCTAATGAATCAACTGCACATTTATTCATAATCAGGTGACTATTTTGGTAATTTTTTCTACCTGATATTTAGTCCCATACCAATTGGAGACATAGCAATTTTGGGTTGAAATGTATTCCTATGCTCTGGTTTTATTATCTTTACCCATCATTTCTAGCTTGGCTGTCACCCTCTCTATGGTTCAACTCTAGGAGTCTGAAGGTCTCGGTTCCCCTCCCCCTCTGTGCTTGCTCTGGTGGCGTCACCTCTATTGCCTCCACCCTCGGCATAAGAAAGGGCTCAGGTTATCTTAAGGTACTTTATTTGTATCATTGTCCTTATAATTATGTAAATCAATTGGGCACTCAACATTAGGACCATTGAGATAAGCCCTATATACATGTACATGTCATGTCTTTTATGTTTTCTCCTTTTGTTACCCAGAAATGTTCACTCTCGAGAAATGTCTATGAAAACTCCTGAAGAAGCTATTATGAAGATGGCGAAACATGTGGAGTTGATATTTTCGAGTGCATTTTCTTGATTTTATCATATTATATTGATGTATTGTCTTGTCCTCACTTTTGATGTGTAATAAAATGTACAATTTTTGAGAATTCAGATTTTTCTCCATCATTTAGCAATACAAAAATGTGAAGAAAAAAAAAAAACGCACGGGGGTCCATATCAGAACCGAATTGTAAGGGGAACACTTCGCCAAAACAAAACAAAAAAGCATGGGTCCCCACTAAGATCCATACCAGACCCTTATCAGAGCATACAGCCCAGCAGGTCAGAAAAGGGGCCCCCCAGATTCCAGCCCCCTCCCTATGTGAATGAGTATGGGGTACATTGTACCCTTACCCATTCACCAAAAAAAAAAAAAAGTAAAAAATAAAGGAGGCAGTTTTTGACAATTTCTTTCTGCTTGCTCTGCCGGTTGACAGTTCTTAAATAGGTGCATGCTGGGTCATGACGTTGCAAGGTGGTGGTACCCCAGGTGATGTCACCAGGTGGCCCCACCCCTTACCTATTTAAGAACTGTCAGACGGAGGAACAGGCATTCGGCGGTTAGCCTTCATTACGGGCGGATCATTTTTTATTTTTTCAGTTGTGTCGGTGAGGCGGGTGTTATGATTAACAATGGATCTACATCAGAGGACATTGTTTTTTTTCTTCTTTAATAAAGGAATTGTTAAAAACTGCCTTCTGTCTTATCTTTTTTGACACTTTTTTTTCTAGTGAATGCGTAAGGGTACAATGTACCCCATACTCATTCACATGGGAGGGAGGCAGGGATCTGGGGGCCCCCTTGTTAAAGGGGCTTCCAGATTCTGATAGGCCCCCTGCCTGCAGACCCCCACAACCACCGCCCAGGGTTGTTGGGACAAGGCCCTTGTCCCCATGTCCCCATCAACATGGAGGGGGGCACTCCCTTGTCCTCCCCTTTCCTGCCCTGCCAGGCTGCATGCTCAGATAAGGGTCTGGTAGGGATTTTGAGGGGGACCCGCCGCCGTTTTCTTTGAAATTGTGGCTTGGGGTTCCCCTAAAATCCATACCAAACCACCATTTTTGTTCGCTTTTTTCTATTGCCAGCCATGTTTTTTTTCCATTCAGCGGTCAGCAGGGGAAGCCCGTTGACAACTGATAACTTATCCGTTGTTGAGGACGCTGCGGCTGGCTTCCAGGCCCCCTCCTTAACCACCAGCTATCCACAGTGTCTTGATTGGGCACATCTGGGCTTATAGTGCACTGTGAAGCACGCAGTGTATTGTGGGGCACTCGACTGGCAAACCCACAAATCCGAGTGACCCACAAATTTGGATGTTTGCGAACGGGCGATGTTCGGGCCGAACCATCTCTAGTGGTGAATTGTGGCTTTATCGCTGCTGACCAGAACAGTGATGAGTGAGAAAGCTTACATTGAATTAGAAGGTGCTACATGGAGAGCTGCTGATTGGAGTGAGGAACTTGTGAATGACATATAATGCATTTGTGCACAGCAGTCATGTTAGAAGAAAAAGAAAGGGCACACTGCAATGCAATATAACAACAATTTGCAGTGTAACTCAATGCACTTTACACCACGTTGCAGGCCATGTGCAATATGTGCTATGCGTTGCTGTGCGGTGTGGCGTGAACAAGCCCTGACAGTCTTGAAAACAGAGCTTAGGAATCTTGCATTATCCAGTTGTCATAACGAATCAATTTTTTTTAATTGTGTGTGCTTGCACAAAACTGTATACTAACCTGTTAGAGTAGAAGTGTCTTTCCAGGCCCGTAATTTGTGAGTAGTGGCGGGGTGTGTTTCCCTATGTACATAAAAGTACAAAAATAATTCCTTCTATCTGGCATAACATGAACTGTATAAAAAGATAGTGGTAAATGTCTAGAATTAATGTGTAACTTGAAGATGTATCCTCCTAAGTTCCAGAGGCCTTGGGGGGGGTTGCTGCTGAGGCCTAACTTTATTATTTTTCCTAGCAATTCAGTACTGAAGAGGTGCCAATATGTTGGGTTGCATTCTGATGGAATGAAATATAATAGAACTTCTATAAAAACTAAACTAAGATGAAATGACTGCCAGTATATGAGTTTGGATTATACACCTGGATACACACCTAGTTACATTTTGTAATTATTCTCATTAAAGTCCAATTTTTTTAGCAAGGTGATTTTGTGCTGTGTCTATGTTCAAATCACTTTTTGTGCAATAATTGGATTTGACATTGATCAGGCTGTTTGCTAATTTCCTTACTTCACCAAGAAAATAATGACTTTGCTTATTGTTAATGAGTCTTCTTCAATCCAATATATTCTAACAGATACAGATAAATACCAGTGTTACAATTCAGTGCATACACCAGCTAAAAATTAGGTGCAGCTTCAACATTATTATGAATTAGCTATATGGGTGTACTGTCATCAAGTAATGACTGATTAATTTAAAATATCTTTCATCTCTCAACAACTGGCCGGGTCATTTGCCTTTCACTGTTAAATTTATGTGTGACGATAAACATTATTTTTAAATAAATACATATATGTATATATACATATATACACACAAATATATATATATATATATATATATATATATATATATATATATATATATATATATATTTATATATATAGATACTGTATATGTTGCAAGTTCACAGATTTTTCAAGACAATATTTAGATGCGCAATTGGCACCAAGTGCATAACTAAAGAAAACAAACAGTAACTAAGAAAAAGGGTATCTAGTGTGCCAAACAACTAATTATTATTTAGGAGCAAGGATATTTAGGTTCAATGAAAAGGGTTTGTTGTATGGGCGCTTCCGTGGAATACAGCAGGCTTTAGGTGAGACACTGCACTTCGGCAGCACTGGAGAGGAGAAGCTGCTCTGAAAGTGATAAAGATAAAAAGACAAGGCGCCTCTAAGTGCAGTAGGCTCTGAGTATTTATTAGGTTAAAAGGATAAAAGCACTCACATTTGGTAAGTATGACATGGGCATAGCAAAGATCTGTCTGGAGTCTTCCTATCCGCTGTGCTGAGTGGTTGCAATGGGGACATCCGGTGATCCGCTTCCTGTAGATGCGTCCTTTCGTCTGTGTCTCAGCCTGGTCGGCATGAGATTTCCTGAAGGCAGGGTGTGGACGCAGCGGCTGGTGTCCAATAGAGCGGGTGGTGGGCGGTTACATGTTTCGGAGCTCAGCTCCTTCGTCAGGTCCTTGCGCCTGCTTGGGTGCCCCCATTGCAAGCTGCTTACTGTGGGGGCACCTGGCAGGAGAGTGGAGTCATAATGCCGGTGTGGGACCTGAGAAGAGGAAGATCCGGACTGCTCTGTGCAAAACCATTGCACAGAGCAGGTAAGTATAACATGTTTGTTATTTAAAAAAAAAAAAAAAGACTTTACAATCACTTTAATGGCTATTCAGTCACTGACCCCTTTCTCAGGTGGTCTTCCCACAAAGTGTACAGTATATACAAGGCCTTTTAAATAAGATGAGCTTGCAGGATAAACACCATATAACACAGCAGCTAAATGAGCTCCTGAATGCTACAACTAAACTTGACAGTGAAAATAAAAAGAACCCCATACCACTGCTCAGTAATCTAATCTTTCAGACTAGGAATTACTGTCAGAACTTTCCTCTCTACACAAGACGGTAAAATTCTACACAAGCTTAATTCACACTTCTACGCTTTGGGCAACAAAGCTGGTAAGCTACTTGCAGCACAAAGTAAACAGCGAAGATTCAAACTAAAAATTCTATACATTCTTCCCCCTACCAATGGCAAGAAGTTATATCACCCTGACGACATTGCCAATGTGTATTTCGCTGTGAAAATCTATACAATCTTAATAATGAAACCTCTGTGGCACAACAAATAGAAGCTGGAATCTCTAGCTTTCTAGAATCACTACAATCAAGACCTCCAAAGACTTAGAAAACATGATATATTTTGGGTAGAATGGCAGCCTTCAAAATGTTGATACTTCCTAAGCTTCTTTACATCTTTAGAGCTTTACCAATATATACTCCGCCTCTTTTCTTCACCAACATCAAACAATTGTTAAATTGTTATGGTTAAACAATAAACCATGATGCCCATATGCAACTCTTATATGCCATAAGTGACCAGGGGGCATGGGATTCCCTGACATGAAGGACTATTATGCCGCAGTGATACTGGATCGGCTTAGATACTGGTTCACACCCACCTCCACTAAACATTGCAAAACCATAGAACAATCCTTTGTCTCTCAAGGAGACTTGAGTACCCTTCTCTACGCTCAATCTTTCTTAAATTCCCAATTCAAGTCACCACACCCGACCATTGCAGCAGCAGTGTCAGTTTGGAAATATTTTATTACTTCCATCACAGACAGGTCTATCAGCACATACGCTCCTATCCCTCCAAAAATATTCAATTTCTTAATTCCCAATACAGTATATCCTTTTAACATTGAACAGTACTTAGTCACACTCCCCTGGCACAGCTAGGAGTGTGACTAATGTGTTAACTACTGGAAATTGTCCCAAAAATTTCACCATAGATGGTACCTCACTCCTGTCCAACTAGCTACATTTGCCCATATAGGATCTCTGTCACATATCTTATGGGATTGTTCAAACATAGGAAAGCTTTTGTAACAAAGTATTTACTTTAATCTCGGCAGTCATTGGCTGTCTAACAACACTGACCCCATCGCTAGCTATTCTCAGCTTAGGGACAGATAAGTCCCAAATAACTTTAGATCCTTAGTCATACAAATCTTGTTCACCACTAGATTGATGATTGTGTGTAAATGGAGACACAACTTAACCCCTAATATCTCAGATGTAAAGATCCAAGTAACTTTGATACAGAAGTATAAGGAATGTTTAGCTGTACAATTTGGTTTCATCAAGAAATTTAATGACATATGGGACAATTGGTTTCAAACTTCATAGTATTCACGGTTAATTTATATTTGCTTAGCAGCACAATTTTCCTCTGTATATCCATCCTTGATTAATACTGTTTCCTTGTACTAAAAGAGTGATATTTCATAACACTTTTTGGGAGTTTATCTTGATCTGTGTCTTGATTATATCCTGTTTGCTCTTAACCATCATATCTTTATAATTGTCTTTAAAACTTAAATATTATACTTCAAAAACAAACATAAACAGCTTTCTTCATTAAAAATAAAGCATTATACATAATACTTGTACAATTAAAACAACACAACAGCTCACCACCAATATACCAGTCCCTCACTTAGGTTTAATGTTCCCGTCTGCTTTGAGATACCTCATAGGCCTCAGGAGCTAAGCAAAACAACATCTCAGTTGCTTGACAATCCACCCTTGCTCACAGCTCTGAACCACTCCACTCTATCTCACAGACAATATACTGACTCTTTCCTGCTTCTTTTCAAAACTCCCCTGCAGCCAGATTTCCCACCCAAATTCTCTCTGATTCTTCAAATTCTAGGTCCCAAATAAGGACTTATCAATCCAGAGAGTACTATAAATCGGTCCTCTTTTCTCTTACCAGATGCCCCTGAGGGCATCTGCATTTCAGTGTTGCTTTTTGGTCTGCATTCTTCCATGGATTTTAATTCTTGTATTCCCAGGAACTATCTGATTACTATGGCATTTGTGTGTTTGTTTTGTCTTATCCAGGTCAGTGGCACTTGTCCTAAAACAAGACAAAACTTACCATTTTCTATCCAGATACCCCCTAGTTCTGATAACACACCCAATTACCCCCTTCACTCTGATCACACACCCCAGATACCCCCAACACTCTAAGCATACCCCCTAGATACCCCCCAAATCTGATCACCCCCCACCCACTCTGATCAGATCTTCCTACATACCCCTCCATCCTGATTACACACTACAGTCTTGCTTTACACTACAGTATCTTCTCTGTCTGGGCTCCAGAGAGGGGACAAGGCAGGGGACAGCTCCAGACATCAGGCACACCACAGGCTCCTGGGGGAGGAGCCGAGTGCAGAGGGGTGAAGCCTGTATAGTGCTGTATGTCACCTCCTGAGTGACTTGGTGTTGGACTCCAGAAAGGGGACACGTCGGGGGACAGCTCTAGACACCGGACACACTACGGGCTCGCGGGGGAGGGGAGATGCAGAGCCCTGTCTAAAGTGCTGCATATGACTCTTCTGATTGGCCCTCCTCTGTGGCCAATGGAGAGGGAATTGGAGCGGACAGAAAGCCAGATGCAAGCCGCTCTCACTTCTCCTGCACTGCTGACAGGAGAAAGGGGGGGGCACTGCCTGATATCTCTGGTGGGTCGAGCAAGGGAAAAGAGCCCACCCTGCTGTCATCGCTTCACTCACGTGGGAGAGGGGGCCCGGCACGGCACCCCTGGCCGATGTGCACTCTAGGTCGGCGCCTGCCTTTCCTATAGGTAGTGCTGGCCCTGCATATAGGCATTGTTAAAAGGCTGCATATTTAGAGGAATTACCAGGCAGACCTATTCATCCTGCAAAACTGCATGGACATTCATTCTGTGTGAGTGATGGCAAAATCAAACATTACTGGGCTATTTTTTTTTACAGGATCAGATGTTCCTTATTCATAAGAATAGTGTAAATCAGGAAAATACTGCATTATGGGCACTAGATGGAACTCATGATCATAGTAAATAAGTATTTGTTTCCTATGGTCGTCAGTTCATCTAGTGGCTAGAATCCAGTATTTGTCTGATTCCCACTATTCCTATGAATTAAAAGGAGCTTCTGCCACCACCCCCCCCCCCGAAAAAATTTTTTACTCAAAAGTCAGCAGCTACAAATATTGTAGCTGCTGACTTTTAATATCAGGGCACTTAGCTGTTCAGGCATGCAGCGGCGTCCTTACCTGAACTGATTCTTTAATTCCCTATCGGGTGCTGGCACCACCATCCTGACTAAGGAAAAACCGGCTTCACAGCCGGGTTCCTATTGTGCATGCGCAAAGCACGCTGTGCTTTGTGAATAGGTTGCAGTCTTCTGGGACCTGTGAAGTGTCTCAGAATGCTGCAGGGGAAGGGGGGCGAACTTTCGGCTCAGTTTGTCATGATGAACTGAGGCAGAAGTGAGAGCGAGTATCTGTCAAAGCCAGGTACCCGCTCTACCCTATCCCCTAACGGGTGGCAAATGTGTCATCAGAGGGGGGGAGGAGGCAGACATGCGTGGGATTCCCCTTTTGGGTGGAGCTCCGCTTTAAGAACATTTCTTGACCTGGATAGAAAATAGCTCAGTAACATTTGTTTTTGCTGGCATCAACATAGAACAAATGTACATGTAGTTTTAGAGGATAAATAGTTGTGCAAATTTTTAAAGATTACTCCCCTATGAAAGCACTTTTAGTAGGTCACAGTTTAACATAGAGAGAGAACAGACAGCTTTTAATCAAGGAATCAAAATCACAGTGTTACTATTACTATTACTATTATTATTATCATTATCTTGCATCTTTCTTAAATGTCTTGCAGGATAAATTCATGTGCCATTTGGTGGATGCCTCAACTAGAAATATTGCTTTGCTAGATCTGATCTGATCGCAGATGTGAAAATATGGGACAACTTGGGAAAAATTATAATTACATTCAAGTTAAATCATAGGAAAAGGAGGCACAAGGGTAATGCAATTTCTAAACTGCACTCCATGCTACAAGATATTAAATGGGATCGAATTTTAGAAACATTAAACACTGTGGAAAAATAGGAGTGCTTTAAGAACATATTAAATAATGGTACTAGCCAGTGCATTCCTTTGGGCAACAAATACAAAAGAGCTAGGGTTAAGCCTGGGTGGCTAAACTTTAACTTAAAAAGAGAAAAAAATGGCCTTTAAAAATATAAATAGGAGCTTCAAAGGCCAGCTGCTGTTGGAATGTTGACCTGGGTCAAATCAGTGGTTCGTGGACTAATTCTTCCCCTAGTGGAGAACACAGCATGGTTCCTGGAAGATGGCCAGGGGAAGAATATAATTCCCGGTGCTTAGGAAGGACGGCCTCTTATGGATTTTATTTGGACAGAGGACTAGACACTTGGGCAGAGGGTGTTTTTGAGGGTGGTGACTGATTGAGCTTTAAAAAATAATGGTCAGCTAGAGTTTTTCCTCTCTTTTACATTGACCGAAGCCGAGACAGCATTTTTTTTTTTTTTTTCAAAATTCTTTATTAGAAAGAAAACATACAGGCATACCACATATCAACAGCAAGTACAATCAACTGTCGAGTATAGCGAGCAAATAATAAAGTAAGAACAATACAAACAGCACATTTTAAAGTGTACCAACATAGCACTAGTTCGTCTAAAGAGCACATCTGAGACAAAATGTAAACCCTCCATGAAACCCACGGCCTTAGCTCTCTAGAGCTGAATATTGAACAAATAAATTCGCAGGGCACCTTCAGGCAGACCCCCCCGCCCCACCGGCATCCATCTCATGGCCGGCTACCGGGGAAGGGAGGCCCCCCCCAGGCGCCCCGGAATATCGCGACAGGCTCCAGAGGGCTCACTGGTGGTACTTCCCCCAAAGGGGTGCCGCACCGCGCCACTCCCGGAAACCAACCGATCCACCGCACAGAAAGTCAACAATACATCAGCCAATACCCAGGAGTGGCAAAGAGGGAGAAAAACCTATAGACGGTATGCCTAGAGCCAAGAAAGAGAAGAAAAAGCTATGGAGAATAAACAAAGAGAAAAGAGAAGGGGGAAGGAGACCAGAGCGAGAAAGGAAGGGGTCAGGAAAGAGCCAAAGAGGGGGGTGGGGGGAAGGCCGGCCGACCCTCGCCCAGCGACCACTAGCGGGTAATCAACTCCGTGTATTCCGAAGTGTATTTAAATTCGTGCCAGTAAAACCAGCGTTTCAGGAACTTTTCTCGTGTACCGTGCGCAGTGGCTACTAGATCTTCCATATCGTTGAGACAAGAAACCTTGCGGAGCCACATAGCTACCGTAGGAGGCTGCGTCTGCTTCCAGAGCGGGGGGATGCAGCTTTTAGCCGCCGTGAACAGAAGTGGCAGAATCGACTTCCGATAGGACGCTCTCGGATATTCATGATGATGAAGGAGGAAGAGGGCCGGGTCCAGGGTGAGGGAATGGTCCGTAAATTTCTGGGCAATGCGTAGGACCTCCTTCCAGAAGGGTTGTAAACACGGGCACGACCAGAAAACGTGTAGGTAGGTGCCCACCTCCTCCCCACATCGCCAACAAACCTCGGGGCAGGTCGGAAACATGCGATGAAGCCTGGCTGGGGTATAGTGCCAGCGGGTTAAACACTTATAGCCTACCTCCTGATACCGCGAGCAACGGGAGGTTTTGTACGTGAAAAATAATATCCTCTCAACCTGATGGTCCGTAAAAGATACATTCAGGTCCCTTTCCCATTTGGCAATAAATGGGGGACGAAAAGCTTCGTCCGGCGAGGCCAGGGCCCGGTAAACCAGAGAGACCGTGTGGCGAAGGGGGGAGGTGTCAGAACACAAATCCTCAAAGTACGTGAGCCGTCTTGAAAACAGAGACGCTGAAGGAAGAGCTTGTAGAAAGTGAGCCAGCTGGACTCGTTGCCAAAAAGACAGGGAGGTAAAGGGCGCAGTGCAGTTCATGTAAGACCGTGAAACCCAAGTCCCAGCCCTCACAAAGTGCCGAGCCTGATGGACCCCAGCGGTCTTCAAAGTCCTAAAACCGGGCTGATCCACCCCAGGCCCGAAGTCCGGGTTATCAATCACCGGGAGGAGAGGCGAGGGAAAGGACGCCAACTGGCCATCGTGGCAAAGACGCCTTCCCACCGCCAGCGTGGCACCTACAGTCGGATGGGCATCTAATTCCCTAGGCACCGGGTTAGGGCTCCAAAGGGCGGACTCCAGGGGAGACTCGACGGACAAACGTTCAAGGCGGACCCATTGCTTCAAGGGACCATGGCGGTACCAGTCGACAATGCGAGCGAGATGACACGCCTCATAATAGAGGATCGCGTCGGGCATCGCCATTCCCCCACTCAGTTTAGGCATCCGGAGCACCCGCAGCGCCAAGCGGGGGGAACCCCTACGCCACAGGAACTCCCGAAACACCCTATTCACCCTCTTGAGGAAGGAGGACGGGACCCTGATGGGCAGCGCCTGAAGCACATATAAGAGGTGGGGCATGATGTTCATCTTTATAATATTGCAGCGCCCAAACCAGGAAAAAGTCCCATGGCTCCACACCTCCAGATCCTGCTTGATGCGAGTCAGAAGAGGCGGGAAATTACAGTCGAAGACTCTCTCCCTGGGCAACTCGGGAGAGATATCCCCAGGTACTTGATGTGAGACAGGCCCCATTTAAAGGAAAAGTCAGCTCTAAGGAGAGTCGACAAAGAAGCCGGCAGACCCACCGCTAGCGCCTCAGACTTAGAGCAGTTGATTTTATAAAACGACAGCGACTCATAAACCCGAAATTCCCGCAGGAGGTTCGGAAGGGAAGTGAGAGGACGTGTCAGGAAGAAAAGTAGATCGTCCGCGTACGCCGCCACTTTAGGCGACTCACTGGCACTCAACGACAATCTGGCCACATCCGCATTAGCCCTCACCGTCCTCAAAAAAGGCTCTAGAGCGAGAACAAAAATCAACGGGGAGAGTGGACACCCCTGTCGAGTGCCATTCGCAATGTCGAGGGAGTTCGAGAGAGACCCGTTGACCTTCACCCTAGCCGAAGGCCTGGAGTAGATGGCCCTGATCCAGGACAACTGGCGCGTCCCCAGGCCCACATGCTCCATGGTAGCCAGGAGAAAGTCCCAATTCACCCGGTCGAACGCCTTTTCGGCATCCGTCGACAGGACCAGCATTGGGATTCGGCGGCTATTCGCATAATGGTTGAGGTCGATCGCCTTGGCGGTATTGTCCCGAGCCTCCCGGGCAGTAACAAAACCCACTTGAGCATCGTGGATCAAACTTGGGAGCAGGGGAGCCAGTCTAGAAGCCAGGATTTTGGTGAAGAGTTTCAGGTCGATATTTAAGAGAGAAATCGGCCTGTAGCTCGCACACAGCAGTGGATCCTTACCCTCCTTGGCTAGGACAGTTATATGGGCGCGCAATGAGTCAACCGGAAGGGCCGCCGACTCACCCGCCGCATTGTATGCGGATAGGAAGTGAGGCGAAAGGACCTCCTCAAAGCACTTGTAGTACGCAAGGGTGTATCCATCCGGACCAGGTGCCTTCCCCGGTTGCATTCCCCCCAGGGCTGCAGTGAGTTCCCCAGGGCGCAGAGGCGCGTCCAATTTCTCCACATCTTCCGGAGAAAGGGTGGGGAGGCCGGAGGCCGAGAGATACGACCTAATCTCCTGGATCCTGGCAGCGCGCGATGACGGCGAGGGGTCAGAAGGCAGATTGTACAGGGAGGAATAGTACAGGCGGAAAGCCTCAGCTATGTCCGTCGTCGAGTGGACCCTCCGGCCCGCTGAGTCGGAGACCTCCGGGATAAATGCCCTAGACCTCTGTTGACGCAATGCCCTTGCCAGCAATTTCCCACATTTGTCCCCGTGCTCGTAGAAAGCACGGCGACATTTAGCCAGGGCGGCCTTGGCCTGGAAGAGGACCAGATCACGGAGCTGATCCCGAAGAACAGTGAGCTCCTGAAGAACAGCAACGGCCTGAGACCGCTTGTGAGCCATCTCCAATTTGCCAATTTTCGCCAGGAGGTCAGACATTAGGGCACTCCTCTCCCTCTTCCTCCGCGACCCGAGCTTAATCAGGACCCCTCGCATATAACTCTTGTGAGCCTCCCAGACCATCATGGGCGAACTGTCTGTGGTGGCATTGGAGGCGAAGAAGTTCCTCAATTCAGCACCAAGTTCCCCCAGAATAGCAGGGTCCTGGAGAAGGGTGTCGTTAAGCCTCCACTGCCATTGTGACAACTCAGGGGAGCGAAGGTCTAGGTCGAGGAGAACGGGAGCGTGGTCCGAAATAGCAATAGAGCCAATTGAGGCAGCGGAGACCCTGGGAAGCAAGGACTGCGGTACCAAAAAAAAGTCGATACGCGAATATGAGTCGTGTGGGGGGGAGAAGAAAGTATAATCCCTATCCCCGGGATGGAGAACGCGCCACGGATCAACCAAGCGAAAGGCATGAATCAACTGCTTGAAGCGACGTAGAGCAGCATAGGATAGCTGGGAGGAACCCCTAGAGGTGTCCACCAGTGGATCAAGAGCCAAATTAAAATCCCCACCCATAAGGATCTGTCCCGCAGCGAAATCTGCCAGCTTAGAAAGCACTGAGTCCATAAAGGAGATTTGGTTCGTGTTGGGCAGGTAGAGATTCACCAGAGTGACAGGGGTGGAACCCAACTGGCCCTTTACAAAAAGGGCCCTGCCCGATTCGTCGCTCCACACGTCCGAGAGCGTCCACGGAGCATTACATTGAATCAAGATGCTAACCCCCTTAGTCTTGGAATCAGGGGAACAGCCATGGTAAACCTTTGGAAAACGCCTGTTTCCCAATTTGGGGATCTTGCTCAATTTGAAATGCGTTTCTTGCAAAAATCCAACATGAGCACGGAGACGATGGAGTTCCGACAGCACAATGGAGCGCTTCTCAGGGGTATTGAGCCCCTTCACATTTAAGGAGACCAAACGGACCGGGTCCGGACGAGGGGCGGCCATAACCCCCCCAACCGGCGGGTCCAGCCCACCGGGTGAAAACAAAAAACCAAAAGGAGCGGAGGAGGGAGAGGGAAGGAGAGGGGGGAAAGAAAAGGAAGGGGAACAGCGGAGATGCAGAGGTAAGTGAAAAGGTGGAGGGAAAAAGAGGGAGAGAAGGAAAAGGCGCAAAGTACGCGCCTACTTACAAAGTACTAAGGTGCCGAAGCACCAGAGAGAGTTCAATCTCAAAGGACCCCAGGGCCCGATCCACCAACCCCGCAGGCAGGGCAAAATGGACAGGCACCAAAGGATCACCCTACGTGGGGAACGAGGAGAGCCACCAACTGGGAGAGGTAGGTGACCGCTCCCCGGCTCCCCAACCGGCCAATAAAGATCATAGCAACACAGTATCATAACCAGCTGAAAAACACCAACAACTCAAACATAAAGATACCAATAACATAGTGCAACAGTTTGAGCCCCTGAACCGGAGAGGAAAACCTCCCCCCACCCCCCGCCCGAGAAGAACCAAATTAACAATTCAATGGCACCCGCTCCCCATCCCGACGTCCCCCTCAAGATCAGTGGCATCGGACCAGAGGGGGACATACCACGCCACCCCACACATATAACACACCAACCCCCGGGGGGAGAAGGGGGGGGGAGGGGAAGGGAGGAGAGGGGTTAGTAGAAAAGGGGGGGAGGAAGAAGAGGGGAGGGGAGGAAGAAGAAGAGGGGAGGGGAGGGAAGGGGGAATGGAGGGGAGGGGGGAAGGGAAGAACGTGAGGGGGGAAGGGAGGGGGAAGGGAGGGGGGAGGAAGGGGGGAAGGGGGGGTAGGGAGGGGGGGAAGGGGGAGGGGGAGATAGAGGGGGAGGGGGGGTAAGGGAGGGAGGATAAGGGGGGGGAGGGGGATAAAGGAGGGGGGGAGGGGGGATAAGGGAGGGGGGGGTGAAGCAAAAGTGAATTCCGAGGGCCACCGGCAGCGCCCTGCATCCCCTCTCCTGCAGCGCGGGGTAACACCCAGATCCGGCACGCAACCCAAGCAAGTACGACCAGACCCAGGCGCCCCCCCAGTAACCACAGAAGAGCAGGCGTGCACACATCTGGAAAGCATTAAATTGTGCATACAGTCAGCAAGCAATATGAGAGGCAACAGTTCAGTTATACTACTCTGAGATCTAAACTTGCAGAGAGTCAGCAGGCCTGCCAGACACCCAGGCCCCGGAAGCGGGAGCAAGGCACCGCACCGCCTTGAGCCGCTCCAGAGCCCCCGCATGTCAGCATTAGGGGGAGCAGGAGTCACGGAGCCGATCTAGGGGAGTCAAGATCCAAGAGAGGGGGATACGGGGGGAGGCAGATGACCTGAGCCCTGGAAGTTCGGCATGGGCAGCAGTCAGAGGCACCTGGGGACATTCGGGGTCAGCTGGAAGCCCGGCACGGCCCTCGGGACTAGTGCAGTTCAAATCTAGCTGGGGGGACAGTCACCACAAGGCAGGACAGTCAGCCATCAGGGAAGGGCAGGTGAAGCTCAGGGATGTGACCCGGGACAGGCAGGGGCGGAGGGCAAGGGGCTAAGTCATTACTCACGGACCTCGGCAATGCTGAATCAAAATTCCGGGGAAGCCAACGAGGGGCTAGTAGAGCGCGCCACAGGGGCACTGCGTTGCCGACGGCGTCCCTCGGATCGGGGTCTCGATGGCCCTCCTCCGGGAGAGCGAGCGTCCCTGTCAGGAAGCCTGGCTAACCAGTCCGGGACCTCCAGAGGAGCGATGGCTGCAAACCGGAACAGGGCTGGGAGGTCAGCATGTCTGCGGAGGACGAAAGTGGCGCCATTCCTGCGGACGATGAGCTGGAGGGGAAAACTCCATCTGTAAGTGGCATCCTGTCTCCTGAGACGCTCCAGCAGGGGTTTCAGCATCGCTCTGCGGATCAGAGTGCCCCTGGACACATCGGGGAAAACCTGGATCTGTGCCCCATCAAAGTCAATCGGGCCCTTCGTCCACGCAGCCCGCAGCACCTGTTCCTTCACCGGATACCGATGCACGCGGCAGATGACGTCCCGAGGTCTTGTAGTGTCCGTCGGTTTGGGGCCCAAGGCCCTATGTATCCGGTCGAACTCCACTGCGACAGGGGGGTCCGAAGGCAAGATCCGCGCCAGGATGGCCCGAACCGTCTCCATCAAGTCTTCCGGTCCGGTGGCCTCGGGCAGGCCCCGGAGCCGCAAGTTGTTACGGCGGCTCCGGTTCTCCACGTCCTCCAAGGCGAGCTGGTGCTCAGCAAGGACATCCGCGTGGACAGCTTGTGTTCGTTCCAGACACTCTACCCTAGCCTGGAGGTCTCCGATCGCCGATTCCCCGGTCGCCAGTCGCTCACGAACATGAGACACTTCTGCGGTCAGCACTTGGAAGTCCCTCTTATGCTGCTCCGTGACTTGCGCTACCAGAGCCTCCATGTCCATCTTAGTGGGGAGGGAGCGCAGCAGAGCCCAGATGTCCCTTTCTTCACTGGGGTCTCCAGCCGAGGACGACTGGGACAGCTGCAAGGGGCTCAGGGAAGCCATAGCAGGCAGGGGAGCCGGAGGGGATGCCGCCTGTGCCGTCCGGGACACCGCCGTCGGATTGATACTGCCACGTGGGCCCGCCACCAGCTTCCGCAGCACCGGGGTAGCAGAATCCGGGAAGAATGAACGGATCGGGGCCGCCGGAGTAGCCTTGGAGGTTGATTTGTTCTTCCGCCGCTTATATGAGCTCATGTCAGCTAGAAAACAGCCAGGTAACGATCAATTTAGCCGATCAGGGGGGCCAGGGAGCGGGAGCACCAGAGTCAAACGTCCTCACACCGCCATGACCTAGCCACGCCCCCCGAGACAGCATTTTGAGGACCACCATACGTAAAGTATCATCTATGTTCTTTTGTTTTATATGCTCTGTAGTATTCTTTTAGTGTTTTATGCTAGCATTTATAATTTCTTGGTAAATAAATTAGATCCTTGCTTATTTTAGCAGTGTATTTATTTATATATGAAAACTAAAGTGCAGCACAATCAATAAAATGCGGCTTATAAATAAATATAAGACAAACAAATATATGCAAGTATAAAAGAATAGATCCATAGTTCATGCAAAACAGCAAGAGAGTCAAACAAAGCCCATAGTTATCCACGTAAGTGAAAAGTGATCCAGGTGTAGATTGCCCAACAGGTGCAAAGTCCCTCCACCTACAGGCAAAATGCTCGCTCACCTTAATCTATAGACCCCTGAACCAACAGAAGGTCATAAGCGATTGTCCCATATAGGGAACGAGTAAATTAAGCAGCAGCACTGTCCTGACTCATGACCTCGGCATGGGCACATATACAAGGAAAGAAACACACATCTAAGAGCTCTCTGCTATAACAGTTTCCATGCTTTATTGATAAAAAAGACTTACGGAATATTCCTCTTGTGTAATAGCATAAAAATTCACAACTAAATCATCAAATGCAGCCGCTCTTGTGTCAGCAAGATGGGATAGCGGCGGGTGACATCATCAAAGCTGCGCCTTCTCCCCTGCACTTTACGTCCAAAAGGACTTTCTCAGTGGGGTGGAGCTACCCCGTCACCCAGCCATGCACACACTTCACCGCCATGGAAACCATAGAAGCCAAAGATTGTCAGTGATATTTAAAAAAGCCTCATATCCTCTTATCAGACTCCAATGGAAATTAGACAACCCGTATGGCATATAAGGGATCCTTTCGACAAAAGGAGCCTAACAATTTCCTTTACTAGGGGATGAGAGTAAGTGGCACGAATTAATATACATATAAAATATAACACCACTCGTGGCTATCCCTTACCGATGCATAAATACAATTTTAAAATATAGAGACAATACACAAAACCACTCTTGTTGTAATATAAAATACACAAAACACAATAAAAAAACAAGAAAAACTAAGAAATATTATTATTTTACATAATAAAATATAACTAGGAAAGAAGGGGGGAGATCTTGTAGCAACCAATGAACAATAACCAACATAAACCAATAATAACCTTTCAGAAATAAAACAATTGAGATCAAAGTCCACATTCAATCCCAAGGGGGCCAATACCATTGTCTCATAAATCCACAAAGACTCTGTCTGGCTAAGGTGTCTCACAAAATGACCCCCTCTCCAGTGTTTATTAACTCTTTCTTTAACTATTAACCCTGGGATCTCTATTAAGAAAATTCCTAAAATCTTTGGAAACACTATGGGTCCTTAGACTTTTTTTAATGTTTAGTGTTTTTATTATAAACAGATCCTAGGGACTGCATCAAACATCAAAAAAGGGACAAAACACTAAATATAAAAATAAAATTTCAAACCAAGTGGTCTCTGGCTTATACAGGGAAAGAGGATGCCCATCTTACCTAGATATTGAACTCTAATCAGATTGTCTCCAAATTCCTCCAAGCATAAAAAGAAGGGTGTAAGAGGATTACAGCGACTTGTGTGTTCGGGTCTCCCGAGGATCTGTTACTCCAGCAAAAGAACCCTTGATGGGCAAGCCCTTAATATCAAGTAGGGGCGACCCTTAGGGAGCTGGGCAGATCCTCTCTAAATTGGCTAATTTAAAGGGGAGCGTATGAAGGGTGTGTGTGACAATTTTATACTCATGTTTATTTTCCCTTACTATCTTTGGGCCAGAGACTATAGCATTCCTATACATACCCATTTCTGTCAGTCGGTTTAAAATAACTGCGTGTTTTCAGCTTATCTCCTTCTTTAAATATTTCCAAGGAACACAATCCTTTCAGTAATAATATTTCATATCAAGACAATATTCTTATTGTTATAATTAAGTTTATCCATAAACAATTGGAGACATGTTAGGTCACCAATCTATCCCAGACCATAAAGAGGTCATCAATATACCTCCTATAACAAATAAGTTGGCTTGAGCCATCCTGAAAAACTGCTGCCTCCTCCCAGAGAGCCATGAACAAATTGGCAACACTGGGAGAAAAGCGAGCGCCCATTGCCACTTGGGCCTCTTACTTCTAGTTCCCTAGTAAAGGAAATTGTTAGGATCCTTTTGTCGAAAGGATCCCATATTAGGGGTTGTCTGATTCTCATTAGAGTCAGATAAGAAGATATAAGGCTTCATTAAATAGCACTGACAATCTTTGGCTTCTATGGTTTCCATGGAGGCGAAGCGTGTAAATGTATGGCTGGATAATGAGTAGCTCCACCCTGCTGACGAAGTCCTGTTGGACATAACGCTCAAGGGAGGAGGAGCTACTTTTGATGATGTCACCTGCCGCTATCCTGTCTTACCGACACGAGAGCGGCTGCATTTGATGATTTAGTTGTGAACTTTTATGCTATTACACAAGAGGAATATTCCAAAAGTCTTTTTATCAATAAAGCATGGAAACTGTTACAGCAGAGAGCACTTAGATGTGTGTTTCTTTTCTTGAATATGTGCCCATGCCAAGGTCATGAGTCAGGACAGTGCTGTCGCTTCATTTACTCATTCCCTATATGGGACAAGCGTTTGTGACTTTCTGTTGGTTCAGGTGTCTATAGATTAAGATGTAGGTAGAGGTATATTGCACCTGTTGGGCGATGTTCGCCTGGATCCCTTTTCACTCAGGTGGATAACTATGGACTTTGGCTCGCTTTTGCATGAACTACGGATCTATTCTTTTGTACTTGTATATATTTGTTTGTCTTTTATTTATAAGCTGCATTTTATTGATTGCGCTGCACTTTCGTGTTCATATTTATAACTTTGGGGTGTTGGTAAATCAATTATTAGCTTGCAATCCAGAAGGTATTATCCTTCAGAATATTTTATTATATTTGCGCTGATTGATTTGTTTATTACTTTGTGTTTATTTTTATAGCTAACATAGGATCATGTACATATTGTATCATCACCATTAAACTTATCAGAGCTTTGATAGACTAGCTAAGTATAGGAATAGATAAGATAATAGATATTTATAATAAATAGGGGAAATCCAAAACCACCCCCATATCTATTTCATGGTGTTAGGCCAATGTGGTGCCTATATTTAAAAAGGGATAAAAGTCTTTACTAAGTAGTTCATAGACCTGTTAGTTTAACTTCTATAGTTGGGATGATACTGGATAATTTAATAAAATACCACATACAGTGCTCAGCATAAATGAGCACACCCCAACAGATTTGTCAGAAAACCTTTACTTTATTTCAGAATCAACATTTTCTATGGGACACTATACTACAAAATATTTCCACAAATGTGGGCCATTGATTGCGACCAAGATTTGTTAATTTGCACATACAAAAAGTATTTTCCCTAACAAATTCACTCAAGACCATGTTGCAAAAATGAATACACCCCAAAGTCTTAGAAGCAAAGCTAAAGTTTAGACAACAAAATCCTAAAAGTTTATTATGTATTCGGTCTGACCAGACTATCGAGGTTGAGCAGCCCTCCCCACCCCCCACATACACCTGTACTCAATCAGTGTCCACCATCAAATGGATATAGGAGGAGTCCCCTGTAGTGCATTTGCACATTTTTCCCAGCAAGGAGTGTTGTCTCCAAGGGTTAGAAGGGCTGGATTCATCTCTTTTTCATGGATAGTGTAGGACCCACTGATAATGGGGTACTTTGACGCAGTAGTGGGCTTGAGCACGATATGGCCATATGGTGGGACCAAACCCCCATTTTTATTTATGGACTCTCTTCAGATTTGGTAGTAATTTCTTTTGCATTTGCGCGCTATTCTTTTTTAATATACATGTCTTTTGGTTCATAGCTGCAGCAGCTTTGGAAATACATGGGTATGCTCCCCCAAATTTTTTGCCTGTTTATTATGTATTCGGTCTGACCAGACTATCGAGGTTGAGCAGCCCTCCCCACCCCCCACATACACCTGTACTCAATCAGTGTCCACCATCAAATGGATATAGGAGGAGTCCCCTGTAGTGCATTTGCACATTTTTCCCAGCAAGGAGTGTTGTCTCCAAGGGTTAGAAGGGCTGGATTCATCTCTTTTTCATGGATAGTGTAGGACCCACTGATAATGGGGTACTTTGACGCAGTAGTGGGCTTGAGCACGATATGGCCATATGGTGGGACCAAACCCCCATTTTTATTTATGGACTCTCTTCAGATTTGGTAGTAATTTCTTTTGCATTTGCGCGCTATTCTTTTTTAATATACATGTCTTTTGGTTCATAGCTGCAGCAGCTTTGGAAATACATGGGTATGCTCCCCCAAATTTTTTGCCTGTTTATTATGTATTCGGTCTGACCAGACTATCGAGGTTGAGCAGCCCTCCCCACCCCCCACATACACCTGTACTCAATCAGTGTCCACCATCAAATGGATATAGGAGGAGTCCCCTGTAGTGCATTTGCACATTTTTCCCAGCAAGGAGTGTTGTCTCCAAGGGTTAGAAGGGCTGGATTCATCTCTTTTTCATGGATAGTGTAGGACCCACTGATAATGGGGTACTTTGACGCAGTAGTGGGCTTGAGCACGATATGGCCATATGGTGGGACCAAACCCCCATTTTTATTTATGGACTCTCTTCAGATTTGGTAGTAATTTCTTTTGCATTTGCGCGCTATTCTTTTTTAATATACATGTCTTTTGGTTCATAGCTGCAGCAGCTTTGGAAATACATGGGTATGCTCCCCCAAATTTTTTGCCTGTTTATTATGTATTCGGTCTGACCAGACTATCGAGGTTGAGCAGCCCTCCCCACCCCCCACATACACCTGTACTCAATCAGTGTCCACCATCAAATGGATATAGGAGGAGTCCCCTGTAGTGCATTTGCACATTTTTCCCAGCAAGGAGTGTTGTCTCCAAGGGTTAGAAGGGCTGGATTCATCTCTTTTTCATGGATAGTGTAGGACCCACTGATAATGGGGTACTTTGACGCAGTAGTGGGCTTGAGCACGATATGGCCATATGGTGGGACCAAACCCCCATTTTTATTTATGGACTCTCTTCAGATTTGGTAGTAATTTCTTTTGCATTTGCGCGCTATTCTTTTTTAATATAAAAATCCTAATTACAAAAAGTTCAGCTACAGGTGAGTGTAATTATACATTAAACAGGTGTGCAACAGGCAGTTTTTTTTTTATAAAAGTGTTTTACTTAACAAAGAATACCCCTTCCCATTTCATGCTCTCAGCAATGGCACCACATGGAAGAGAAACATCACAAGGCCTGAGAAAGAAAGTCATTTATTTATAAAAGAAAGATAAAGGCTACAAGAAGATCAGCAGAGCTTTACTTATGAGTCAGAATACTGTAGCAAAAGTGATGTAAAAAAATTAACAAAGATGGAACTGCAACCATTTCACAGAGACGGCCAGGATGTCCATGGAAGTTAATACCTTGACAGGAGTGTTTTCTGCTTAGAAAGGAGCCATGCAAGTTCACTGCAGTTAGCTAAAGAAGTAGAAAGCCAAACTGGTTGAAAAAAGTCCATCTAGTTCAACCAATAAAAGGGGGTAAAAAATCATACAATCATTATATACACAATCCTATACCTACAGTTGATCCAGAGGAAGGAAAAAAAATCCCAGCAAAGTATAACCAAATTTGCTCCAGCGGGGCAAAAAACTCCTTTCTGATCCCCAAGAGGCAATCAGATATTCCCTGGATCAACTTTACTTATAAATGTTAGTAGTCAGTTATATTATGTACATTTAGGAATTCATCCAGGCCTTTTTAAAGCGATCTACTGAGTTGGCCAGAACCAGATCTTGAGGGAGTCTTGTGCACATTTTCACAGATCTTACTGTGAAGAAACCTTTCCGTATTTGAAGAAGAAATCTCTTTTCTTCCAGATGCAAATAGTGCCCCCTTGTCCTCTGTGATGACCTTAAAGTGAATAGCTCAACACCACGTTCACTACATGGACCACTTATGTATTTATACATGTCGATTATATCCTCCCTTAATGTCCTTTTCTCAAGAGAGAATACATTTAGGTTCCTCTAATCTTTCCTCATAGATGAGCTCCTCCCTGCCTTTTATCAGTTTGGTTGCCCTTCTCTGCACTTTCTCCAGTTTTCTAATATCCTTTTTGTTAACTGGTGTCCAAAGCTGAACTGCATATTCCAGATGAGGTCTTATTAATGATTTATGCAGGGAGTAAAATTATATCTCTCTCTCTGTTGTCCAGACCTCTCTTAATACAAAAATGAATTTTGCTTGCTGGAAACAATTGCTTGGCATTGCATGTTTTGATTGAGCTTACAATTTACCAGAACACCCACTATTGATTCCCCTAGTTGTATTTCCCCTAGTATGTATGTTGTATGCATATTCTTAGCCCCCAAGGTCAAACCTTTACAATTATCAACATTAAAGCTCATTTGCCACATAGTCGCCCAAAAAACAGTACATTGAGGTCAGCTTATAAGTTGGAGACATCCTGTAAGGACGTTATTCCACTGCATAGCTGGTGTCATCTGCAATGACTGAATGGTACTTTTAATCCCAGACCCTATATAATTTATAAAGTTATTAAAAAGTTCGGTCGAACTTTAAAAAAAAGTCCGGGTCCGTGTCCCGGACTTTTGCCGAACGTTTCCCGGACACCGAACCCCATTGAAGTCAATGGGGACCCGAACTTTCAGGCACTAAAATGGCTCTAAAACACCAATGGAAAGGGCAGCAAAACATTGTTAAGAGCATGGCAAGTGCTCTGCAAACAAATGTGGATAGGGAAATAACTTAAAACAACAAAAAAAAAAAACAGAAAACTAAAACAATGTTCTTCATCTCTGAAGGACGAGGCCCATATGGAGTAGGAGGGAGGTTGAGGTGGTGGTGGATGTGGCGGTCTCATAGGCGTGCGCCGGATGTGCCTGGGCACACCCTAATCACCTAGGGCACATAGCATTATCGCTCTGTTTGCCAGTGAGGAGATGGGAAAGATCTCCCTCGGACCTGCTCTGCTCTATTTCTCTTTGCCAGCAGGGAGAGTAATGTATCGGGGCCATGTACATGTAGGCAAACACATGCAGGTGTATTTCAACTTTGGGGTGCACACCCTAATGCAATAGGCTGCGCACACCTATGGGCGGTGTAGGTGGAAGCGGCGGTGGAGGAGGACCAGGGCCGGATTAAGAGCATCATGGGCTTGGTGCTGAGGATTTTGAAGGGCCTTAAGGGCCGTGCCTTGGCATGCACCCAGAGGAGGAAGGGTGCAGCCATGCATGCCTAATTCCACATGGGATGCTGTCTCTGAAGCCCATAAACACATCCATGCATCGGCAACTGTCCCTCCTTGTCCGGCCTTCGTGCTGTGTGGGGAGGTTCTGAGGGAGCTGCCTGGGGAAGCGAGCATAGAAGCCAGACTTCTGTGTTTACAAGTGACAGAAGAGCGGTAACAGTGAATATGGCCAACCCGGGGCCTATATAAAGGTAGGGGCCTGGAGCTGCAGCTCCAATAGCCCCTACGTTAATCTGGCCCTGAGGAGGACGAGGTAGCCAACACTGCTTCTTTTCAGAAATTTTAAATGAGGGTACACCCCAAAAGAGTGATAAAGAGCAAAAATAGAACAATGGCTGGTTAAGGTCGGTATCCATCGCTATTCTGCACAAGGTATGGAAAAGTCCCGTGGGATCCATGCCTGGTTCATTTTAATGAACGTAAGCTTGTCCACATTGTCTCTGGACAGGCGGCTGCGCTTGTCTGTGATAACGCCCCCAGCCGTGCTAAATACCCGTTCAGATAATACACTGGCTGCAGGGCACGCCAGCACCTCCAAGGCGTAAAGGGCAAGCTCAGGCCATGTGCCCAACTTGGAGACCCAGAAGTTGAAGGGGGCAGACCCCTCATTCAGTACGTCTAGGCGTGTGCACACATACTGCTCCACCATGTTCGTGAAATGCTGCCTCCTGCTAGGACGTTCCATATGAGCTGCTGGTGCTGCTGTTTGTTGTGGTGTGCTGACAAAGCTTTTCCACATTTCGGCCATGCTAACCCTGCCTTCTGAGGTGCTGGCAGTGCCCTGGTTGCGTTGGCGACCTCTTCCTCCTCCTCTGCCTTGTGCTTCCACTGTGGCCCCGCTGTCAGGTGGGAATGCCAGCAGCATCGCGTCTACCAGCGTGCGCTTGTACTCGCGCATCTTGCGATCGCGCTTCAGTGAGTGATTTAAGGACGGTACGTTGTCCTTGTAACGGGGATCCAGCAGCGTGGCCACCCAGTAATCAGCACAAGTTAGAATGTGGGCAACTCGGCGGTCGTTGTGGAGACACTGCAGCATGTAATCGCTCATGTGTGCCAGGCTGCCCAGAGGCAACGAAAGGCTGTCCTCTGTGGGAGGTGTATCGTCCGTGTCCTCTGTATCCCCCCAGCCAAGCACCAGTGATGGCCATGAGCTGGCCTGGGTGCCACCCTGCTGTGAACATGGTTCCATCTCCTCCTCCAGCTCCTCCTCCTCATCCTCCAGAACTGTGCCCCTGCTGGACAATTGTGTCCCTGGCGTTTGTGTGTGCAGGAACCCACCCTCGGAGCCCCTTGTGAATGACTGCCCTGAAAGCCTTGGAAATGTTACCTCTTCATCCTCCTCCTCCTCCTCCTCATCCTGTGCCACATCCTCTTCCATCATCGCCCGAATTGTTTTTTCAAGGAGGCATAGAAGTGGGATAGTTAAGCTGACAACGGCGTCATCGGCACTGGCCATGTTGGTGGAGTACTCAAAACAGCGCAACAAGGCACACAGGTCTCGCATGGAGGCCCAGTTATTGGTGGTGAAGTGGTGCTGTTCCGCAGAGCGACTCACGCGTGCGTGCTGCAGCTGAAACTCCACTATGGCCTGCTGCTGCTCGCACAGTCTTTGCAGCTTGTGCAAGGTGGAGTTCCACCTTGTGGGCACGTCACATATGAGGCGGTGAGCGGGAAGGCCGAAGTTACGCTGCAGCGCTGACAGGTGAGCAGCAGCAGGGTGAGAACGCCGAAAGTGCGCACAGACGGCCCGCACTTTCTGCAGCAGCTCTGACATATCGGGGTAGTTTTTAAGGAACCTCTGCACCACCAAATTCAGCACATGCGCCAGGCAAGGGATGCGCGTCAAACCTGCTAGGCCCAGAGCTGCTATGAGATTTCGCCCATTATCGCACACCACCAGGCCGGGCTTGAGGCTCGCTGGCAGCAACCACTCATTTGTCTGCTGTTCCATGCTCCTCCACAACTCCTGCGCGGTGTGTGGTTTTTCCCCCAAACAGGCAAGTTTTAAAACTGCCTGCTGTCGTTTACCCCTGGCCGTGCTGAAGTTGGTGGTGAAGGTGTTACGCTGTCCGGATGAGGAGGCGGTAGAGGATGAGGAAGCGGAGTAGGAGGAGTTAGGAACAGGAGGCAAACTGAAGCGCCCTGCAATCCTCGGTGGTGGAAGGACATGCGCCAAATTGCTATCCGCCTCAGGCCCATCCGCCACTGCATTTACCCAGTGTGCCGTTAGGGAGATATAACGCCCCTGACCGTGCTTACTGGTCCACGTATCGGTAGTTAGGTGGACCTTGCCACAGATGGCGTTGCGCAGTGCACACCTGATTTTTCCCCCCACTTGGTTGTGCAGGGAAGGGATGGCTTGCCTGGAAAAGTAGTGGCGGCTGGGCACGACGTACTGTGGGACAGCCACCGACATAAGGTTTTTAAAACTGTGCGTCTCCACCAGACGGAATGACAGCATTTCAAAGGCCAAGAATTTTGAAATGCTGGCATTCAGGGCCAGGGATCGCGGGTGGGTAGGGGGGTACTTCCTCTTCCTCTCAAGTGTTTGGGAGATGGAAAGCTGAACGCTTCCACGGGACATTGTGGAGATGGTTGGTGACCCAGGTGGTGGTGTTGCTGACAGATCCTCTGTTTGCGGGGTGGCAGGTGCCGGTATCACTACAGATGTGGCTGGAGCGGCCGAGACTGCAGCAGAAGAGGAAGCAGGATGAGCCAGAGACGTTTCTTGGTTTTGAAGGTGTCTACTCCACTGCAGCTCGTGCTTTGCACTTAGATGCCTGATCATGCAGGTTGTGCTCAGGTTGAGAAGGTTTATGCCTCGCTTCAGGCTCTGATTGCACAGGGTGCAAACCACTCGTGTCCTGTCATCAGCACATTTTCTAAAGAACTTCCACGCTAGAGAACTCCTTTTAGCTGACTTTGGTGCGCTCGTTCCCTTGCTGCGTTGGGCAGTAGCAGGCGTAGTGACTAGGGCACGGCCGCTCCGCTTCTGCACCCTGCTCCCTCTTCTGCTGTGCTGGTGGCTCTGTGCGACCACCGCCTCTTCCTCCAAACTACTCAGGTCACCTGCATGACGTTCATTCCATGTGGGGTCGAGGACCTCATCGTCCTCCACATCATCTTCCACCCAGTCTTCACCCCTGCCCTCCTTGTCGGTCTCCACAATTCTGAACGCCGCAGCAGTTGGCACCTGCGTTTCGTCATCATCGGAGACGTGCTGCGATGGTCCTTACATGTACTCATCTTGAGAAATAAGTGGTTGGGCATCACTGCACTCAATCTCTTCCACTTCTGGGGCAGGGCTAGGTGGATGGCCCTGGGAAACCCTGCTGACAGAGTCCTCAAAAAGAAGAAGAGACTGCTGTATGGCTTGGGGCTCAGACTGCTTGCCTGATTTGCAAGGGGGTGAGGTGAAAGACGGTTGGACATTGGCTGCAGGTGCCAACTCTGACCTTTCTGCAGTAGACTGGGTGGGAGACAATGTGAAGGAACTGGAGGCACTGTCAGCAGCAAACCAATCTACTATCGCCTCTCTGTGTTCTGGCCTCATCACTTCTAGAGGCGTATGATGCCCTACCAAATACTGATGCAGGTTCTGTCGCCTACTAACACTTGAGGAAGGTGTTTCACTTGTGCGTGTAGCTGGCACAGATCGACCACGTCCTCTCCTTGCAACAGGAGCTCTACCAGCAGCACCACGACCCAGGCCACGGCCCCTATTTGACGGTCTCCTCATATTTCTGTAATTTAAGATCTTGCCCAAGAAAGGTGTTTATTGAATAGCGGAACAAAACAACAACAGTATCGCACGGGTGTATCTCACAGTCAAATATGCAAACTATGCCGCAATTTAATGTTTTTTACCCCAAAAGGGTGTATATTGAATAGCGGAATAGGATAAAAAATGGTGTATCTCACACGTACAAACACAGACTAGGCCCCGATTAAAATTTTTTGTACCCTAAAGGGAGGATGAGGAAGAGGAGTAGGAGGAGTTGGGAACAGGAGGCAAACTGAAGCGCCCTGCAATCCTTGGCGGGGGAAGGAGATGCGCCAAACAAATTTAAAAGGTGTATCTCACACGTACCGATACAGACTATGCCGTAATTTAATTTTTTTACACTCCAAAAGGGTGTATATTGAATAGCGGAATAGGACAAATTTTACAAAACGGTGTATCTCACACGTACAAACACAAACTAGGCCCCGATTACAATTTTTTGTACCCTAAAGGCAGGATGAGGAAGAGGAGTAGGAGGAGTTGGGAACAGGAGCCAAACTGAAGCGCCCTGCAATCCTCGGCGGTAGAAGGAGATGCGCCAAACAAATTTAAAAAGGTGTATCTCACATGTAGCGATACAGACTATCCCGCAATTTAATCTTTTACACTCAAACAGGGTGTATATTGAATAGCGGAATAGGACAAATTTTACAAAACGGTGTATCTCACACGTACAAACACAATCTAGGCCCCGATTACAATTTTTTGTACCCTAAAGGCAGGATGTGGAGTAGGAGGAGTTCGGAACAGGCAGGAGGCAGACTGAAGCACCCTCAAATCCTCGGCAGTATGAGATGCGCCCCAACAATTGGAAAGGTGTATCTCACACGTACCGACACAGACTATCCCGCAATTTAATTGTTTATACCCAAAGGTTTTGATTAAATAGCGGAATAGAAAATATGATAAAAAAAGTGTATGTATCTCACACGTACAGAACCACACTAGGCCCCAATTACTATTGTTTGTACCCCTAAAGGCAGGATGAGGAGTAGGAGGAGTTTAGAACAGGCAGCACCCTCAAATCTTCAGAAGTATGAGATGAACCCCAAAAACTTGGAAAGGTGGATCTCACACGTACCAACACAGACTATCCCGCAATTTAATTGATACCCAAAGGTTTTTATTGAATAGCGGAATAGAAAATATGATCAAAAAAAGTGTATGTATCTCACACGTACAGAACCACACTAGGCCCCAATTACTAGTGTTTGTACCCCTAAAGGCAGGATGAGGAGTAGGAGGAGTTTGGAACAGGCAGCACCCTCAAATCTTCAGAAGTATGAGATGAACCCCAAAAACTTGGAAAGGTGGATCTCACACGTACCAACACAGACTATCCTGCAATTTAATTGATACCCAAAGGTTTTTATTGAATAGCGGAATAGAAAATATGATCAAAAAAAGTGTATGTATCTCACACGTACAGAACCACACTAGGCCCCAATTACTATTGTTTGTACCCCTAAAGGCAGGATGAGGAGTAGGAGGAGTTTGGAACAGGCAGCACCCTCAAATCTTCAGAAGTATGAGATGAACCCCAAAAACTTGGAAAGGTGGATCTCAAACGTACCAACACAGACTATCCCGCAATTTAATTGATACCCAAAGGTTTTTATTGAATAGCGGAATAGAAAATATGATCAAAAAAAGTGTATGTATCTCACACGTACAGAACCACACTAGGCCCCAATTACTATTGTTTGTACCCCTAAAGGCAGGATGAGGAGTAGGAGGAGTTTGGAACAGGCAGCACCCTCAAATCTTCAGAAGTATGAGATGAACCCCAAAAACTTGGAAAGGTGGATCTCACACGTACCAACACAGACTATCCCGCAATTTAACTGTTCCCCAAAGGTTTTTATTGAATAGCGGAATAGAAAATATGATCAAAAAAAGTGTATGTATCTCACACGTACAAAACCACACTAGGCCCCAATTACTATAGTTTGTACCCCTAAAAGGCTGGATGAGGAGTAGGAGGAGTTTGGAACAGGCAGCACCCTCAAATCTTCAGAAGTATGAGATGAACCCCAAAAACATGGAAAGGTGGATCTCACACGTACCAACACAGACTATCCCACAATTTAACTGTTCCCCAAAGGTTTTTATTGAATAGCAGAATAGAAAATATGATCAAAAAAAGTGTATGTATCTCACACGTACAGAACCACACTAGGCCCCAATTACTATTGTTTGTACCCCTAAAGGCAGGATGAGGAGTAGAAGGAGTTTGGAACAGGCAGCACCCTCAAATCTTCAGAAGTATGAGATGAACCCCAAAAACTTGGAAAGGTGTATCTCACACGTACCAACACAGACTATCCCGCAATTTAATTAATACCCAAAGGTTTTTATTGAATAGTGGAATAGAAAATATGATCAAAAAAAGTGTATGTATCTCACACGTACAGAACCACACTAGGCCCCAATTACTATTGTTTGTACCCCTAAAGGCAGGATGAGGAGTAGGAGGAGTTTGGAACAGGCAGCACCCTCAAATCTTCAGAAGTATGAGATGAACCCCAAAAACTTGGAAAGATGTATCTCACACGTACCAACACAGACTATCCCGCAATTTAATTGATACCCAAAGGTTTTTATTGAATAGCGGAATAGAAAATATGATCAAAAAAAGTGTATGTACCTTACACGTACAGAACCACACTAGGCCCCAATTACTATTGTTTGTACCCCTAAAGGCAGGATGAGGAGTAGGAGGAGTTTGGAACAGGCAGCACCCTCAAATCTTCAGAAGTATGAGATGAACCCCAAAAACTTGGAAAGATGTATCTCACACGTACCAACACAGACTATCCCGCAATTTAATTGATACCCACAGGTTTTTATTGAATAGCAGAATAGAAAATATGATCAAAAAAAGTGTATGTATCTCACACGTACAGAACCACACTAGGCCCCAATTACTATTGTTTGTACCCCTAAAGGCAGGATGAGGAGTAGGAGAAGTTTGGAACAGGCAGCACCCTCAAATCTTCAGAAGTATGAGATGAACCCCAAAAACTTGGAAAGGTGGATCTCACACGTACCAACACAGACTATCCCGCAATTTAATTGTTTATACCCAAAGGTTTTTATTGAATAGCGGAATAGAAAATATGATCAAAAAAAGTGTATGTATCTCACACGTACAGAACCACACTAGGCCCCAATTACTATTGTTTGTACCCCTAAAAGGCTGGATGAGGAGTAGGAGGAGTTTGGAACAGGCAGCACCCTCAAATCTTCAGAAGTATGAGATGAACCCCAAAAACTTGGAAAGGTGGATCTCACACGTACCAACACAGACTATCCCGCAATTTAACTGTTCCCCAAAGGTTTTTATTGAATAGCGGAATAGAAAATATGATCAAAAAAAGTGTATGTATCTCACACGTACAAAACCACACTAGGCCCCAATTACTATTGTTTGTACCCCTAAAAGGCAGGATGAGGAGTAGGAGGAGTTTGGAACAGGCAGCACCCTCAAATCTTCAGAAGTATGAGATGAACCCCAAAAACTTGGAAAGGTGGATCTCACACGTACCAACACAGACTATCCCGCAATTTAACTGTTCCCCAAAGGTTTTTATGGAATAGCGGAATAGAAAATATGATCAAAAAAAGTGTATGTATCTCACACGTACAAAACCACACTAGGCCCCAATTACTATTGTTTGTACCCCTAAAAGGCTGGATGAGGAGTAGGAGGAGTTTGGAACAGGCAGCACCCTCAAATCTTCAGAAGTATGAGATGAACCCCAAAAACCCCAAATATCATTCAGCTCTGCTGCAGGCCACAATTTAATTTTTTTTTTACCCAAGGCTGTATATTGAATAGTGGAATAGAAAAAAGTGTATGATTTTTGAAACCACTCAATAATAGCACATATGAACTGAACACAGCAGTGTATGATCAGTCAGCACAGCACAGCTGAAGGAAAAACGCTGCACACAGTGATTGATAGAAAAATACTTTTCTCCCTCCTCCTCAGTGGGCAAAAAAATTGTGTTCACTGCACCCCACACACAGCAAAAGCGATGTGGACCACTGACACCTGCCTATCTCCAGCCTCTCCCTAAATGGATTGATAAGATCGTAGATCGGTCACTGAAAACCCCTCCCACACAGCAAAATCGATCGTAGAAAACTGACCCTAAAAATCAGCAGCAGCCTCTCCCTAAAAGGATTGATAAGATCGTAGATCGGTCACTGAAAACCCCTCCCACACAGCAAAATCGATCGTAGAAAACTGACCCTAAAAATCAGCAGCAGCCTCTCCCTAAAAGGATTGATAAGATCGTAGATCGGTCACTTAAAACCCCTCCCACACAGCAAAATCGATCGTAGAAAACTGACCCTAAAAATCAGCAGCCTCGCCCTGAAATGCCTACAACTCGCCCTGCCTAACACACTCCGACCTGTCCCTCAATTCTATCCGGACACAAATGTTTTTTTTTGCCTGTCTGTCCCTAATCAGCAGCCAGCACGTATTATGTGTGCTCTGTCCCTGAACTAACACAGCAGAATGACGCAGCGGCGCTGCCTCGGACTTATAAAGACTTGGTCACATGCTTCAGATGGCCAATCACAGCTACTAATACATTTGTAGGCATGGCTGGGATGGCTTAAGGCACACCAGTTAAACGCTTGTTGATTGGCTGTTGAAAGCCCGCCATGAAAAGCGCGCCAATGCATGCAAAACCCGGAAATAAAACGACCGAACACGGATTTTACCCGAATATACAGTAAAGTTTTCGGGTCCGTGTTCGGGTAACAAAAAACCAATTATTCGGTACGAACACGAATAATACAGTCCGTGTTCGCTCAACCCTATTAGCCAGTTTTCTATCCATGTACAAGCTGATTTTTCCAAGCCTGTAGACTTTACCCAAACATTAGCCATGTGTGGGGAACTGTGTCAAAGGCTTTTGCAAAATCCAAGTATACCACGTCCACAGCCACCCCTCTGTCTAAGGTTTTACTTACCTCCTGAAAAGAAATCAGATTTGTCTGACACCTTCTGTCTTTGATTCATTTATGCTGTCTGCTGCTTAAAAATTTTCTTTCCAGCAAGAACCTATCTACAGTGCCCAGCATGAATGAGTACACCCATTTTGAAAAGTAAGATTTTAATAAATATCTCAAACAACACAAGAACAATTTCAGAAATGTTGACAAAACTGAGTTTTATAGAACATTTGTTTAGCTCCATTACATGAAAGTAAGGATAATAATACAACTTAGAATACATTTCTTTGGTTTTACTAAAATTAGTTGATTTAAAAATGAATACACCCCACAACAAAAATGACTACATCTAGTATTTTTTTATAACTGCCATGATTTGTAAGTTGTCACAAGTTGATCACAAGTTAGTGACATATTGCAACATCTATCTTTTTACATTGTTCAAGAACAACCTCTTTTAGAGCCCGGATGCTGGATGGAGAGTGATGTTCAACTTATTTCTTAAAAATTCCCCATAGGTGTTCGATTGGGTTCAGATCAGGAAATATATAGTACTTGGCCACTGAATCACTTTTACACTGTTCTTCCTCAGAAATGCAACGGTGGCCTTAGATGTTTGTTTTGCATCATTGTCAAGTTGGAAAAGTGCACAACGACCAAGGGCAAGGAGTGATGGTAGCATTCTCTCTTTCAATGTAGAGCAGTACATCTGTGAAATCATGATACCCTCAATGAAATGCAGCTCCCCAACAACAGCAGCACTCATGCAGCCACACAGAAAGACGCTGCCACCACCATGATTTACTGTAGGCAGCCATCAGTTCCAAAAACATTTATCATGGCCTCATCACTCCAGAGTACAGAGTCCCAGTAGTCTTCTTCTTTTTCAGCATGGGCCCTGGGAAATTCTAGACAGGCTTTTATGTGCATGGGCTTTAGGAGAGGCTTCCTTCGTGGACAATATCCATGCATGCCCCTCCTCTGCAGTGTACGCCAAATTGTGTCACGGGAAACAATCACTCCAGACTGACTATGTAACTATGTTTCTTCTCCAGAAAGAATAGGTTTAATACATGTAGCCATTCCTCTTAACTGAGGTCTTCAGTACCCTTATCAGTTTTGTTGCCATTCTGTGAACTCTTTCCAGTTCCCGCATATCCCTTTCATCCCCAGAGGTTCTCCCCCTAGCGTGTGACTTGCAATCATATTTCTAGCCCCCAAGTGCATTCATTTGCAATTATTAATATTAAACCGCATTTGTCTTGCAGTTAGTCATCCATTTATTTTACTGATGTCTTTCTAAATGTTTTCTATATTGTGTTGTGAGGTGATTACCCAGCTTAGCTTTGTATCATCAGCAAACATTGGGATTGAACTTTTAATTTCTATATGTACAAGTTAAACAGAATTGGTCCCAGGACAGAACTTTGGTGTACCTCATTTACCACTCCAGTCCAAGTTCTTGGATATAGTCCATTATCATCCCCTACAATAGGTTATTGATACTACATCAACAATGCTATAAATGTTAGATTGACAGGTCTGTAGTTCCCTGGTAAATGCTCAGGACTTTTTTTGAATATTGGTATCATGTTAGCGTTTCATCAGTCAGCTGGGACCATTCTGGTCGGTAAAATGTCCTTATATTTTGGAATAATGGTGTAACAATAACCTGGCTACATTCTTTGAGGACTCTCGGGTATAATCCATCTGGTTCTAGTGAATAACTCGCTTTAGGTTTTTCCATTTTTTTCTTTAACACTCTCCCATTAGCCATATGGGAACATCGTTTGCTGTGTGCATAACACATGTGCCTTAACACAGTTGCCTTCTCCCAATCACTTTTAATCAAATTGCCCTGACTATACTTTCCTCTGACTTTTCTTTTTACTAATTAAATATTTTTAATAAAATTTGTGATTTTTACTCTCCTTTACTATGTGTCTATTTTCGCTGCCCTGATCGTGCTTTTACATTTCTTATTGCATTACTTATGGTGTTGGTATATATTTTGCTTTTGGCATGTCTCTCCTTGCACACCCTTTTATTTATCTCCACCATTAGCTTCTATGTTGCTGAAACTGTGAAAATTGGTATCCCCATAGCAAGGGAGGTGAGAGTATGTAGCCCTCTTACTATGCTGATATTAGTTTACATGCCCTTTAGCATTCGAGGGTTTCTTCAAAAATCAGGGACCTCCCAAAGCATTCGGTTTGATTCTGATAGGCACTGGGCTGTTTGGCATTCTCAGTGCCCAGGAGGATGAGCATCAAAGGGAAGGGAGCTTATGTATCCCCAACATGATGCGGCAAATATGCAGCCCCCTCCTTCTATTTTATTAATTTGTAAAAAAATATGTATTCAAATTTATAGAACTTGCTGAACTTTCTGAAAAAAGGGCGAATGCTGGGCTAATATTAGAAACTTCATTCACTGTGTGATAAATAGGATTAATATTGTGGTAAATCACTTTCCCACTGAAGAACAGATGTGGGCAAATCCTGTTTAATGCAGTTTTTTTAAATAGTGAATGTTGGCCAAATTTCATTTGAAAATTGGTGAAAACCTCTGTGATAAAAAGGATAAATGTGAAATTTTGACTGAAATATAGGTGAATCCTTGGTGAAAGTCTGGTGAATTGTGGTAGAAAACAATGACAAATGTATCCCTTGGTCTTTGCAGATCTATCCAATCTTGTAAAAGTCTGTAAAGTTTTTGCTATTTTTATATCCCTAAGGTGTCCTTATCAACATTTTTCCAATGAATTGCTTACGGTACTCCTCACTTAATGACCAGGTTCCGTACCAGCGGCCAGGTCGTTAAACAAATTGGTCGTTAAATGAGAAGCCACAAGTAATCAATATTTTAAGCATTATTAATTATTGTACTGTATTCTGGGAAAAAAGGTCTGGACACAAAACTCCAACTAAATAAAGTTGTTTTATTTGCATAAGTACAGGAACAAAAATATAAACAACAAAAATCTTGTACATTACTGTACAGTATTGTACAGGGTATATAGTAATTATGTACAGTGCCTAAATAAAAAACTGTATACTGTACAGTAGACATTTAGAGTAACATTTTAGTCATCAAATCCTTCAAAGGGTGATAGTGCTTCGGGGTCTTCAGTATCATCATTGAAATAACCAGCAAGGTCGACAGTGTCATCATTGGAGTTACCATCAGTGTCATCATCTGAAATACCAGCAGGATCAACAGTGTCATCATTGGAGTTACCAGCAGGGTCATCATGAGTTGTAGATGAGGGGGAAGACGACAAGGAAATGATAGAACTGGTAGGAGTAGCTTGCAAGAAGAATTCTGTTAAGGTACTTTGCTTTGTCATTTTCTTTTTTTTGTCATAAATATCACAATAACATTGCATAAGTTGCTTCATCTGCCGTTCCACTTTAGAGAACCTTTCAACATTTGGGTCCATCCCCTCTAATTGTAATAAAGCTGCATTCACTTTTGAGAACACGCCAGCTAACCCCCTGACTGTGAACTTCTTTTGTACTTCTTCCATTGTTTCCTCCTTTTCTTCTTCTTGTTCTAAGTTCTGCTGTGCTTCCAACTCTATTAAATCTTCATTACTTAGCTTTCCCTCAACAAATTCCACTAATTCTTTAATATCTGTCCTGTCAACATCTAAGTCAAGCATGTTAGCAAGTTGCACACTTTTTTCATTGATAACTTCAACTTCTGTTTCATCAAACCCTTCACTATTGTTCACAAAACGCTTTAAGCATTTTTTCCATATACCCTGCATACACTTTTCTGTTACTTTCTCCCAAGCTGATGCAATGTTTTTTATGCAGTGTAAAAAGTTGTAAGCTTTCCAAAAATCACGAAGGGTAACTTCATAATTTTCAAGTGCTGCTACAGCTTTGGAAAAGGTGGTGTACAAATAGTATGCCTTGAATGTTGCTATTGCACACTGATCCATGGGTTGTAGGATAGCGGTTGTGTTTTTAGGCAGATACACTACCTTTACGTCTGGATGTAGGTCATCCAGATGCTGGGGGTGGCCTGGGGCATTATCAATGCTTGACTGTGGGTATGAAACAATTGATGAACCAGTCATCAAATAAAGCTTGTGTCATCCATGCTTTGTTATTTGCACAATAATAAACAGGCAGTGTATGCTTACTAACCTGCTTCAATGCACGTGGGTTCTGTGAACGGTAAATGAGGAGAGGCTTTAACTTGAACCAAGCAACATTTCCTCCCAACAACAACGTGACCCTCTCTTTAAAAGCCTTAAAACCGGGCATTATTTTATCTTCTTTGTATATGTAGGACCTTTCGGGCATTTTTGTCCAGAAAAGTCCAGTTTCATCCATGTTAAATAACTGTTTAGGACAGTAGCCACCTTTTTCGATGATTTTATCAAATTCAACCACAAATTTTTCAGCTGCTTCCACATCTGCACTTGCAGCCTTACCACTGATACTCCGATTGTGGAGGTTTAATCTCCCGCGAAACCTCTAAAACCATCCATGACTTGCTGTAAATGTTTCAGTCAATTCTTCTCCTTTGTGCACTTTCAAACTGTTGAAAATATTGCGTGCTTTGGTTTGAATCAATAAAAAACTCATTGGCATTCTTTTTTCTATTTGGTCATCAATCCATACCGCCAGCAATTTCTTCATGCCATGAATGAGGCCTTTCCGCTGCCTAGTTATTATGGCTTGATATCTTGTTGATGCTTTTACTGCCTCTTTCACTCTATCCTTATCCTTTAGAATTGTTGAAATGGTAGAATGTGCAAGTTTCAATTCACTTGCTATTTCTTTAACTTTCTTTCCAGCCTCATAGTCCTTAATGATCTTCATTTTCATACCAAGATCAATAGATTTTTTTTTTTCAGAGCGCTTTCTGCAGGTGCTGGCACACTTTTTCTCTTTTCTGACATGGTGTGGGCAATACCTGTACAGTACAAGCACACATTACAGTACATTACTGTACATAAAGCCATAACACAGTACAAAAAATGCTTGAAGTGGCATTGAGGAGAACCGAGTACAGTACTGTAGGTACATACCTGTAAAACAGCAGGCCGGGAGTGAGAACTAGGCTGATGCAGAGTGATGACATGACGCCCTGCGTGGGTGGGTCGGCAGAGGTGGTCATATGTCCGAGTGGTCGTAAAAAAGGTATGCGGCAGAGGCGGTCGTAAGTCAGAGCGTTCGCAAACTAGGTAAGTCATTAATCACTTGCCGACTGCCGACAGTAATCCTACTGTGTTAGTGCGGCTCCCCTGAGTCGCTTGACTCCTAGAGGTCTCAGCGGTGCGCGCGCGCCGCCGGAGGCTCGCTCCTGCTGTGTGTAGACACAGCGGGAGTCAGGAGTGGGGAGGAGAGGCGGCCCGACTGAGGCATACATTTAACCCTTTGATCACCCATAGGGTTAACCCCTTCCCTTCCAGTGTCATTATTACAGTAACATATTTATAGCACTGATTACTGTAGTAATGTCACTGGTCCCCCCAAAAGTGTCAAAAATGTCAGTTAGGGGTCCGATTTGTGCGCTGCAATGTTGCAGTCCCGCAAAATATCACAGATCACCGCCATTACTAGTAAAAAAAAAAAAAGCAATAAAAATGACATAAATCTTTCCCCTTAGTTAGTAAATGCGATAACTTTTACGCAAACCAATCAAAATACGTTTATTGCGATTTTTTTTTACCAAAAATATGTATCAGAAAACAAATTGGTCTAAATTGTTAAAAAAGTTTGATTTTTACATTTTTTTTGAGAATGTTATATAGCAGAATGTGAAAAATATTGTTTTTTTTTTTCAAAATTGTCGCTTTTTTTTGTTTATAGCGCAAAAATTAAAAATCGCACAGGTGATCAAATACCACCAAATGAAAGCTCTATTTTTGGGAAAAAGAGGACGTCAATTTTATTTGGGTACAGTGTCGCACAACCGCGCAATTGTCTGTTAAATTAATGCAGTGCCGAATCGCAAAATAGGGCCTGGTCAGGTAGAGGGTCAAATCTTCCGGTCTTGAAGTGGTTAAACGAGGAGTATCTGTATTTGTTTTCCCTTTTCTTCACAAATACTATTATTATTATCATTTTTTTATCAATTCGTGTTTTTTTTTTACATACATTTATGTATCAGTTGTTTTTTCCATTCTTAGTAAGTGTGTTTACCTTTATTGATTTTATAAAATTAAGAATGTTGATTATTTCTTGTAACATTTTGAAACCTTTAAATATTTTGCTTGACATTATTTTTTAGTTTTGCTAATCTGACATATGTATGTACCTTATAATAATTTTTGTTTTAAATTGTCTTTTTTATGTTTTGCATAAATATTGTCAGAGGTCTTGTACTGCTTGGAGCAATGTTAAACTAGGTTATTGCAGAAATCACCAAGGAAACTGACACTGACACAGCTCAAAAGGTTTAAAATATGTTTACTAAACATAGTTCTTTATGTTAAAATGTAAAATTAATAGCTATGAATACACATTATTTAATCTAGAGGCTAGACACTTAACGTGGTTGTAAAGTCAGAAGGTTTCTTATCTAAATGAATTCTATGCATTAAGATAGAAAATCGGCTTAGGTACCCCTATAGCAAGCTGCTTGCTGTGGTGGCTCTAAACAGGAGGCAGGGCCAGGAGTGCTGAAATGGACCAGAGAAGAGGAGGATCTAGGCTGCTCTGTGCAAAACTACAGTATAACATGTTTGTTATTTTTAACGAAAAAAATATATACTTTAGTATCATTTTAAAGCCCAAGTTCAGTTTAGGGGAACAAAATGTACTGGTCAGACTCTTTTAAAAATAAAAAAACTCCGGCACCTGTTTGCTATTTCTGTGTGCTATACACTAATTTTGGCGTAGTCCTCTGCAAGCTCACACCCTCACCAATCCAGAGCTGCTTATTTTTCAGGTTGAATGACTTCAAGCATTATTCAGCCAGATAAGAACTTTTTTCCAGTGGCAGGCATAATTGGGTTAAAGTTGCAGGGAGGCTGTTTAGGCCTAGGGTAGGACCAACAGACATCACTAATGGCAGACTGTCTAGGAGCTCCAGCCCCACCACCAAAAAATACTGTAGCTGCTGACTTCTACTATTAGGGCGCTTACCTATCCAGGGATCCCGCAGTGTCCTCACCCAAGCCGATTCTGGAATCGGCTCTCGGGTGCTGGCGCCGCCATCTTGGGTAAGGGAAACAGGCAGTGAAAGCTTTTCATTTCTCAATGGGCCAGCTGCGGTGTGGGCCAAATGTCTGGCTGAGTTCACCATGGCAAACTCAGCAGGAATTGGTAGCGGGTACCAGTAAAAACCAGGTACCTTCTCCCCCCCACAAGGTGCCAAATGTAGCACCGGAGGGGGGAGGAGGTAGACAAGCTCGGAAGACACTCAGAAGGAAGACCGGGTGAAGATGGAAGCCCTCTCAGCACATTATGGCATTGCTTTGCAAGGGAATTATTTTTTATTCAGCTGCAGTTTAGCACAGCTTTAAAGGCTGTACAAGCTGGATGAGAATCTGAAGTTTGTAAGTGCTGTCTGGGTTATCTGCAGCCCTTATCCCTCTCTCCTTGTGTGTTGAGTAATAAAATCTCTTAAAAGATATTTAAAGTTACTGGTGCTCAATGATTCTTGATCCCTAATTTTTAGCTCATACTAGTTGGCCCTGTAACTGGATGTTCCTACGTGCTTCCAATGGGTGCTACAAATACATAAAACTATTCTTTGTTTTTTATGTATAATTATATTAAAAAATACCATCACATTTGAAAAAAATAAATTCAAAGTCAAAATAGACTTTATGACCTTTAAATACTATAACTTATTGTTCTTTTCATTTTTAATGCTGATATTTCACATTTTAATTTCAAAAAGAGATAATATTTCTGGCTATACATTGACTGAGCTACCTCAAGGATAAACAGATGGGATAGAATATTTATAGAGGTCCAGTAGGCAGATTCATCTAAGAAATCATTTATAAATTAAGCCCAGAGAAAATGAATTTGTAATTGTTTTGTCTGACAAAGCTAAAAGTGGATTTTAAACTGATGAGGGAAGCAAAAACTGCTAAATGTTAAGCATTGCGTTTGACATCTAAATACATGGTTGCCGATTAGCACTAGTTATTTCAATTTTACATCAATCTGGTGAAATGTTTATTTTTGTTGAGTTTTAAAATGACCAGGTTGCTGTAAAAGCTGAAGCCAGGCAAATAGCTCAATACACAGATAAAATGCACATACTGTATGAAAGCTATATTACCGACCAAATGATTTGTACACAGCTCTGCCACACAACAATGTTCTGCCTGCTAGTGTAGTCACCCTAAGCCGCTTTGCTGATTTGGACTCCAAACACCTCCCCATCCTCAATTCCATTACATAGAGGGGAATTGTAGCTAACAAATCTAGTTTATAACTGATAATGAAGATCATCTACTTCCACAGTACGGAAAGAGTTGATTATGGCAAACACAACTCCCCAGTCCCCATTGTTTTTTTAAATATTTGGTTCCGTGAAGTTTAACCACTTGCCGACCAGTCACATTGACCGTACTGCGGCAAAGTGGCTCGTTATCGTCCAGCGACGTAGACCTACGTCGCTGGACTCCTCCCATTGTGGGCGCCACGCGCGCACCGCCGGAGGCTCGCTCCCGCTGTTTTCAGTCATAGCGGGAGTCAGGCCAGGGGAGGAGCGGCGGTGATCACCGCTGCTCTTCCCCAATCGTCAGGGATCGAGTGTGGAAATCCGCCGGCTTGTGTAAACAAAGTGGGGCGGATCTCCTAAGTGACAGGCAGGGTCAGATTGCAGGGTTCAGCATAGCTGAACCTGCGATCTGTGCCTGTGTCACATAGTCCCCTCCCCCACACACGTTAGTAAGCACCAGGCATACATTAACCCCTTGATCACCAATAAAAGTTAACCCCTTCCCTGCCAGAGTCATTTTTACAGTAACACTGCATTTTTATAGCACTGATTACTGTAGTAATGTCACTGGTACCCCCAAAAGTGTCAAAAATGTCAGTCAAGGGTCCGATCTGTCCGCCACAATGTCGCAGTCCCGCAAAAAAATCGCAGATCGCCGCCAGATCGCCGCCATTACTAGTTAAAAAAAAAAACAATAAAAATGACATAAATTTCCCGTAGTTAGTAGCAGCGATAACTTTTGCGCAAACCAATCAAAATAGGCTTATTGCGATTTTTTTTTTACCAAAAATATGTAGCATAAAACAAATTGGCCTAAAATGTTAAAAAATTTTGATTTTTACATTTTTTTTGGGGGAATGTCATATAAAAAAAAATGTGAAAAATATTGTTATTTTTTCAAAACTGTTGGTCTTTTTTTGTTTATAGCGCAAAAAGTAAAAATCGCACAGGTGATCAAATACCACCAAAAGAAAGCTCTATTTGTGGGGAAAAAATACATCAATTTTATTTGGGTACAGCATTGCACGGCCGCGCCATTGTCCGTTAAAATAACGCAGTGCCGAATCGCAAAATATGGCCTGGTCAGGAATGGGGTAAAATCTTCCGGTCTTAAAGCGGTTAAAAATAGGCTCATTGAGAATTTTTTTTGTCAAAGACATGTAGCTTAATACATTTTGGCCTAAATATATGACAAAAATTGAATATATTGGATATTTTTTAACTGTCAAAGTAGAAAAATATTGTTATTTTTTCAAAATGTTCGCATTTTTTTATTAATATCGCAAAAAATAAAAAGCACAGAGGTGATCAAATACCACCAAAAGAAAGCTCTGTTTGTGGGAAAAAAAGGAAGTAAATTTCGTTTGGGTACGGCGTTGCATGACCGCGCAATTGTCAGTTAAATTCGCACAGTGCCGAATCGCAAAAAGTGGCCTGGACGTAAGACAGCAAAATCCTCCGGTGGTAAAGTGGTTAATGAGGTTTAGATTTGTAACCAGAACTTCAGTAATGTTTGCCTAATCTGCTTGAATCCGAAACTTCAACATTCTGCTCACATCTACTCTAGTATTTGTCCTGCCTATTATTCAGCTGTCACAGTGGCTCCTTCAAACTCCTAGACATATTGGATTATATGTCTCCTGCATCATCAGCAGGGGTTCTCAGATCAGATAACCAACAAAAAAAGTTAGGTTTACTGGTGCACTAGAGCAATGGCTGAATGAAAAACTGGACTAATGAGAAGGTAGATGCTCCCTGTTTGCATCTGAATGTATTGACATTTTGACTTTAAGTTTCAACGAGATACCCCCTGTTTTGAGGGGGAACAAACATCACTGATAGTGTTCCCAGCAGCAGTGAATGCAGATCAATCAAATAAAGCAAGTCACTACTCCACTGGATTTTTTTCCTTTGTGACTCCACCAGGGACTTTAGAGTAGAATATATAACACGACCCCCACTCCAGAGCTTTAGACGTTGGCAATATGGCAGAGGGCAGAGCTTTGTGCTCATTGTTTGGCCTTTGCTGGGATGTCCATCATGTAGCTGCAGGCACTCAAAAGGATGAAGATGGGGACTCTTGCAGGGTATCTGCTCACTGTGGGACCTTGCTTGTCCTAGCCTTCCAATCAACTGTCCACACTGAGCACTCTGAGATGAGGGTCAGGACATCAGCTTAAACGCTGACATACTATTTTGACTTCTGAACTCTGCTTTACTTACTACTGACCTCTGTGGTCTACATTCCAATTCGCATGACAAGTAAGTGTGACCTGCTCTAAATGGAGCCGGTTTACACAGGTCAGGTGCGGCCACGATTGGAATTACAAACCCAATTCCAAAAAAGTTGGGACACTGTACATATTGTGAGTAAAAAAGGAATGAACTAATTTACAAATCTCATAATCTTATATTTTATTAAGAATATAATATAGATAACATATCAAATGTTGAAAGTGAGACATTTTGAAATTTCATGCCAAATATTGGCTCATTTTGGATTTTATGAGAGCTACACATTCCAAAAAAGTTGGGACAGGTAGCAATAAGAGGCCGGAAAAGTTAAATGTACATATAAGGAATAATATCATCCAAAGATTCAGAGAATCGGGAACAATCTCTGTGCGTAAGGGTCAAGGCCGGAAAACCATACTGGATGCCCGTGATCTTCAGGCCCTTAGACGGCACTGAATCACCTACAGGAATGCTACTGTAATGGAAATCACAACATGGGCTCAGGAATACTTCCAGAAAACATTGTCGGTGAACTCAATCCACCGTGCCATTCGCCGTTGCCAACTAAAACTCTATAGGTCAAAAAAACGGAAAATTTATATCAAATACTTACCGTAATTTTCCTTTCCTGATGGACTCCATGGCAGCATACGTATCGGGTTTGGCCCCGCCTCCAAACCTACCCATAGGACCTCACTCCCATAAATCTTTGCTCCTGTTCAGCACACGTGTTCTGTAACTATCCTCCACAGAAATCCGGGAGGGAACTCCTGCTGCCATGGAGTCCATCAGGAAAGGAAAATTACGGTAAGTATTTGATATAAATTTTCCGTTTTCCTGACAGACTCCATGGCAGCATACGTATCGGGAAATAACTCGCCGTACACACAGGGTGGGCAGGTGCTGAACAGAAAAGTTTTAATGCATTTTGTCAAACAGACAGGACTTGCAAACCAAAATTCACAGAAGAAAGAGCCGCTGGCTCAACACAGTAATGGGATAAGAAAGTGTTAATAGAGGACCACGATGCTGCTCTGCAAATGACTTCAGGAGCCACATGTCTGGATACTGCCCAGGAGGTAGAGATGCTCCGCGTCGAATGAGCTGTAACTACTGCTGGAGGGGTCAAGCCCTTAGCCCTATAAGCCCACTGGATGGTCTGGATGATCCAAGAGGAAATGGATCTCGTCGAGGCTCTTGAACCTTTGTTTTTTCCATAAAAGGTAACGAAAAGATGTTCTGATTTTCTGAAAGAGGAAGTGGCATTTAAATATCTCTTAATACACTCTCCAACATCCAGCGGATGAACCGAAGATTCTTCCTCTTCCTGTCTAAAGGTTGGTAATACTGTTTCTATGTTTTCATGGAAGACAGAGGTCCTTTTTGGTCTCGCATCCAGCATGGGGATGAGCACCACTCTGTCAGGAAAAAAGGTTAAGAAAGGCTCTTGTGTCCCAAAGGACCCAATTTCCGACACTCTTTTTGCTGAGGTTATAGCCACCAGAAACACTGTTATCAGTGTAAGCTCTCTTATGGTCAAAGAATCAAACATGTCTTGAATTTGACTCGCCAGGAAATCCAGAACTAGTGGCAGATCCCACTTGGGAAACCTGGGTTTTCTCTGAGGTCTGATTCTCACTGCCCCTTGGAAGAACTGACGAATTAGGGCATGAGTGGCCCAGGAGATCCCTGTAAAAGCAGAAATAGCCGAGACCTGGACTCTGAGCGAACTCACTGATAGAGGCAAATCCAGTCCTGATTGGAGAAAGCTCAATACATCCTGGATCTTAATTGAAGATTGAGGATCAGGCCTTGTATTCAGTTGTGCAGAAAATTTTTCCCAGATTCTCTGATACACCCTGTTCGTTGAGCTTCTTCTAGCACTAAGTAGTGTCGAGATTGCCGTTTCTGGACAGCCTAAAGCCTGTAACCTCCTCCTCTCAACATCCAGACCTTGAGATGTAAACGGTCTGGGCATGGATGGAGTACAGACCCCTGGGACAACAGGTCCGGTCTGAAGGGTAGCGGGATTGGATCTTGGACACTGAGTAGCGTCAGAAGGGGAAACCATGGCCTGTTCGGCCAGAAGGGAATCACCGCCACTACCTCCACTGGCTCCGACCTGAGTCTCCGAAGGAACTGCAACACAATCGGAATTGGTGGGAAGGCGTATGCCCTGTGGAATCTCCACTGATCCGAGAGTGCATCTATCCCTGATGCTTGTGGATCTCTGAATCTTGAGTAGTACTTCGGCAGTTTGTGATTGCAGGGGGAGGCGAAGAGATCTACCTCTGGAGAAAACCCCAATGTTAGGATCCAGTCGAACGTTTCCTTGTGAAGGGACCACTCGTTGTTGTCCAGATCCACTCTGGACAAGAAGTCTGCTTTGACATTCTGGACTCCTGGAACATAAACCGCTGAAAGATTCGAGAGATTTTTCTGTGCCCAGGACATAATCGGCTCCACTTCCCTCAATAGGGACCAGCTGCGTGTACCCCCTTGTTTCCTGATGTATGCCACTGCTGAGGTGTTGTCCAGGCGCAGCATGACAGGTTGGTCTTTTGTCAGGTGAGCAAATGCTCGAAGAGCTTGGAATGCTGCTCGGAGTTCTAGTATGTTGGATACTATTCCTCGAGTGGAAAACTCCCACCTGCCCTGTGCCACCTCCGACAGACAGTGGGCACCCCAGCCTATGTTGCTGGCGTCCGAGGTAACCACTACCCACGGAGCTGGTTTCAGAGAGTGGCAGTTCAGCAGGTGGTCTCTGCATAGCCACCAAGGAAGACTCGCTCTCATTGAAGGGGTTAGGAAGATGCGTTGATCCAGATGCCACGTATCCCATTGCTGAAGGAATCCCTTCTGAAAGGGTCTCATCCTCCACAGGGCCCACTTCACCATGGGGACTACTGCGACCATAGTCCCGATCACCTTCAGACATTGACGTGCCTGAAGATGAGAGGATGAGAGGGCAAAGCGAATCCTGTCTCGGAGAGTCCCTATCTTTTCCTCTGGAAGAGAGATAGTCGCCTTCTCTGTGTCGAACAGAGCGCCCAAGTAGATCAGGGACTGAGTTGGAATCAGGTGACTCTTCTCCTTGTTGAGTAACCAACCAAACTTCTGGAGAGTGGACACGACCTGCTCCAGATGAACTAATAGTTGGTCTCTGTCTTGGGACAACAGGAGTAGATCGTCCAAATAGTGGTGAAGACGGATACCTTTCAATCTCAGTAGGGCTACCACGGCCAATAAGATTTTTGAAAAGGTCCGTGGAGATGTTGAGAGCCCGAATGGGAGACAGATAAACTGAAGATGTAATCCTCCCACTTCGAACCGGAGAAACCTTTGAAAATCTTCGTCCACAGGGACATGAAAGTAGGCGTCTTTCAAGTCGATGGACACCATCCAATCTGCCGGCTGGACTGACTGCTGTATGGACAACAGGGTCTCCATTTTGAACCTTTCTTTTTTTATGAATTTGTTCAAGAAGGTCAAATCTATTACTGGTCTCCATGATCCGTTCTTCTTTTGGACCAGAAAGAGCGGAGAATATATTCCTTGGCCTCGCTCTGACTCTGGAACGGAGATGACAGCCCCTTGAGCAATGAGAGCTTCGACGTAAGAAAACAAAATCTGACGCCTTTCTTCTAGACATGGTATGGCAGTAGGCAGGAACCTTGAGCCTGGCCTCTCCTTGAAGACCCACTTGTGGCCTGAAGACACCGTCCTGACGGCCCAGGGGTCCTGAATCGAAGCCGCCCAGACATGTCGGAAGGAGCGTAGACGTGCACCCACCCGACATGTCTGAGCGGGCCCACCTTCAAAAGGACTTAGTGGGCTCGCGGTCCCCAGAGGAGACATTCTTTGTCGTCTTCCTGGAAGACTGTCTGGATCTCCAGTTCCGGTTGAACTCCCGACCAGGTCTATAAGAACGAGCTTCCCTGGCCCGGTCAGGCACAAATTTTCTGGTAGGCTGTCCCTTCTTGACGTTGAACTGGCGCCGATCCTGGGGAAGAAACCCAGACTTACCGCCTGTAGCCCGGGTTATGGCCTCGTCCAGTTTATTCCCGAAAAGGGAGGACCCCTCAAAGGGAATACGGCACCAAACTTGCTTTGATGCCGGATCCGCCACCCAAGGGCGGAGCCAAAGAGCTCTCTTAGCTGTGACCGAGGACAGCATAACTCTTGCCAATAGACGGATCAAGTCTATGGAAGCCTCCCCAAGGAACGACGCGCCCAGCCTAAGCTCCTGGATTGGAGCGCTTCTGGCCACCTCCTCCGAAACCGATCTGACCGATTCGTCTACCACATCAGCCCAAGACTCCATGGCCTTGGATAGAGCAGCCAAAGCCAGGACTGGCTTACAGGCCATACCTGCTGTAAGGTAGATTCTCTTCAAATCAGAGTCCATCCTTCGGTCCAACGGGTCTTTAAATGAGACCGTATCCTCTAAGGGAAGGGTCACGTGCTTGACCAGTCTCATGACTGCTGCGTCAACTAGGGGAGGGGACTCAAGATGTTTCACATCATCCTCTTTGAAGGGGTAAAGTTTAGCCATCTTGGATACTAAGGAATTCTTTCGTTCCACCTTTTTCCACTCCTCCAAGATGATTTCACCCAACTCTCCCAGGAAGGGAAAATTAACACGCTCCTTATTGAGCTGTTTAAAGTACTTCTTCTGCTTGGGAGGGGGAACAGCTGACTCCTCCCAATTTAAGGTCTCTCTGACCGCTTTAACCAGGGAAGGCACCAAGGTATATTCAAAACCCAAGCAGGGATCCTCATCTTCAGAGTCGCTACCTGACAAGAGCATCGACTGATGGCTTGTGTGGGCTGACTCGAGATCTTCCTGTACCTGTAGTGCTACAGGGGAGGGGCTTGGGGAAGCCGTTGCAGTGTCTTGAGAACGACTGACACCCAACTCTGCCAAAGAGTCCTTAACCACTCTCTTGACCAAAGCCTCAATGCGCTGATCGGAAGTATCCCTTTCTCCCGCAGCCTGGGAGAAACATCTATCACAGAAAAGCTTCCTCTCCGGGACACTAGCGCCACAGCCTCTGCAACCTGCTTTGTCAGGTCTCCGTGCGTGGCTGGCTGAAGTAGATGATTTTTGATGATGTGAGCCCGAACGGGACTTTCCTGTAGAGTGCCGGTGGCGAGAGCTTGAGCGTCTTTCACTTCTTTGAGAAGAGTGCCTAGTCTCTGAACGAGGAGGGCTGTGAACAAGAGAAAAAACAGAAAAAACAGACAGGAAGCTAGGAACACTTGAGTTCCTACCCCCACCCCCTATAACCCACAGCCCCACTAAGAAGCCCCAAATACCTGTTAGGGGCGGGCTGACCACCGGAGGGCAAAGTAGCTTCCATTCTGATGCTGACCTACAAGAATGAGCCGGACAGCAATGTCAGAAAACCAGCAAAAGAGGAGGGGGGGGGAGGGGGGGGGGGGGCTCCCAAACTGGGGCCAGTACTCACCAAGAACCAGAGGTTAGCAGGCAGAGCGGCAACGAACAGCAGGCGTCCAAAAACCGATCAGATGCGGAGTATGGAACACCCAGTATCAGCAGTGTGTATAAACACAACACTGCTGACAGTTCTGGGGTTTAAATATGGCGCCTGGTGACGTCATCAGCGCTCGCCGCCGACGCCAACTCACTGCGCATGCGCCGCGCTCTTACTGCGCACGCGCGAGAACCAAGCCTCGTTCTGGAGGCGCCGCACATGCGCAGTAGCGCACCGCACCGGCGGCCGGTCAGGAAGTGAACCGCTGACCGGCCCCGGACCACTAGCCACCAGGGAAGGCAGGAAAGACCAGGTAAGAGAAAAAACATATAAACAAAGGCAAATATAAGCATATAACATAGCTGCCATGGAGTGTACTCACGAACCGCAGACCACCAGGGATGGATGCACACCGGACTTATCTCTTTCAAGGGTACCGGCCACCCGCAGCAGCTGGGCTTTTTGGCCAAGGCTGCTACATCTTCGCCCCTCCTCCATACCCCGCAGCAGCTGGGGCTTATTGGAGAGCTCCATACCCGACAGGTAGAGCCATCCATCACCCGGAATCCATCTTCAGGTAGGATATCAGGTAATCCTTTGGAGGACAAAAAAAGAACACGTGTGCTGAACAGGAGCAAAGATTTATGGGAGTGAGGTCCTATGGGTAGGTTTGGAGGCGGGGCCAAACCCGATACGTATGCTGCCATGGAGTCTGTCAGGAAAGAAGCCATATCTAAACATGATCCAGAAACGCAGGCGTTTTCTCTGGGCCAAGGCTCATTTAAAATGGACTGTGGCAAAGTGGAAAACTGTTCTGTGGTCAGATGAATCAAAATTTGAAGTTCTTTTTGGAAAACTGGGACGCCATGCCTTCCGGACTAAAGAGGACAAGGACAACCCAAGTTGTTTTCAGCGCTCAGTTCAGAAGCCTGCATCTCTGATGGTATGGGGTTGCATGAGTGCGTGTGGCATGGGCAGCTTACACATCTGGAAAGGCACCATCAATGCTGAAAGGTATATCCAAGTTCTAGAACAACATATGCTCTCATCCAGACATTGTCTCTTTCAGGGAAGACCTTGCATTTTCCAACATGACAACGCCAGACCACATACTGCATCAATTACAACATCATGGCTGCGTAGAAGAAGAATTCGGGTACTGAAATGGCCAGCCTGCAGTCCAGATCTTTCACCCATAGAAAACATTGGTGCGTCATAAAGAGCAAGATGCAACAAAGAACACCTAAGACAGTTGAGCAACTAGAAGCCTGTATTAGACACGAATGGGACAACATTCCTATTCCTAAACTTGAGCAACTTGTTTCCTCAGTCCCCAGACGTTTTCAGACTGTTATAAAAAGAAGAGGGGATGCCACACATTGGTAAACATGGCCATGTCCCAACTTTTTTGAGATGTGTTGATGCCATGAAATTTAAAATCAACCTATTTTTCCCTTAAAATTATACATTTTCTCAATCTAAACATTTGATATGTCATCTATGTTGTATTCTGAATAAAATATTGAAATTTGAAACTTCCACATCATTGCATTCTGTTTTTATTCACAATTTGTACAGTGTCCCAACTTTTTTGGAATCGGGTTTGTAGAAAAGGGTCCTTTTTCGTCTTCTGATCTGATTTAGGTGCGAATTAAGGCAAAAATTTGGACCTGATTTGCACCTGAACTGGTGAACAAGGACGTACTGGACCCCAGGCACGAACCCGCGGCCACATATGTGTGAACCCGGTTTGAGAAAATTTGAAGCAGTAATAAATCCAAAACCAAACTTTATAAATTGCAGCTTACCAATTCTTAGATGTGGTGGCAGAATTAGTTTTCTATATTTGGTCTTTTTTCTTTACTGCTTTATTGCATTGATCTATTCAGTAAGTCTGTTAGTTTTCAACCTACTTTAACAGACCAAACTGTCCAAACCAGGTAACAGTTAGAGGGTTTAAACAACACTCGCAGGGGTGTTTACAGTGATCATATTTTATTTATTTAAGTAAAACCTTTATCCCAAAAGGAAAAAAACTGTTTGCTGTAACTTTTTATAAAGTGTTAGCTGAAATTCAGTTTAATTTTTATAATCAAGTCCATCTAAATCTGCTAGTCAAAAACTACCCCCCCAGACTTATAGGCAGGTGACCTACTACGTGTTTAGTTAGCACTCGGCTACCAAGGTCAGGGGGAAGCAGTTAATGTTCTTGCTGCCTACCCTGAGTGTGTTAGTGGGCTTTTTATGTGGTCCAGCTTTCCTCACATGTATTTTAAAAGGTAAAAGGTCTGGATCCTGTGGCTCGAGGGGCTTAAGAAAGAATGGTACACGTGCAGAGGCTTGCTGGGACCTGTGGTCCACTTCGGAGTGCCAATCCATCGGGATACCCTAATAACATGAACTTCTGTATTCAAGCTTTGCCAAGTATGGACTTTCCCCATAGAGACTTTACTTGTGCAGGTAAGCTGGGACAGCCATAGTTAGTTGTAGTTAGGAGAAGGACATGTATACATGTGATACATGTTGTGCTAAGTTTTCAGTAAAAATTGTTTCAACTCGCATGAGCCTGGTCTGAAGTTATTCAAGGGGTGCATGTTGGATATTGACATAAAGACCTGGGTCTTTATTAGCACTGTGGGATATGAGTAACACCACTACAAAAGGTTAACTTTCAAAGCTGAGAAGAGGTTCTGACCATTCTTCTAGTTTTCCTAAATCCTTTTCCATTTGGCGTTTCCCTCCAGGAACATCAACCCTGTTACATATCTTTGTGTCATCAGCAAAAAGACAAACCTTACCATTGAGGCCTTTTGCAATATCACTTATGAAGATATTAAACAAAATTGGTCCCAGTACAGATCCCTGAGGTACCCCACTGGTAACATGACCTTGTTCTGAATGTTCTCCATTGACTACATCCCTCTGTTGTCTGTCACTCAGCCACTGCCTAATTCACTCAACAATATGGGAGTCCATGCTCAATGACTGCAGTTTATTGATAAGTCTTCTATGTGGGACAGTGTCAAAAGCCTTACTAAAATCTAGATATGCAATGTCTACTGCACCTCCACCGTCTATTATTTTAGTCACCCAGTCAAAAAATCTATAAGATTTGTTTGACATGATCTCCCTGAAGTAAACCCATGTTGTTTTTCATCTTGCAATCCATGGGATTTAAGATGTTCCACAATCCTATCCTTTAATAGGGTTTCCATTAATTTGCCTACAATTGATGTCAGACTCACTGGTCTATAGTTGCTCGATTCCTCCCTACTACCTTTCTTGTGAATGGGCACGACATTTGCCAATTTACAATCTTCCGGGACGACTCCTGTTACTAACGATTGGTTAAATAAATCTGTTAATGGTTTTGCCAGCTCTCCACTAAGCTCTTTTAATAATTTTGGGTGTATCTCATCAGGACCCTGTGACTTATTTGTCTTCACTTTAGACAGCAATCTTAGAACGTCTAAGATACACATGCATCAAACGATTCATTAGTCATCCTTTCAAGTGGAGGTCCTTCTCCTTCTTTTTCTTCTGTAAAAACTGAACAGAAGTATTCATTAAGGCAGTCGGCTAGCCCTTTATTCTCTTCTACATACCTTCCGTCCTTTGTTTTTAATTTAGTTATTCCTTGTTTTAATTTCCTTTTTTCATTTATATATCTGAAGAATGTCTTATCCCCGTTTTCATAGACTGAGCTAGTTTTTCTTCTGCCTGTGCTTTAGAAGTTCTTATAACTTGCTTGGCCTCTTTCTGCCTAATCTTGTAGATTTCCTTATCTTCATTGCTCTGGGTTTTTTTTATAATTACAAAATGCTAGCTTTTTGTTTTTATTTTTTTTAAGAAAATTTTTATTAGTATTTCAAAGGTTAACAATTTTGCACAAAGCATCATGCATTTACAGAAACTCAAAGATTCAAACAAATTGTAACAAGTCATCAGGTGTCCCTGATGTACCGTAAAGCATTGTGTAATAGGCATATAATAACAAAAACAAAAAAAGAAAAGGGTCATGAGGGTCGGGGGGGGGGGGAGGATATTCCTAGGGATACCCAGGGGTATCTCCTTCTGGTATCAGTTTGTCGATATTGTTGTGCCCCCCACAGAGTGGAAAGTAGGTTTCAGTTTAGGATATTAGGAGCGGGAACAGGTAAAGAGTGGGGGGGGGGGAGAAGAGATGTGGGAGGGGTAAGGAGGTATAAGGGGAGAGGGGGGTTAAGAGGGCCGAGTGAGCAGAAAGTGAGGGAAAGATCAGCCTAGTAGGAAAGCTAAAAACCTTAAGCATACATCTAGGGTACAATCATACATCTATGGTGTAAACATCGGATGCAAGCTGGGTATTAAACCTAATATCTGGGTAAGTCTAGAGCATTGGTGAGGAGTTGATCAGAGGTGAGTGGAATGTGGGGGGGGGGGGGGAGAATGGTCTCCCAGTGGTGGCAGTAGGGGAAGTCTTATTCGGGCTGCGTGGGAGATGAGTAGGAAATAGTTCCATGTATGCAGACCATTTCCTCCAGAACAGACCAGGTATGGTTTTGTTTAGGACCAAGTCCAAGTATTCCCTTTGAAGGAGAGCCGTAAGATCCGACTTGACTTCTCCCACTCGGGGAGGTGTGGGGGATACCCAATGACGGAGTATGACTCTCCTGGAGACCATGTAGCAGGTGGCTATCCAGGGTTTGTGTTTACGGGTAATGGTTGCCTTTTGTCGAGGGTTCATCCCTGTGGCTGTCTTGGGTGCCCCAATCTAACTAACCAAATAGAAGAGGGAGAGGGTCTCTGGAAGGTTGAAGGGATGTGACCCGAAGGGTCATGAGTTCCACTTGGTCCCAAAACTTAGAGATGTGAGGGCACGACCATAGTTTGTGTAGCAGTGTAGGACGAGAGGACAAACACCAGGAGCAAGCTTGGTAAGGGGAGTCCGAACGGGAGGAAGAGAAGGGAGCATAGGCATGGTGTAATATTTTGAGTTGTTGCTCTCTCCAAAAGGCGTTGCAGATGTAGGTACAAGTGGTTTTAAATCCAGACAATAGAAGAGGTTTTGTGGCCATGAGTGACAGGGCTTTATCCCAAGAGGAAGAGAGGTAACCTTTGGCCTTGGCTTCCAATGCGAGCTGGAGTGGTCCGTATAGCTGTGATATCTTCAAGGGGGGTTCCAAGTTCAAAGAGTCCAGAGGGTCAAGGGTGAAACGTCCAGATGGTTTAGAGCAAAGGGAATTGACAAAGCTATGTAGCTGATGCACATAAAGGTACTGAGTGGCGGGTATTCCGAAAGAAGATTGAAGGGTAGAGAAAGAAAGCGGGGATCCAGAAGTGGGGTCGTAGAGTTGGTATAAGAATTGCAGACCACAGTTTGCCCAGGTAGAGTAGATCCTTTCCAGGTTGATGTGGAAGAAAGCAGGATGACCTCCGATGTGCAGAGATCTAGATAAGTATTTTGGGCAACCAAGTTTCTTGCGTACCTCCTTCCACGCAGCCCCAGTGTCTCTGAATAAAACATGCTGTCTTAAATGCACAGGTAAGTCACCCAGCTTGCAGTGCAAGATAGCACTAAGATTGAATGGTTGTGCGATTTGTGATTCCAGTAAGTAATTGGAGACAGTGGAGGTGCCATGAGTCCAGTCTAGACCAACCCTAACAAGACTACACAAGTTATATAACCTTATGTCGGGGAGGTTCATGCCGCCTCTGATTCTCGGGGGGTATAGTTTGTGCAAGGCAATGCGGGGTTTTTTAGAGGACCATAAAAAGGTAGTGAGGGCCTTGTGAAAGATCCTCAGATCTTTGTGTTTAATCAGAAGGGGCAGGGTCTGTATCACATATAGCAATTTGGGGAAGGAGACCATCTTATATAGATGACATCTCCCAATTAGAGATATGGGAAGTTTGGACCACCCGGACAGTTCTTTGGTGATTTTCTGGAGAAGTGGGGTTTAATTCAGGCTGTATAGGGCCGACGGTGTCCTACCAATGTGGATCCCTAGGTATTTAATGTGGGATTTTGCTAACGGAAAAGGGGAGAGCTGTGACCATGGAGGTGACTGCGTATATTTCAGGGATAAGATCTCGCTCTTAGCATAATTTATGCGGAGTCCAGAGCACAGTCTAAATCTATCAAATATGTTTTTTGTACCCGCGTCCTGTGCCGGGTTGGAAGAGAATAATAATATATCGTCTGCAAATAATACCGATCGAAGTTCCGTATTACCAACCTGGACTCCGGATAGATTTGCATGATTAGCGAGATAGCGGGATAAGGGCTCTAGGGCTAAGTTAAAGAGGAGGGGTGATAGGGGACAGCCTTGGAGGGTACCCTTGTGGAGGGGTATGTTGTCAGACAAGACATTGGAGGTGACCACTTTCGCAGTAGGTGATTTGTACATGGTGGTGATGAGGTGTAGAAAGGGGCCCGTGAAGCCAAATTTTTGGAGGACTAGGTGCAACCATCGAAAGCTGACGTTGTCAAACGCCTTTTCGGCGTCAAGTGTGAATATGGCGATATCCGACTGCGGGGCAATCTGTTGTTGTGACAGTATGGCTAGTACTTTACGTATGTTGGCTGTGGCAGATCGACCCTTGGTGAAACCTGATTGAGAGGGATGGAGGATCGTGGGCATTATGAGTGCTAGTCTGCGGGCTATTATTTTGGAAAGCAGTTTGGCGTCGAGGTTGATTAATGAAATGGGCCGGTACGACCCGGGTTCGGACGGATCCTTACCCGGTTTGGGGATCAATTTTATGTGGGCTTGTGACCCTGTAGGGATGTAAGGACCAACATCTAAGATAAATTGGAAAAGAGATAATAGGGAGGGGGATAAGGCCTGTGTCATTAATTTGAAGAATTCGGAGGAGAAGCCGTCTGGGCCAGGGGCTTTGCCAGGGGACAGGGAAGAGATGGCTTCAAGGACCTCCGAGATGTCAATGGGTGCATTTAGTTGCGATAGTTGAGAAGCAGAAATCGTGGGCAGAGATACTTCCCGAAGGAAGGAGGAGGCCTCGGTCTCATCTATGGGGTCTTTACCATATAGCGAGGCGCAGAAGCTTTCCATGACCAAATTAATGTCCTTGGGGGACGAGACTAGGGAGCCTGTGTGATCCCGCAACGATTTTATTGGTGTGACAGTGTGTGGACCTTTGCAGAGACGTGCGAGGAGTTTGCCCGACTTGTTTCCAAATTTGTGAAACTGTAAATCGTGTACCGACTTATGGAATTGTTCCTGCGCTAGCGCCCATTTATCAAACTCTTGTTTAGCTTCCTTCCACTGTGTAACGTGTAAGGGTATATGTTGCTGCTGGAGACGAGCGTGTGCAGCCTGGAGCGCCGCGCTGGCTTGAAGATAGCCAGCCGTCGCTTTCCTTTTGTATGCCGAGGCGAAGACGATGATACGCCCTCTGAGGACTGTTTTTCCCGTCTCCCACAGCAACACCGGGTCATCAGCATGTTGTGCATTATCTGAAAGGAAGGTCTGCCATGTATCTTCTAGTACGCTACGTAATTCAGCGTTGTTTGACAAGTATGAGGGGAATCGCCAAGGTTTATATGAGTGCTGTGGGGTGGAAAACGACAAGGTTATCGAGAGGGGGGAGTGATCGGAGATCACCATATCATGGAATTCAGGGGAGTGTGTTATACGCAGACTCGGGTGATTGCCTAAGAAGTAGTCGATGCGAGAAAAGGAGTTGTGCGGTGAGGAGTAGAAGGAATAAGATCTGTTAGTGGGGTATGCCAGTCACCAGAGGTCTTGGAGTTGGAGACTATCAGCAAAGTTAGCGAGGAGGGAAGGGGAGACATCCGTCGGATGTTGTGATTTGGGGATGGGAGTTGACCTATCTATAAGGGGGTCCATCACAGCATTTAGGTCACCCCCCCAGCAGAAGAGGTAAGTGTATATGAGGGGCCAGGAGGCCCGTCAAGTGTTGGAAAAAAGATGCGGACGGGGGGGTGGGGGCATAGACATTAACTAAGATCACTGATTCAGAGGGGAGCATCAGTTGGAGGATCAGTAGTCTACCATTTTCATCTGAATGTACCTGAGAAATGTCAATGGAGACCCGTTTGTGGACTAGAATCAGTACACCAGCTTTACCCTTGGCGGAAGGAGAGCCGTATATTCGACCCACCCACAACTTTTTCATACGGTCTATGTCAGACTGGGACAGGTGGGACTCTTGGAGGAGAGCTATGTCCGTGTTTAATCTGCGCAAGTGTCGTAAGTATGGCCATACGTTTGTGGGGAGAGCGTAAACCCTTCACATTCCACGAGGTTATACGTAAGTCAAGGTGGGCGTAGTATGTGGACTAGGAGCTTGCACGAAGGTAATGAAATAGGAAGATGAGTGTAGGTCACTCGGACTGGGAGTACAGGGGAAGCAAAGGGAGGCACAGGGACGGCATGAAGGAAGGGGATAACCGGGGAAGACTTATCGCACCGTTCCCACACTAGCCAGGCCAGTGGGAGAAGGGACGTGACACACAAAAAAATAAACAGAACATTAGAACGTACCATAGGAACTGTGGACTTCACTTTTTTCCGTATGGAAACATACCTCCGACAGCGTTACCGAGTAGTGGGCCCGCTCACCCTGAGGTAAGATGGAACGTGCTGCAGAGAGCATTGCAGATCATTCGCCAGGCATGGCTTCCCGCTGGGGGTGACTTGAAGGCACCAGTACTGCGGTAAGGCTGTGAGTAGGAGAATAACAGAGAAAACATTATAAACATTGTTACCATAATATTGGCAGATAGGTAGTGGTGAATATCTATGCACTCAAGTGGGGCGCAGTAGAGAGCTAAAATAAAGTCAAAAAACCAATTCAAACATTGGATCTAGGAGTGTAGACAGGTTTAGATGTAAATGGTATGACATCTCACTGGGACAGAGACAGGCTAGCATTGCATAGCTAGCGAGAGTAAAAGAAAATTTCAGCGGAGTCTGTCTCTGTGCGAAGAGTTGGAGGAGAAGCGACCCCTCTTAGGGGACTCTTTGCGGGGACTGCGAAGGTCTCTATGAGAGGGCGAAGCAGACGATGCCGCAGGGGGTAATGTATCCATCGAGAGATGAAGGTGGGTCTGGATCTATTCCGTGGCTTCTTCCGGAATGGAGAAGGCTTTTGATTCGCCGAACTGATCCGTGAATCTGAGTGTGGCTGGATAGGCTAGGGTAAACTTTAGGCCTTTTTGGAACAAGGCATTGCAAGCTGGTTGGAAAGCTTTGCGACGGCATGCCACTTCTTGCGAATAATCCGCGAACAAGAGCAATTTATTACCATCCAAGACTAACGACTTGGCATTCTTGAAGGATCGTAGTGTGGACAGTCTGTCAGCATAATTCAAGTAACGGACAATGACAGGTCGTGGGGTCTTACGATCATTAGAAGGCACTCCCAGGCGGTGTGCCCGTTCAACAGTGCATGGGGCAGTAAGACCAAGAGCCTGGGGGATACGCGTGGAACAAATGTCCGGGAGGTGACCCGCATTAAATGATTCCGGCAGGCCGATGATCCGTAGGTTGTTCCTACGAGACCGATTCTCAAGGTCATCAATTTTCTCCAGCAAATACTGCTGGGTCTGTGCCGTTTTTGTTTCATTGGCAAAAGTAGATTGGATCTCCTCTTCCAGGTCAGAGACTCTGGATTCCACCTCCGTGAGCCTTTTGGCCTGGTCACCCAGCTCCTTCCGCAGTTGGGTGATCCCTGCGGTTACCGCCCGCTCCACTGCCTCAGTAATGGTGGGGGTGAGGATCGCAGCCACCGCTTGTGCCATCAGCTGGTATTGAGGGTCAGCGGCTAGTTGCGGCGGGAGAGCTGCATGATGTAGATCCGCACCATCCACTGTAGGTGCGGCGGCCATATTGCCAGGGGGCTGGGGAGCGGCCTGGAGCGGCGGATCTGGAGGCAGCACGGCCGAATTGCTGGAGGCTCCGTGGACAACAAAGCGATCCATCGGTGCAGGATGATGCGGAGAGACTCACCAGCGCTGGATGGGGTGATGAGGGCTGCCAGCGAGCGGTGTTAGCTGATCTTGTAAGCGGGGTCAGTCGGAGCCGCTGCGCTCACTTCCTCTCCATACGGCGCCGGAACCGGAAGTAGCTTTTTATTTTTAATGATTTGGGCCACTTCTGCTGAGTACCACAGTGGTCTCTTCCTTTTTTCTCTTTTACTGACAAGTCTAATGCAATTTTCTGTTGCCTTCAATAATGCACCTTTTAAGTAGTCCCATTTCTCCTGGACTCCATGTAGTCCGTTCCAGTCTGATAAGGACTCATTTATGACTAATTTCATTTTTGAAAAGTCTGTTTTTCTAAAATCTAAAACTTGTTTTTGTGTGGTGTGACTCTTTCACAGTTCTTATATAAAACCACACTGACTGGTGATCACTAGATCCCAAGGTTTCGCCTACAATGACATTATATACTGAATCCCTATTTGTGATTCTGTACATTATTGCTGCACACAAGTGGCCCATCTCTGTGTCGAGGACTGCCCTAATGTTTGGTCCTTCAAATGACCACAGACTGCGCCTGGCCCAGGGCATTGGTGAGAACGTCTTCGGGTGAGGGGTTACCCCACTAGCACAGGCGCAGTCAGACCCAACCCACAGACTGGCAATGCTGCTATCCAAATGTGTCTGCTTTACTACTCCATCCAGAATGCAGGTATAAATGAATCAAAATCCAGCCAGATCAGCAAGGACTGTACACATTTTGATCTGTGTGTGGCAGCTGCCTCTTGACAGAAGTCAATCTACAATCTACAGATCAGCTTCTGTCAAATGGGCTTGTTGGAAATGTTTTCTCGATCAGCTGCTGCAGCCAATGGGCTTTATCCACTGATCAGTGTGTCATTATATTCTGACAGTGGGGAGGATTCCTCCACCCACCTTGCTGGTGTGGATGGGGGAATCCGTTCATTTATTTTTCAATTATCCCACTGGCTGCATGAAAAAATAAGTAATCTATTGCTTAAGGCAGAAAGTTACTGGCTGGAAAATATTATAGATATTGAGCTGCCAGGTATTAAGAACATTGGAGTTCAGAGATGCCTTGGTAGGACACGTAGGGGGCTGATTTACTAAAACTGGAGAGAGCAAAGTCTGGTGCAGTTGTGCATGGTAGCCAATCAGCTTCCAATATCAGCTTGTTTAAATAAGCTTTCACAAAAAACTGGAAGCTGATTGGTTTCGATGCAGAGCTGCACCAGATTGTGCACTCTCCAGTTTTAGACCCCATAGTATTCAAACTGCTTCCAGCCAGCTGTATAGTTAAATGACGGACAGGCAAGAGCACTCTCATTCTGGGAGGATGTCATATGACGACCTCCCATTCTTGCTATGCATGCCTGCCTGCAGCGGTGTGTGGCACAGCGATCGGTGGTACATTGTGTACCTCGGAGAAGAGGAGAGCCGGTAACCGGAATTCCTTAGCAGGGAGATCTGCACTGACAATCAGGGCACTGATCATCAGTGCAGCCCCATCAGTGCCCAACCAGTGCTGCCTGTCAGTGTCCACCAGTGCTGACTTTCAGTGCCCATCAGTGATGCATGTCAGTGCCCATCAGTGCCTCCTCATTAGTGCCACCTGTCAATGCACATCAGTGCTGACCATCAGTGCCACCTATCAGTGTCCACCAGTACCAGATATTAGTGCCACCTATCAGTGCACAAAAGTGCTGCCTATCAGTGCATATCAGTGCTGCCTATCAGTGATGCATATCAGTGCTCATCACTGCTGAATATTAGTGCCTCCTCATCAGTGCCCATTAGTGCCACCTCATCAGTGCTGCCTCATTAATACCCATCAGTGCAACTTCATCAGTGCTCTTTAGTGCAGCCTCATCAGCGCACATCAGTGAAGGATAAAAATTACTTACTTACAAAATTTTATAACAGAATCTAAGAAAAACTTAAAAGAAAAAAATTCAGTGATGATTAAATGCCACCAAAAGAAAGCTCTATCTGTCTCAAAGATTTTATTTGGGTACAGCGTTGCATGACTGCACAATTGTCATTCAAAGTGCAACAGCACTGAAAGCTGGAAATTGGCCTGGGCAGGAAGGGGGTAAAAGTGCCCTGTAGGCAAGTGGTTAAAAGATTCTACCCATCTGAGTTTTGATTTTTTTTTTTTAAGATGCTACCATTGGGGAAGCGTTATAGGATCATTAAGGCTTACACAAATATATAAAAAATTGTTTTGTTACCTTGGGTGGTGCAGCTTTTAAATTCAGTTAGTTAAATAGTTAGGATAAGGTGATGTCATTTATTTAAAGTGTGTATTGTGGACCCCTGAACTCTGCATTACAGCTGTCCTTATATTGTTAGGTTTTCACTCAAATGTTTGTAAAGAATTTCTGAAAAATCATTCCTCAGAGTATTTTTTCTTGCCATGATTGAGTCAACTAACTTTAGACCATATCTGCTATTTGAATGGAATCACAGATGTATTAAACAGGTTTCAATACACTATGTAAGGATTTTCCCTAATGAAAAACCACAGTCACAGTAAGACCTGTTTGGGTGACATTCTCTATTCTGCTATTTTGAATTTTCTCTTCACTAAAGTTGCAAACAAATGTTGATTTGTGCCCACTAACTATCAGGAAATCGAGCAAATGTTATGAAAATTAAAATTTTCTAACTAAATTCTTCTGGTGTATGGCTAGGGCTAGCTTTATTCCTGACCCCCGGAACTCTGTGTTACATACTCCTGACCCCTGAACTATGCATTATTTACTACTGAACTCTGAATCACTACTGACCTCTGAACTCTTCATTACTTATTCCTGACACCTGAACTCTGCCTTACTCCTGACTGTGAACCCTATGTTACTTACTTCTGAGCCCTGAACTCTGTGTTATATACTCAAAACCCCTGGACTCTGCAAAGCACCCCACTAGGCTACTAGTGTTTAAATTTAGTTTTTTGCCCCCTGTAGCCTCCCTGCAGAGAGAGCAGCAATTGTTTAATAACGTCTGTTCTGGGTTCTGCTGGTGCAGGCTCATTTACTTTCCCCTGCAACCCACTGTGTTATGGGATATAGTGGGTGGAAGAACACAGACCCTGGCCTGCATATTAATGCCTCTTAGCCAATCTCTGGTCAGTGTAGTGAGTGACCAGCAGCTAAAGAGGTTAGAAATAGGCTGGGGCCCAGAACAAAGGTCTCTTGTTCTTGGGAGGGAGTAGGACCCAGCCTGCGAGCCGTGGCATCCCTGGGAGTTTAACAGCAATGGAAAAAAATAATTTTTGAGGTCCCAGTTTCTGCTTTGGCTGGGGAACCTCTGGCTAACCTCCTAAAGATTTCAGAGAGCTTCTTAAAGGATCCAAGACACAGGCAAATCAAGTACAGAAACTGACTGATACTGCAGGCAGTTACACAGTATTCAGAAAATAGTGAGTATCAACTTTCTGGATCTAGAGACTTTCCTTTGCTTCTTTTGGGAGAGCTTTTCCTTTGTACATTAAGGACTATACTTCTGCTGAGGAATCCTTAATTCAGTACCAGTTCACTTTTGCTTGAAAGGGGGTGCCTTCACCCTGAAGGAATAGTTCAGATTTGGTGTCCTTTACTGCACGTTGTTAAAGTGGTTGTAAAGGCCCAATGTTTTCTATCTTCATACATTCTATTCATGAAGGTAAAAAAACCTGTGTGCAGCAGCTCCCCTCCCCATCCCCTCTAATACTTACCTGAGCCCCATCTCAATCCAGTGAAGGTGTATACCTTCTTCTATCTGGCAGCACGAAGGATCTCCCTGCCTGCTTCCCCACTATCTTCGGGGTATGCTACACTACTATTGAACGGCCGGCTGGCAATTGTTCTATCAGTGCTTAGGATATTACATAGAAGAATTTCACACCTACTATTGTGTCGGCTCAGAACCTGATGGACAGCATCATTATTTGGAGTCTATATCGTCCAGCTAGCACCAACCTCCTATACATCAGCAATTGAAATACCATCCCATCTCCATTGCTTGGATCAATATCGACCTAAGGGGGTTTTTTTGTTTCAATTGCTTCATCCACTCCCTATAGGCGGTTGCATACCTACTGTGCTATACTACTACCCTGCTATCTCCAACTACACGGGGTTTCTATCTAAGAACTTTGCAGGCAATGTATAATTAATTACATGGATGTGGCCCAATACCTTTGATTTTACCGTCTGAACCTTCACCATAGAATCATCAATTTTCCAATTGTGGTCTGGTTGTGATGTCATCCACTGTATGTACATGTTTTTATTATTTTATTATGTATGGTGTTCATGTATGTTCACTGTCTGCTCACCAGGCATAAGTGCTTTAATAAACTGTTTAATACATTTTTTTCACTATAACTCGGTTATCACAGTGTATTTTTGGTGTCTATCTCTGATCATCTTTTTGGTTCTGTGAAGAGTCTTTGGAAGCAATCTTGTTTTCATCGCATTCACAGATACCTTCTTTTTTTGTGTGTCAATCCAGTGATGTGCATGAGAGCAGCAGCTCTCCCGGGCAGGGTTCGTACGGTCATTCAATTCCTGGAAAAGACATGGGATTTTGAAATGGCACTTTCCAGGCTTGGGAAAATTTTGGAAAATCACTGAACCCCACAAAGTTTTGGAAAAGTCATGGAATTGAGAAAGGCGCCACTGTGGAGCAGAGGCTTAATAATTTTATTGACACATTTTACATGGTGTAAGCATCTATCTGCATAGGAGGTAGGTGTCATTCCGGGTCCGCGGTTTGACTGGCCAGCAGCAGCCGAGAGATGACACTAGAGAACCAATCAGGGACTCACTTCTGATTGAGGCAGCGGTGAAGCGCATAGTCACTTTAGGGCCACATGAACGTGATGATGCGGGGGTGCGGTAACCGGTTTCAGAGCACGCATGAGCCCATTAATCTTATTTCTCCAGTATATTGGTCAAATTACAATAGTTAACTTTATGGGGGTAACGCAGTTTCAGCTAACGTTAGTGTGTAGCAATGCCAGGGAAATGCAGCTTTAAAAATGTATGGCTTCATGATGAAAAGTATGAGAGGTGGCTGGAGAAAGATCAGGACCCAGGACGTGCTAAATGTACACTATGTCGTAAAACGTTTGACATATCGAACATGGGAGAGGCAGCGCTGTCTAGCCACGCAAAGCACCAGTCTGCAGCTGCGTGCTCGACAGCTTCCAATCCGATCGCTGTCTTTTTCGCCCGTGCGACTGAAGTGACACCGGCTCCCAGTTTGCTTACTTGAAGTCATGGAAAAGTCGTGGAAAAGTAATGAAATTTTATTGGTAAAAATGTGTATGAACCCTGCCCGGGTCTCTTTGCCCTCACTGGCTGAGACAAGTCAGATGCTCACCAAGTGTGATAATAGCATTAGGTCTGACGAAGTTAAAAGATGAGTGTTAAAATGTGGACTTTAGGGAATCAGGGAATTTTTTAGAGAAAAATGTTTTTGATAACAAAATTTCTTAAACTAAGAGAAAAGTTTGTATTGTGCAGAGCTTGTTATCTTGTTGTTTAGCTTTGAAAGATTCTGTTAAGGATAAGGACAATAAAATTGCTAAGTTACAGAATGCATTTGATAGAAGCAACAAGACCTGTGGGATGTTACAAAACAAATCAGAAACTAATAATGCACATTTAAAATTGAGTGCAGTTACTATTGGAGAAGCGTTTATTGAGAAACTGAAACAGTATGAGCAATATCAGAAGAAAAGAGAAATTGAAATGAAGAATATAGAGAAATTCACATGAAAGCAAATTTACCTTAAATCTAAAATTCAGAAATCTGCAGAAAGATACAAACTTGAACTTTCCATCAAATAAGAAAAATTCTCATGTCAAATCTGAGAATGCATTAACAGCTGCACCTACTGTGACCATCATAGTTTATAACCCTGGTGCCCAACACGTGTTCTGGGACTCTGCACTGAATTAGAGAAACTGTACAGTGGGTGGCATTGTACTGCCAGTCCACAATACAGTGGAAGGAGGGAGGGCTAACTTTCCCTGCCAGTCCACAATACAGGGGGAGTTGGGGGATTAACTTTTACTGCCAGTCCACAATACAGGGGCATGGGCTAACATTCCCTGCCAATCCACAATGCAGAGGGAGGAGAGGGATTAATTATCAATACCACTTGTCACCATTGCAGGGTGTGTTATATTGCCCTGCCACTGACCAAGAATGTGGGGGGTTTGTTGTACTAACACCAGGGGTGTTAATATTGCACTTACTGACACCAGTGATTGGGGGCTATTATTGCATCCACTGACACCAATGCTGGGGGCTATTATTGCATCCACTGACACCAATGCTGGGGGCTATTATTGCATCCACTGACACCAATGCTGGGGGTTTGTTATTGCACTCACTGACACCAATTCTGGGCTGTTATTGTACTCCAACTTCAGTGTGCATTGTGATACACTTATAACAAATGCAGAAGAAGCAAAGTTTTTGGCGTTGAGGTTCAAAAATGCATGACTATTATGTGGCCCTCTGGAGGTGTCAGGGGCTTCCCTTGAGCCCTCTATAATTTTCCACTTGACCAACAAAGGTTTATAACGATGATAACACAGTGGAAGTACAGCTCATAATGAGAGGTCTGAAGCCAAAAGATGGAGTTCTTAAAGTGGAGTTCCACCTAAAACCAAAAAAAATACATAAAAATACCCCCGGGACAGTCAGGGCTAGTGCATTCCACAATGGATAGCCTCTGAACTGTCCCGGGTTACACTTACCTGCAAGAAGAAATACTTACCTTGAAAATGTCTTGCCAGCGCGATCCTCTTCTGCATCCTCTTCCGTCTTCTTCGGTCCCACGATGCACTGCACCGGCCCCGCCGTCACTTCCGGGTCTGCAGCGTCATCCCAGCAAGGTATGATGGTGTCTCTACCGGAAATGACGTCGGGGCCGGTGCAGGCGCATTGATTCCTGGGAGCGATGACGTTCAGCTCCCAGGAATCATTGCAAGCCAGGAAGTGACGACTCGCCGTGGCCGCCGAGGGGAGGAAGAGGAAGTAAGGTAAGTATATTTTCTTCTAAACCAGGTAAGTTAAAAAAAAAAAAAAATTGCGATTATCCATTTGTTTTTCAGGTGACCCCGGGCATGAAAATGGACGGAACTTTCATTTTAGGGTGGAACTCCGCTTTAAAGACATAGAATTTAAATGGTTTTGTGATTTGCCGCATGCTAGAGATGTGTACAATCTAAACACATCTGATGTAGAAACACTAATGCAGTTTATTGTAGGAAATGGTCTGTTGACGAGACTTCAATAGATTTGTATTCAGCCTCTAAGGAAAAGAGATAATTAAAATAATTGTTGTGTGTATTGTATGGTGTATTATGTGATGTTGCTATACATGAGAAGATCAAACAAATGAAAAACAAGTCTCCCTGTGAGCTGTCAAAGAGCATAGTAACTATGATGGAACTCTTAGACTGCATGAATGATAAGAGTTCTGCATTTGAGCACGGAAGCTTGGTCTATAGGAGAATAATTTTAAATGCTTTGAATAAGGATATTAAGGAAAATATTTTATTGGTTGCCCCAAATCCTCACAATCTAAATTGCATATTGTTAAGAGCACATCATTTATGGAGAAATTCAAATAAGGATGCTGTAAGAGTTGATTTAGTAACATTGATTAGGATGGATGCTGAGCATAGAAATTAGAAGATAAAAACGCATGCAAATAACTAGGTCAAAGACATGTGTCCTAATGTGCAAAACAAAGCTTAACAAAATAATATTAAGCAAAATTTCAAAACTGGGATACAATTTTCTTAGTTCAAACAAAAATTTGACCATTTGAAAAGTGAATATGATAGAATGAAGATAGATTGTGAAATTATTGGAAGCAAATCTTCAGTAACAGTTGAGGAGAACACAGGATGCCATAGGTATAGACCTGGCAGAAGATGGAGGTTCCTCAGATTACCCCCACTGGATTACCAGTGGGGGTAATGTAGAATAGAACTGTAAAAATATATATAGTAGTTAGTTGTTTTGTCTTCAAACAGAATGTAATTCATTTTTGTTCGAGAGTATCTTGTCCTTCTCTTCCTGTTGAAGATGGATGGAAGTATGTGACCATAAATACTCGTGCAAATAAATTACAGAAACATGAGAAGTCTACACATGTTGCCTGACATTGTTTGCTACTGGGAGACATAATGTGCCCTGGACAGAAAAACCAATATGTGATTTGTGCTGATACCATTATACAACAAATTACAAGGACTTTCAGAAAAACTGGATTCTCTCAAAGTTCATCAAACATTGGGCTACACATTGTGATATTTGTGTTTCTTCTTCCTTTCTTTTCTATTTTATTTTGCTTTAATATTTTATTTTCATTTGTATCTTTATTGTAACACCATAGAGAAGTGTTTAACCACTTACCCACAGGGCACTTATGCCCCCGTGCTTACCAGGCCAATTTTCAACTTTCAGCGCTCTCACACTATGAATGACAATTCACTGTACCCATATGAATTTGTTGTCTTTTTTTCACACAGATAGAGTTTTCTTTAGGTGGTATTTATTTACCACTGTGTTTGCTATTTTTTGTTCTATTTTTATTCTATTCAAAAGGCAGGCCATAGATGGATCAGTTTTTTACTAAAACTAGCAAGTTAAACTGAACTGATTTCGCCATCCACATATTTGATGTGGATGGGGAATCCTCTTGCTGAACCATTGTTTTCTGACAGCAGGGATACTTCCCCGCGCCGCCGGCTATAGCTGGCGGTACTGATTGAGTGGGGATCGGTAGATTGGCTTCTCTACAACCTCGACTGCCAATACATGGATTGTAATTTGGCCAGTCCATGCTGAACCAGCTGAACTTTGATCCATGTATGGCCAGCTTAACTGTAATGAGAAAAATGTTAGTCAAATGGGCAATTGTTTACTGTCCTAGGAATCAAGGGTTGTAAACACTAAAGGGACCTTAGTTATTATTTTCAGCAACTGCTGGTAGGCTATTTTGATTTTAAGTAAAAAAATTGAAAAGTATTTTATCAACCCATCAGCTGCCTTTGCATCTTAGCAGATGGGGAAGGAAACTGCATATCAGGAAATGATTTTGATTGCTGGCCAGTATTATAGAAGGAACAATCTGAGGTTCTAGTATACATTATCACATGCATGGAAGCCACCTAGGTGCATAATATTAAAAATATATGCTGGATGGGTGGAGTATCCATATGCTTGCTAGGCTATGATATGACAGGAGAACTTGGGACTCTGGAGGCTTTTGATCATTATATTATTTCCCAAGTACTCTGTTGGACTTTGCCATCTATTTTGGAATCCAGTAAATGCTACTCTCTGGTAAAAAACCAAGGTTCTTTGGAAATTTGTTTCGATTGGAGGAGTTTGTGTTCTATACCTGTTGACGCACTCCTGTTTCCACCAGAATACTAATAATTACCTTACATTGTTAATCCTTCATCATTCTCATTTCTAACATACATCATTTACTACTGACCTCTGAAGTCTGCTACATTACTATTTCCTGGCTGAAGTAATTACACTACACTGGCAGGCTAGGAACAATGCTAGAGACAAGGAGCGTGATTGAGGAGCAATCCTGAGACAACCACAAAAGATGAGTAAATAAATCATAATTACCGTATATCAATTGCAGCAGAGATCTTGGTATAACTTACAGTATTACCTGGCTTACAGAAAAAAAGGATCTGTTTTTGCTGTAGAGGCAAGTTTACAGCTTTTTGTGTTTTCTTAGTTCAAGTGGAAAACTGAAGACCAGCATATGTTAACTTCACTTTTCTAACCTGAATTAAGCATGAAAGATGTAAATTGGATGGTTTGTACAGAAAACTTTGAGCGCTCATCTCTGCAGCGAAAAATGTTTGTAAAAATGAGAACATTTATTATCAATAGCGTTTAAGGCTGCCATGGTCCCAAGTCAAGGGTAGCAAAGGTTTCATTGGTGGCAAGCTGCAAGTGCACACCATGTGCTAAATACATAAATTCACTACTTTCTAGCATTACTTACTCTGGACCCTTGCACACCATACCCTATACTTTCCTGACCCCTGTGCTCTGTGTGTTACTTGCTCCTGACCCCTGCAAAATGTGCGTTACTTACTCCTAACCCCTAACACTCTGTCTGTTATTTATTTTCAACACCTGCAATCTGTGTATTAGACGCTACTGATCCATTACCACATGCATTATGCACTTTTGACCCTTGCACTCACTGTGTTACTTACTCTTGGCCCATAGCATAATAGGTTTTATTTAACCATGCCCTTTAAGTCCCCTGCACAATTTGGACACATTCACAATGTAGCTTGGTGCGCTATATGCACTGCATCATTTCTTTACATATACCCCCCAAGGCATATAACTAATTGTTGCATCGCATGTTAAAAATGGGGGTGGGGGGGCTAAAAGAGGTGTGATTTTGTGGGTGTGGTTAAAAGTGTATGCACGGTCAGTAGGGTTTCCCTGGATTTTATTTTGAGAATCTGGTAACCTTAACTTGAAGTGTGCCTTTGCCTCAAAGAAATCTATCTATCATATGCAGAATGCATTTCTTCCAGTAAGAGGTGATTAACCATTTGCCGCCAAATCACATACCTGGTACGTCCTTTGATTTCAAGTGGTTGTACTGGGGTAATGCATCCGACGGTCAGATTTCTTGTAATAGCAGGAGGGTGGGACGTACCCTTCTGTGGCTTGCTCAGGCTCGCCCCTCCCACCGGGAGACCCGAGCTACCTGCCAGCACGTCCTAGACAGAGGCCCATACGGAACCAGGATCGGCTGTGATTGGGTCTTTGCTATGGTAACCTGGAAGCGATGACATCACTTTCGGTTTAGAGGGATGTCAATCCATTTGGTGCCATTTTTAAAAAATCAAAATTATTCACAAACACAGATCTTGGTAATTTGAATGCTTTCAAGGGCAGAGTAGAGATTTGTGGTCTTATAGACCCCAGATCCCTTCAAAAAGAGTACCTGTCACGTGCCTATTGCTGTGACAAAGGATGTTTACATTCCTTGTGACAGCAATAAAAGTGATCAAAACATTTTTTTTTTAAAGCAACCGTGTAAAAGTTTAAAAAATTTAAAATATTAAAGTGTTTGTTACCCCAACACTTAATATTCCTGATATGTGCCTGCTGTACCATATACCATGTATGAGAAAGGATCCTGTTTGTAATGCTTCCTTTATGTGAAATCCCTGGTGTTCCTGTCAGTACCTCTGCTTTCCTATTCAAAACTTACCACACTAGGCAGGAGAACACATCATGGTCAGTTCTCTAGCTATGCTTGGAACTCAGCCTGCTCTCCTCCATTGTTCAGACTTGCCCTGACAGGCCCCCGCTGCACAGCAATTCACTGGGCAGCTCAGTGTACTGCTTCTCCTCCCCCCCCAGCTCTTATGCAGCTGAGAACAGAGATTCTGGAAGCACTTCTAAAAAGGGGAAAAATGTATATATAAAGTCGTTTTATATCTATACAAAAATGTTTTGCCTTTCATTTCTATTTTAAACTGAATTGATTGCTTTACAAGGTGATCGTTTACAATCACTTACATAATAATAATAATAATAAAAAAAAAAAAAATTAAAGTACCCCCATCCTCTGTGCTCGCGCAAAAGGCCCACACATGATCAGATCATGGGCAGTAATTCTAGCACTAGGCCTCCTCTGTATATTTAAAGTGGTATTCTGTAACAGCTTTTAAAGTGTTGCCTATGGATAGTAAAATGTACATCGTTTGTTGCCTTGCATGGGTTAGCATGACATGTATGGTTTCTATTTACTTGGTGTAACATCATCTTTTATATTATTTTTTTTTTTTGTATTAAAATTCAAAAAAGTGTATTTTTTCCTAAAAACTGCGTTTGAAAAACCGCTGTGCAAATAAATACCACGTGACATAAAAAATTGCAAAACCCACCAATTTATTTTCTAGGGCCTCTGCTTTAAAAACATATATAATGTTTGGGGGTTATAAGTAATTTTCTAGCAATATGATTGTTACATGTAAACAAAAAGTGTCAGAAAAGGCCTGGTCTTTAAGTGTTTATGCAGGTTGCAAGAAAAAAATGTACCAATGACTTGTTGGGCTAGATATACAATTATTTGCTTATTTAGCTTGAAGCATTCTTATAAAAAAAAAATGAAAAGTCTGTATTTGCTTCTCACCATACTATAACATTGGGCCTTTTTCTAAATGAACTCCTCTTTTTTTTAATTTAAAGTTTAATTTTATATAACAATATTCATTTCATCAATAAGTAAACTAAGTATACATCTCAAATCTATCACACTTAAAACATAGAGCACAGAACAACATCACATAATAATCAAATAATAATAATAATATTAATCCCATAATTCTGAAATAGCCATCCAGTACAGAGCATATAACATCAAAGGAAGCCTGGATCATAGCATTCTGTTTGAGATTCTGTAAACACATACCTGGAGTATCAATCCACCTACCCCAAAAAAATTAAAAACCTTGAACCTAGGGGCTCTCTTTTTTTTTATTAAACATTTGCATAGGGAACCAATCAGATTTCCTACAAACAAGAAATTTGCCTACATGATTCAATTTTTCCCTCATAGTGAAAGTCTTTGATTGAGTCTTTGACTGATCTACTACAGTACATACACTTACAATAAGAATTAAAATTATGAGGTCCCTACATTAACAAGAATTGGGTGAATTTTACAATATTAATAATATTTTAAAGCTTTTTCTTTCATAATGTACAGAGATTTTTCAATCTTAAAGTGACACTAAACTCTGGTTTAAAAAAATTATATTAAAGTATGTGTTCTGAACTCCCAAAAAGTACCTTCTAGTGCTCTCAGTCCTCTGATTTTCTGTTAGAGGGTGCCTACATTCATTTTCCATGGTCCCACCCTCTCTTGCTTACTCCCAAGGGACTGTGAACTATGCGATTTGTAGTGTGCATGGAGCAGTTCACTCGACCGCAACTATTGTGCATTGCTCATTGTTCTGTCTCAGCATCGATTGTACCTGTGACCTTCTTGTAGACCCAGTCTGTAAGTGTGTGCAGCAGGTTGAATGATGGCTTTAACAGATAGTTTACTCAATGAATAAAGACTCCAGAGGTGTTCTCCAATGCTTCTTTATGCTTCAAGTTAGCAAAGACATAAACATAGAGGCTTTTCCATAGGTAAATTTACAATGAAGTTACACAGCTTCCACACTCTGCAGTCTCCTCATAACAACTAAACAAAATGGCAGTTACAGCAGGAAAATGGAGATGGGAGAAACCATCTAGCCAGAAACAGCAGGGGTGCTAGGAAGATACCAATATCATAGCATAACGTAACATGTAATAACAACTGCTAGACAGTTAAAGCTGCGTGGCAGCACACTCCCCGCCTGGTATCGTGAGATACCACTACACAATTATTTTCCATAAACATACAATTAACATTGCATACAGTAGAATGCTATGTAGCCCTCTCCTCTAAGCTAACTATGCTAGAGATCTAAGTGACTCCTTCACATAACACTGAATCAGAATTTTTTTGAAGCAGGCATAATTAGGACTGTCTCAGTGACTGGTCTCAGGAAGGTTTTTGGGCTCCTGTCCTTTACAATCCTGACTTCCACACTTCGGACCTTTCCATCATCACTAGCAATGGCCTTTGTAATAACTCCAACTGGCCACTGGATCCGATTGGTTTGCTTTTCTTTTAGAAGAACCAGGTCTCCTTCCTTTAAGTTAGGCTTCTGGGTTTGCCACTTTTTACGTCCTTGAAGAAGTGTGAGGTATTCCCTCCTCCATCTGTTCCAGAAACAATCTGCAAGGTATTGAGCATATCTCCATTGACGTTTATATATGTCCTTTTCATCAAAGATGCTCTTTGGCGCTGGGATCTGTCCAATGTTCCGGCTCAATAATGCAGCTGGAGTTAAAACAGTTGGACATTCTGGGTCTGTGGATACAGCTGTCAGCGGTCTTGAGTTGATTATTGCTGCGACCTCAGCAAGGAATTTAGTAAGTACTTCATGGGTAAGACGTGAAGAACTCACATCAAGCAAAATAGAATCCAGTATGCGCCTTGCTATCCCAATCATACGTTCCCATGCTCCGCCCATGTGTGAAGCGTGTGGTGGGTTGAATTTCCACTGGTTTGCAGTGGCGGAGAAGGTGGCCCTTGGAGGTGGCTCTGTCTGAGAAGCTCGCTCCCGCAGGGGTTTGTTAATGCTCTGGGACGCTCTCTCGCTATAATTGAACTGGTTGGTCAGTTTTCTCTCCTTCTTGTTCCTGGATGGTATTTCCTCTCCTTCTGTCCATTCTTCACTAGCCTGAGCGTCAGACTTCCCATCTGTATCTTTGTCTCCCGGCTCTGTGGAGTCGTTGGTCTGAGTCTCTTCAATGACTCCCAACTTCGCCATCTGTCGTCGCGCTTTATCAGAGTCTTCGTTTAACATGTTTCCATCCAGGGAGAAGTGTACGGCCAGCTGGTCCACGATGCTAATGGGTTTGTAGGCCAGTTCCTTAAAACTGTACCTCACAATGTTCTGGGGGGCATGAGGGTTGTTTGCAGTCAGGATACGAGTGAATTCCTCCTTAAGTTCAGCCTCGCTGAGTTCCAGCTGGTCCGGAGGCTTAACCAGAGTCTTGGCCTGCATCCATTCATCAGCTCCATCCCCCATAACTGTGGAGTCATCTTCATTCTCCAAATTTCTTCTTGAGCAGATGTTGGAACTCAATGCTACAACTTCAGGCCGGATTTCCGGATCAGTATCTGGATCCTCCAGGTGGAAATCGATATCTTCTTCTGAGTTTGTAGAAGACTGGTCCATTAAAAACTTGGGTTCTGAAAACCAAATGGTTTGTGTGAGGACAACTGCTGGCACTAAAATCTTCTGCATGAATGCTAGAAAGTGCTCTCGCTTCTCAGGTTTGTTACGGAGAGTTTTCTTCAGTGCAGCAAATCTGGTTAAAGCTTGTTCTCGATTGTTAGGGAGAGTAAGCCTTGGTACTCGGAAGGGTACTGGAGCTACCCAATTGTTGGAATTGTCCTTGAAGAACTCTTCATCCGTAATCTTAATGAGCTCCTTGTCTTCGACTGAAGGAGCAATCTTGTTGTCATCACAAGTAGTCTGGTACACTGAATCACCAAAGTCCTTTTGAGAAGTGAGCTTGCAGTTAATGCTTTGGAGTGCTTGATATGGAACTTCGTTCTTAAAATCAAGTCTTTCCTTCACATAATAGTGCGATGGACATTTCATCAATTGACAGGTAACATTAGTTTTGTAGGAAGCTACATCCAAGAGCTTGTGAGATTGGTCTAAGCAGACTTCTCCTATTATCACCCATCCAAGATCGAGTTTCTGGGCCTGAGGAGCATCATCTGGACCGTTACATAACTCTCTTATTTTATGAACTCTAGGAATGTCTCTCCCTAGTAGAATCAAAATCTTAACATCCTTGTTAAGTGGTGGAATGTAGTTAGCAATGTGGCTCAAATGAGGGTGATGATGTGCAACCTCTGGTGTGGGGATTTCTTCTCTGTTGTTCGGTAGCTGATCACATTCAATTAGCGTTGGAAGAGAAAACTCTGTGTCCTCATATTCTGATGCGACTATGAAGCCATGGGCTCTTCTTCCAGAAGTATTGACCTTTCCTGCACATGTCTGCAAGGTATAGGACCAGGCCTCTCCTTGAATGTTGAATAGGTCAAAGAATTCTGTACTGGCCAATGAGCGATTGCTCTGATCATCGAGTATGGCGTACATTTTTATGGATTTTTGTGGACATCCTTCAGGAAACACTCTTACAAGACATATCTTGCTACAAGACTTGCTATGAAGCCCTTCTCCACATACCTCTGTACACCTTGTGGTTACGGGGTCGGCATATTGCTCAGTTCTCTCCCCGCCATCATCTGATGTAGTCTTGGGGTTGCTGCCGGGTGAAGGTTTCCTTTTGAACAGGTCTGAATGAAGAGCGTCCACATGTTTGGCACTGTTGCAGAGAGAACATCTGATGGCGATCTTACAGTCTCTAGCTAAATGATCGGAGGATGCACAACACTTAAAACAGATATTATGCTCTTTGAGAAATGACTTGCGTTCTTCAATAGGCTTGTCCTTAAATGCACGACATTTGGAGAGAGAGTGTGGCGCATTATGAATAGGACACTGTTGATTAAGATTGCTAGCTTTAATGTCTGTAGCTAAGACGCTGGATGCTATTGAAGTCTTCCTCACGGCAATAGGATGCCTTAAATCCTTGAATTTACTGTTGGTGGCAATACCCCTTGAAGTACTTAAAGGAATGGTGGTTGTATCTGGATAGAAGAAGCTTGGGTCATTCTTGGATCTTGCAACCTTCCGCACGAACTCTGAAAAATAAGAAAAGGGAGGGAAGGAAACACAATGCTCATACTTATACTTTGATCCTACACTAGTCCACTTTCCCTGAAGATGACTAGGCAACTTTGCTACAATAGGATTTACGCCCTGAGCAGTGTCTAAATAGCTAAGACCTGGTAAACTAGGATCTAACTTAGCAATTTCAAGTTCATGAAGGAGGTCACCTAACTCTCTAAGCTTATGATTGTCCTTAACAGAGATTTTAGGAAAGTCGTTTAGTCTCTGGAATAAGGCAGATTCAATGACTTCGGGGCTCCCATAGTCTTGTTCTAGACGTTCCCAGGCAGCATCAAGGCCTGCTTTAAAGTTATAAATGTAGACAGATTTAAGTCTCTTTACTTGTTCTGAAGATTGACGCCCCAACCACTTTATTAGTAAGTCAAGTTCTGCTTGAGGTTCAATGTCCAAGTTCTTGGTTACCGCCTTAAATGTAGATCTCCAACTCCTGTAGTTCTCTGGGCGGTCATCAAATCCAGACAGTCCAGTTGTAATCAACTCTCGTCGAATCATATACTTGCTGAACTCTGCAATGTCAGTGCTTTCAGTTTTTATAGCCACAGGGTCTACTGATGGTGTGCCGTCTTGGACCATGGTTGGTATCTGATGTTGGCTGGTAGGTAGAGAGAAAGGTGTTGCAGATGGATTTAATTTAGGTAAGGGTCTGTTGACTGAAGGTCTCTGAGCATTTGAAGTCAAAGAGAGCTGTATCAAAGGGGGTATAGAGTTCATTCTGTAGTCTTCTGCTGTGCCCTTGTAATCTCTATGCACATAGGGTTGTGGTGGCACATGAGCTGCGTAGGTTGATTCACTTGATTTTGTGACGTGCGGTAGTTGTGGAGGGTCTCTGTTAGTAGGTGCGTCTAGTTGACCAGCTTGCTTTGGCGACACATTGCCTTCTGATCCACTTGCTGGATGATTATGAGAAGAATCTCCAACTGTAGGTGGGACTGTATTGTCGTGGTTCTGAGTTAGGACATACTGTAGGGTCCTTTCAACAGGGTCTTGACAAGCAGCTAAGCTGGTACAAGCTGCTGCTTCTTCTTCCAATAGGGCTTGTTCCAAGACAGATAACTCTGCTAAAGCTACTTCCTTTTCTCTATTCTTCTGAAGAATTTCTAGCTGAGCCTCTGTTTCTGCTTGTATTCTTGCCTGAATGCGTTTAGCTTCTGCTTCCTTGCATTTAGCTTCTGCTTCCTTGCATTTAGCTTCTGCCTTGATGGCTGCTTCTTTTTCAGAGCAGGCGGCTTGAACCTGGGCTACTGCAACCTTTTGGCGAGCTTTGAGAATTTGGTCGCTCAGTATTGACCTTATAGAGCAGGACCGCAATGACTTAGAAGAAGATTTATGATATGAGCGGGCAGACCTAGAAGATTTTCCTGAGTGTCTTGAAGAAGCAGAGTTACAGGATATAGTCTCATATAGCTGTGCCAATCTCCCTTCTATCTGTGCCTTTGCTTCAAGATATGTGCTATGCCTCTGCTGGTCATTAGAAGTAAAGTCCTTTAATTCCAATGCAGCTTCCTCCATGTTGGAATGTGACAATAGGGAATAGTACTTCTCTGAAAGTCTTTTATAATTCTCAAATGCCTTCTTAACCCTTGAGAGAGCAGTGTTCAATTGCTCAGAGTTGTTGCTAGTTTCATTAGTGGCTGTTATACAACTTAAAGTCTTTTCCCATAATGCAGTCAGGTTACTAGATGTTTCTTCCTTACTTGCTTCATAAACCTCCCTTGCCTTCAAGGATGGATGAGGGGCTCTGACAGGACGAGCAGAATGAAGTAAGGAGTCTGCTTTATCTTGACTAAATGCAGGTAACTCTGTGAGATCTCTGTCAGACATAATAAGTACTGTATTTCTGGTGTCTTGTTAGAAATCTGCCAGAGCTCAGCTCTGTAAGTAGTGACTTCTGTTATTAAGCAGGCTGGCTGAGGTATTTTTTGTTACAATAGTGGCTATTGCTGGAACTAGTTCAAACTGGATCACCTCAGAAGGCTGTAACAGTAATGAAGCAGTAATAGGTGGCTGGTTTCATATGCAGAGTGATGCTTCTGGTGACTCACAGACAAGTTTGGTACTTACAGTTCTGAAGCTGTATATTACCATGGACATTTACTTCGAGTACTTTTTGGAACTGTACTCTCTGAAGCTGTGTATTCCTGGAAATTTACTTTTTGAAGCTGTGTACTCCTGTAAATTTACTGTTCTGTCTCAGCATCGATTGTACCTGTGACCTTCTTGTAGACCCAGTCTGTAAGTGTGTGCAGCAGGTTGAATGATGGCTTTAACAGATAGTTTACTCAATGAATAAAGACTCCAGAGGTGTTCTCCAATGCTTCTTTATGCTTCAAGTTAGCAAAGACATAAACATAGAGGCTTTTCCATAGGTAAATTTACAATGAAGTTACACAGCTTCCACACTCTGCAGTCTCCTCATAACAACTAAACAAAATGGCAGTTACAGCAGGAAAATGGAGATGGGAGAAACCATCTAGCCAGAAACAGCAGGGGTGCTAGGAAGATACCAATATCATAGCATAACGTAACATGTAATAACAACTGCTAGACAGTTAAAGCTGCGTGGCAGCACACTCATTCCAAACAAATGAAAGCGAAAGGAAAGGTTCAGGAGCTCATGGAAGACATTACAAAAGGCAAAAAAAAAACCACAGTAAGTTATGATTAATGAAAACTAGATTACAGGGCAACTAAGTAATTGGTTTGTATAGATTATTTGTGGAGAATAAGGATATAATTTAGTGTCACTTTACCTTTCTATTCAGTTGTAAAATGTTACTACGAGTTACCTTTGTCTAACCAATGTTTAGTCTTTATTGTCTTATGGAAGTGTATTATTTATGGTTGATTGTCTGTATGAAATTACTTTGTTAAATTAATCAACATCAATATCATAACTGAATTGAAACAATAAACTGCTGTCTTATGTCATCTGTTCTAAATAAAATATACTTATTTTTATTACTGGGTCCCCGTTATCTATGTTTTACTCTCTGCAGTTGTCTTTTCTTTAGTTTCAGCAGCATTCTCTTTATAGCATTGATAAGGTTACACTTAACCACTTGCCAACCGCAGCACCCACCAATTAGTGGCTCTTTACCACGTAATCAGCTGTGTCCAATCACAGCTGATCATGATGTCAACAGAAGCCGGTTACCGACTCTCTGTCAGCGTGTGGAGGAGAGGAGAAAAGAGCCGATAATTGGCGTCTGCAAAAGTGCTGCCAATCTGTGTCCACCACTGCTGCCAATCAGTGCCCACCAACGTCTCCTCATCTCCTATCAGTGCCGCCTACCAGTGCCCATCAGTGTCAGCTACCAGTGCCACATTTCAGTGCCCATCAGTGCCACCTATCAGTTCAGCCCCATCAGTGCCTCTTCATCAGTGCCCACAAGTGCCACTTCATCAGTGTCCACCAGAGCAGCCTATCAGTGCCCATCAATGCTGCCTCGTCAGTACCCATCAGTACAGCCTTACTAGCGCTAATCAGTGAAGAAGAAAAATGTTTGCAAAATGTTGCTATTTTTGTGTGAAACAAATGAGAAAAATTTAATTTGGGTACAGTGTTGCATGACCGTGCAATTGTTATTCAAAGTGGGACAGCACTGAAAGCTGAAAATTGGCCTGGTCAGGAAGGGGTGAAAGTGCTCAGTGGGCAGGTGGTTAAACCATATGTACCAGAAGTGGTGACTGAACTGTAATCATTACAGAACCCTACTCACAAATTGAGGACTATTTAGTCTCCTCTCACCTCCCCCAACTTCCCTCCTCCATACAACACCTATATGGGAAAAACCTATCACCATGGAAAAATGACAGGCCTCAATAGGCTCCTTTAAGATGGGCAAATTGCTGGGCCCTTTTGGCTTTATCTTACAATATTATAAACTTCTACTGCCACATCTAGGCCCTCATATGACAAAACCTTCAACACACAAGGGCATACATCTTCATTCCCACCTGATTCGCTGAAAGACTATATGTCAGTAATTTCTAAAGAGGGCAAAGATCCTTTGTCCTGAGGTAATTACCACCCTATTTCTTTGTTAAATGTTGACTTGAAATTGTTTACAAAATTTCATGCATTAAGTTTCCACTTATGTGTATGATATGCTCTTTTCATTGACTAACTCCACTATCTCACTGCCAAAACTACTTCTTGAATTTGGAACATACGGAGACCTATGCAATTTGAAAATCAATTTAAGTAGACCTCCAAAGCCTTGAAATATTTCGGTACATATATCCTCCTGCAACTGAATTGGATCTGCAAGCTGAACTTCCACCCCTTCCTAGCACAGCACGCAAACTGCTCAGGAAATGGCGCAAAGTACTGTTTTCTTGGTTTGGGCATTGTAATATCATTAAAATGTCTATACTACCCACATTTTTATATATTTTCCAAGCTCACTCAGAATACCCATGTAGCACCCTACAGGTAGGTGCTAGGTAAAAGTATAGTGGACCTTAGCTGCCTAACAGCAGGGCCATGATTTCAGCAGGGCTGTCATGTCTCCCAGGTGTGGTTACTAAGAGGGGAGTCTCCCCACTGGCTCTGTGAAAGGATTCTCATTGGGCAAGTGGAGGAAATCCAATCAGTGGCTCATTCGGGCTTGTATCCACCCCAGACGGCAGATTCTGCTGCAGAGGATTCTATGAGGGGGTATAAGTCTTAGGGGAGCGCATGACGCAGCATCTTTGGTGGGAAGCAGAGTCCCAGGAGGGAGTACGGCTGTCTCTCCTCCTGTCAGAAGGATCGGGTGTCTTTGGTGGCTGCCTGAGTATCCAGAAGGGAGAGCTGAGCTGCAGAGAGGATCCGGTGTGCCGAGGACCAGTGGAGAAGGAGGGGTTCAGTTCTAAGAAAGCCTTCCAAGGTCGTGAGTACTGTGAACTGACCCTGGGGTCTGCCTAGTGTAGAGGGGACCACTCCGGTGAAGGTCCCAGGGATCCTGGAGTCTGCAAATGTCAAGGGGGTTGCCTAGTGAAAGGACCCTGAAGTGTCAAGGGGGTTGCCTAGTGAGAGGACCCTGGAAGTGTAGAGGGGGCACCAGCGGTTGGGCCCTGAAGAGTTAAGTGTGCAGTGTTATGAGTTGCAGCAGTACAAGCAGTCACAAGGAACTACCTCAGTCAGTGAAGGGCTGGAGGGAGTCATACAAAGGACTTTTGAGCTAGACTGAGTGTCAAGAGTCAAGGATCATTGCAGTCCTGGATCTTCTGAGTTAACCAAGGGTGTTAAAATCGAAGTTCTAGCACAAGTTCAGCATAACAGTATTTCCTGGTGCCTCCATGGCAGCATACCAATGATAGAGCTCCGCCTCGACTCCTCCCTCAGGACTAGTGCATAGCATAAAAGACAAGAAGGTCCCTTCCCCCAGCATTCTCCTTTTTTTCCTCATACCTCTGGAACTGGTGAAGAGTTAGCAGTATGTCCCTACCTCTGCCTTACTTAGTTTGGCAGCTTCCGCTGGGTTCAGCCTCTCCCAGACGCAGTCCCTGCTCTTGGGTCGCTCATAGCACTAATAAGGCAGGGAACCCCTTCTGTGGATCTTTTGGGGTCAAAGCAGAGTTTCCTCATAGGAACGCAGTCTGCAGTTTCTGGAAAATTATGGATGAGTCGTTTCTGCAAAACAGCCGGGTCAGGTTTTCCCTTTATTTTATCTGTTTCATTTATATATTTCACTGGTACTGTATGTGTTATCAATGTCTTATTTTCCATTTCTCCCCTTTTTTCAGGTTACTGTCACTAAATGATGTTATTAGTTAGGCATATTTTGTTATTTTTTTCTTCCTTATATTCTGGTAGTAATGCGTTTTTTTTTAGGGGTTTGTCCTTTTTCCCAAAAAGTTACCTCTTAAGCTGGATACACACTGTGCAACTTTTGTTGTCAGATTTCCTTTAGATTTGTCTTTTCTGTGTGGTGCAGGGGCCTGCCTGATTGCATGGAGGTTGGGGGTGTTTAGGTTTGGCCTCATGTTATATGGTTTTGGTAGGTCTGGAGGAAAAAATCTAAAGAAAATTGTATAGTGTGTTAGTCGCCGGCCATGTTTGTTGGGGGAAAGCAGTGCTCGCTTTCCCTAAAGTAATCAAAGTAAACTATGAGCAGCAGTTTTGTCCATTAGGCTCTCCCTTTCACTAATTAAAGATATAAGGAGGCATCTTGCTGGGATCTGCCTCTATGAGAAGACCTTCAAGTGCTCTTTTCCCTGCCCTTAGGTAAAGTAAATTTTTATTTAAAATCTGTACAGGTATATCTGTGGGTATAGTTGTGCAGCTGTGTGTGTGTGTGTGTGTGTGTGTGTGTGTGTGTATATGTATGTATGTGTGTATGCGTCTATGTATATGCGTGTATGTATGGGTATCTGTCTTGTATAGGTCTGACAGTTTTATTCCCTCTCTCTTTTCTTTTTCTTCATCCCTATTGTCTTTAAAAAAAAAAAAAAATGGGGATTTTTTGTCTCTGTCTCTCTCTGTCTCTCTCTGTCTCTCTCTGTCTCTCTCTGTCTCTCTCTGTCTCTGTCTCTCTGTCTCTCTGTCTGTCTGTCTCTCTCTCTCTCTCTCTCTCTCTCTCTCTCTCTCTCTCTCTCCTGACCCTGCTGCTCGTAAGCCATCATGAGTCACTCATCTTATGCAAAAGATCCTCACACTTCTGATAGGTATGGGACCAACTTTACGTGAGTATTAAAAAAAAAAAAAAGAGAGCATGTGCCTTTGAGTGATGGGAATTTTCCCTCTCTCACCAGCCCTGCCCATTCCAAGAGATCGGAGAAATCTTCAAGATATCGAGATGACGAGAGTCCATATAGATTCCGATCCTCACAACATAGATCTGGAAGATCAAGATCAAGGAGGCGGGACTATTCCCCATCTCCCCCTCCTCATACTTCCAGGAAGAAATGCTGGGCTTGTGGCGCAAATCCCCTCCCGGATAAATTAGTCTGCAAGGACTGCTTGAGAGATTATGCGGCCAATCGGGAGCAGGAAAGCAAACAAGTAGTAGACTTGATCAAACAGACGGTTAAGGATTCAATTTCAGAGCTAGCATTGGCTCCGACCCAATCTGTTTCCGAATCTTCTGCTCATGTTCCAGATACCGAAAGGCCCTGTCCCTCTGCAACTATTACTCCTTTAGATCCGGTAGAGCATCCAGCCAGGGAGTCAGACTCGGTGGGATCTTCAGATGAACGGGATCCATCTGGGTTCCAGTATACCTTGGTTCAGCCCTTCATTCAGGCGGTCAAAGAAGCTATTGCCTGGGAGGAGGTAGAAGATCACACTCCTCAAAAATCCAAATCCTATTTTCCATTCCTTAAAAGGAAACAGATCTATTTCCCTTTAATGGGAGAAATTAAGGCGGGACGTCCCAAAGGAGGACATAAACAAAGCCCTGGAAGAGCTCAAGATTTTGGCAGATTTTGTGGGAGAAGCAGCAATTGATACCATCCGCTGCTCAGCCAGAGCTATGCTCCATTCTGTGATGGCAAAAAGAGCTTTATGGCTTAAACCATGGATAACCGATCCTGCATCCAAACAGAACTGGTGCAAGATTCCATTTGATGGGAAGAATTTGTTTGGGGAACAACTAAATACAGCCATCTCGAGAGTGTCGGGCGGAAAATCGGGCATGCTTCCACAAAACGGAAGGGCTCGCAAGTCAAGGCCATTTTACAGCAAGATTCCATCCATCTAATGTGCGGGATTACAGACAGCCAAAACAGGCCAGAGAGGGCAGGAGAGGCACTCAAGCTTCCTTCCTAAATTCCAGAAAAAATAAAGTCCTTACCGCTCCCCAAGAGGCGCCAACACCTTTTTGACGCCAACTTAGCCTTGTCCCTCCCAGTGGGGGCCAGGCTAAAACAATTTTTCCAATCTGGGCAAGCCACTGCCAGGATCCTTGGGTTCTAACGACTATTCGTTGGGGCCATTTTTGGAGTTTTTTGGGTCATCCTCCTCAAGATTCGTTCCAACAGACAACGTGGCCGACCTCCCATCAAAAGGCACAAGCACTGTCTCATTTCCTGTCATCTCTCCAGCTTCAGAAAGCGGCAGTTCCTGTTCCCTCGGAAGAGCGCTTCAAGGGATTCTATTCTACCCTTTTTCTGGTCCCAAAGAAAACAGGAGGTTGGAGACCTGTTATAGACCTAAAGAAGCTAAATCGACACATTATTCTCGAAAAGTTCAAAATGGAGTTTCTGCAAACGATTATCCATGCCATCCAGCCAGGGGACTGGATGATCTCTATAGATCTGCAGGATGCATATTTGCATGTCCCTATTCTCCCCTCTTTCCAAAATACCTGAGAGTCGCAGTGGGACAATTGCACCTCCAATTCCAAGCCCTTCCCTTCGGCTTGTCCACCTCTCCACGAGTTTTCACAAAGATACTGGTCTCATCCCTGGCTCCACTTCGAGAGAGGTCTAAGAGTCTACCACTATTTAGACGATATCTTGCTTCTGGCCTCCAACCCAAACCAGCTCATAGTCCACAAGGAAATGTTAATGCAGGAATTAACGGAAATGGGATGGTTGATAAACCTACAGAAGAGCCAGTTAATACCTACTCAAGAGATGATTTATCTGGGCGCCTTATTCAACACGAAACAAAGTTCAGTTTCTTTGCCTCCTCAGAAGAGGGAAGCCATTATTCAGAAAATGATCCAAGTTCGGCGATGTTCTTTCCTGACAGCATCTCAATGCATGAGTCTAATAGGCACTATGTCGGCCTGCATCCCTTTAGTCCCCTGGTCTCATTGGCATCTGAGGCATTTCCAAGTAGCCTTTCTGGCACAGTGGAAGAGACTACATCTTTCCCAAAAGATCAGTCTGTCAGCATCAACAATCAGAAGCCTACACTGGTGGACAGATGCAACAATTCTTTCCAAATCGCATCACCTCGGCTCTTCCTCATGGATCACAATTACGTCCGATGCCAGCGGACAGGGCTGGGGAGCCTATTGCGGGGAGACAAGGGTACAGGGAAGGTGGCCTTTCCCTACCAACGGGATTGTGTCGAATATCCTAGAAATCAGAGCGGCTTTTCAAGCATTGTTAGCCTTGACTTCCATCATCAAGGGTCAGAGAGTGTTACTGCGTCTGGACAACAGGGCAGCAGTGTCTTATCTCCAGAGACAAGGGGGCACACACAGCAGATCCCTTCTCAGGGAAGTGGAGCCAATACTCTTATGGGCAGAGAAGAATCTCCTCGGCCTGAAAGCTGTGTATCTTCCAGGCACTTTGAATATGGAAGCAGATATGCTGTCCAGGAACTTCACGGACAGCAATGAGTGGTCTCTACACCCCCACATCTTCCAGCAGATAGTCAATCTCTGGGACTATCCTCAGGTAGATTTGTTTGCCTCTCCGAGCAACAACAAGTTGACCCGTTTCTTCTCCTGCTTTCCTCACCCATCGGCCGAAGCAGTGGACGCTCTGGTATGCCCATGGGTCTTCAAGACGGCTTATACCTTTCCACCTCGCCCACTGATTGTGAGTTTTCTCTCAAGACTTCTGAAGGAAGAAGTCCAAGTTTTGGCAATTCTACCCTATTGGCCGAAGAGACCATGGTTCCCTCTAGCCATTTATCTCAGCCTGGAACCGCCGACGAGGATCCCCTCCTTTCCTCACCTGTTATCTCAAGGCAGGATGTTTCACCCGAATCCCCACAAGCTGGACCTTCGGGTTTGGAAGCTGAAAGGCAGAGGCTGCTCTGCAGAGGTCATCTCTACCCTTCTAGGAGCAAGAAAGCCTTCCACAAACACAGTATACAATAAAATCTGGAACAAGTTTCAAACCTTTGCTTCTGGAAAAGGATTCAACCCCATCTCTCCTTCTACGATTGACGTCCTCAGTTTTTTACAGACGGGTCTAGATTTGGGTCTTAGTCTGAGCTCCCTAAAGGTTCAGGTAGCAGCAATATCGGCCGCATCCAATAGAAGGTGGGCAGAAGACCCCTTAGTAATGACCTTTTTGAGAGGAGTATTAAGAATCCGCCCTCCGGCCAGGCGCTCCTTTCCAAAATGGGATCTTTCATTCGTTTTAGAGGTCCTCTCAGATCAGCCGTTTGCCCCAGTAGAGCAAATTTCACTTTGGAATCTTACATTAAAAACGGTCTTCCTCTTAGCCATAACATCTGGAAAGAGAATTTCGGAACTCCACTCACTAGGAATTGGTGAGGAACACATTTCCTTTTTCCCGGATAGGGTAGAACTCCGTCCGATTCATGGCTTTGTCCCCAAAGTGGCGTCATCAGCTTTCCTAAGAGAACCCTGGGCATTGCCAGTTTTTACTGACATGGATTCCGATACTTGCCACGAATTAGACATCGCCAGAGTGCTGAAAGCCTACTTGGCTGCCACCGAATCTTTTAGGATATCGGAAAGACTATTCATCATCCCTCATGGGAAAAATAGAGGGAAAGATGCCACTAGCAGAACTCTAGCCTCCTGGATAGTGAAGCTAATCAAAAAAAAAACGTACATATCCAAGAATTTGGTGCCTCCAACACAGGTGAAAGCTCATTCCACGAGGGCTGTAGCAGCATCTTGGGCAGCTAGGGCCAACGTCTCCTTGGAGACGGTATGCAGGGCAGCATCCTGGTCTTCTTGCCATACTTTCATCAGGCATTACAGAATTGATCCAGGATCCCTTTCAACTGTAAACTTTGGAAGGAAGGCACTAAGCTTAGCCATGTCCTCTGTCTGAATAAAATTTATTTTTTGTGTGTGCATTATCCCACCCGTGTCAGCTATTTATTTATCATTGGTATGCTGCCATGGAGGCACCAGGAAAGCGGGAAATTGTATCATACTTACCGTAATTTCCCTTTCCTGGTGCCAATCCATGGCAGCATACGCTCCCACCCTCGGTATTCTAAATTACAGGAGAATGCTGGGGGAAGGGACCTTCTTGTCTTTTATGCTATGCACTAGTCCTGAGGGAGGAGTCGAGGCGGAGCTCTATCATTGGTATGCTGCCATGGATTGGCACCAGGAAAGGGAAATTACGGTAAGTATGATACAATTTCCCGCTTTTCAAGCGCCAGGAAGCGTTGGTTGGCATTCAGCCGGCGTTAGGACAGCGCCAACGGGCATTTTTCTGTACAGTGTCCCAGTTAAACCTAGTTGAGCCAGAGGAGTATCCCACTCATTCCCTTCTACCTCAAGGATCATTGCAGTCCTGGATCTTCTGAGTTAACCAAGGGTGTTAAAATCGAAGTTCTAGCACAAGTTCAGCATAACAGTATTTTCAAGCGCCAGGAAGCGTTGGTTGGCATTCAGCCGGCGTTAGGACAGCGCCAACGGGCATTTTTCTGTACAGTGTCCCAGTTAAACCTAGTTGAGCCAGAGGAGTATCCCACTCATTCCCTTCTACCATCCCCATTACAAAATAAACAACACAAACCAAAGATGCCAGAATGGTCATTGTCTCAGTTCTCACACTTGGGTATTCAACTTAAATTTGTTGGAAGTGTTTCCGGTAACAATGGCAGACCTAACCGTGTTTTTTTAACTGTACCCTTTCCCCAACTTTACTCAGAGAAATCATTAATTCATGTCATTCAGATGATTAAGACACATCACACATATGAACTCTTAGTCCCGGTTCACACTGAGGCTACCTGTGAGGCGACCTGGTCGCCTCACAGGTCGCCTCCCATAGGGAAGCTGCGGACCCGTTCTAATAGGAGCGACACAAGTCGCTCCGACTTAGAAAAAGGGTCCGGAGCTTCTTTGGGGCGACCAGGAGGCGACCGCCATAGACTTCAATGTTATGAAGTCCTTGGCGGCCGCTCCGAGGTCGCGGCGCGCTGCTCGCACCGCGACCTCGGAGGTCGCCACCCGAAGTAGCGTCGCTCGTATGTGAACGGGCACTTACTGTCCTCTGATGTCCTTTCCCCAAGGATTAAACAAACATGGGATCCTTAGTTGACATTGTATAGTAAACACGTTAAAGCATGAACATTTTTTTCTTGTTCTAGAGCTTACTGTATTGTTTTCTTCTAATATATTAATTAATACAGTTTTCATATACAGTATACTGATTGTCAGTCGAGTGCAGAACAATTTTAAATTACAGTTTAAAGCTTTACTGTCTTCATTAACCTTCTCACTCTATTAGATGTTACAAGAGACTATTTGTTGATCCTCGTAAAGCTACTGGCAATCAATTGTACTAATGTATGTACAAACTTCTGTTGTCTGCACTTTTTGTGTACAGACTCTTAGTATTTGTACTATACCTGTTTAAACGCAATAAAAACTATTGGAAAATAAGCACAAGACCTACTCTAAAATTTGGATTAATTTAGACATGTCTATATTCTCAGACAAGGGTATTGCCCTTCTTGAACCCCTCTTCTTAGTACATTCTTTTGTTCCCATTCCTCCTTCCAGCAAATTCCCCCCCACCCCCCTTTTTTCCCCTTCCCCTTACCCTTATGCAGGCCCTTATGCAGGCCATACATGGGTCGAATTCAGAACAATGTCAATCGAAAATGAAAATTTTGTGCATTTTGTAATCCGATGGTGTCACCATTGATTTCAAAATTCAACCAACCAAGCCTTCAATTTCACCCCCATGTTGCCAGGAATCTTCTTTTCTTTCTTTCCAGGTCACAGCTTATGCATATTTATTTTTCGATTATATTTCTTGCACGATTTTCCCATCATTGATTGGAAATTCTTTTGTTTTTAACTACTTTAGCCCCGGAGGATTTTGCTGCTTAATGACCAGGCCCTATTTTGCGATTTGGCACTGCGTTATTTTAATGGACAATTGCGCGGTCGTGCCACACTGTACCCAAATAAAATTGACGTGCTATTTTTGCCACAAATAGAGCTTTTTGGTGGTATTTGATCACCTGTGCGATTTAAATTTTTTGCACTATAAATAAAAAAATAGTGACAATTTTGAAAAAAAACATTATTTTTCACATTCTGCTATATAACATTCCCCAAAAAAAAAAAAATGTAAAAATCAAAATTTTTTAACTTTTTTGGCCAATTTGTTTTCTGCTACATATTTTTGGTAAAAAATCGCAATAAGCGTATTTTGATTGGTTTGCGCAAAAGTTATTGCGTCTACTAACTATGGGAAACATTTATGTCATTTTTATTGTTTTTTTTTTACTAGTAATGGCGGCGATCTGCATTTTTTTGCGGGACTGCGACATTGAGGCGGACAGATCAGACCCCTAACTGACATTTTTGACACTTTTGGGGGGACCAGTGACATTACTATAGTAATCAGTGCTAAAAATATGCACTGTTACTGTAATAATGCCATTGGCAAGGAAGGGGTTAATACTATTAGTGATCAAGGGGTTAAATGTAAGCCTAGGGGAGTGATTCTAACTGTGGAGGGGTGTGGCTTGTGATCTCATCCCAGAGACATGTGATCCTATATAGCAGGATCACATAGCCTCTGTGATCACTACAGGGAGAAGGACAGATGGCTGTGTTTACATCAGCCATCCGTCCTCCTCTGTCAGCGGGGGGTAGATTGTGAGTTGCCGGCGACCATCGGAGCCACCTGTCACATGAACTGGCTCCCTAGCTGACGAGCGGGAGTGCGCCACCGGCAGTGCTCCTCGCTCGCCCCCGGCGGTGCCCACTCACCCCCTAGAGTCTCCTGAGTGAGCGACATAGTACTAAATCGGTTTGCCCAGGAGCGCCTGCCTGCCGCAGTAAATCTGCGGTGGGCGGTCGTCAAGTGGTTAAAAAAATTTCCAACATGCCCAATCACTCAAATTCAAAAGCCACATGAAAATTGGCTGTTGCTGCGGCCCCACTAATGGTCAAACATCAAACAATTATTCAAAGGTGCATTTTCGAATGAAAAATCATAAGGCCGGCCTTATGTTCTACGTATCTTTCTACTACGCTCAACTTCTTTAGCACCTATCGAACACACAAAATAAAAAAAGAAAACGTGTCCTACGAATCCCTACAGTTAGGATAAGCAACTGTTGCCACGCGGATCAGTTGAGCGACACAGACAAGGAAGCTGTCTTTACTTTACTAATTAACCAATTTTGATTGGTTTATTTTATTTCTTGATACTGCAGTTTTATTAAGGAGTTATTGCTTGTATATACTCATATTAGTTCTTAACAATTTGTGGCATTTGTGTGACACAAATTCTGACTGTTGTCATCTTTTTTTAATGTCTTTTTAGATGCTAGATATTTTAAATACAAAATTTGCAAAAAAAAATGAAAAAAAGTGCAAAAAGAACCCTAACTCATGAAAACACCTAAAACATATATCCCACCAAATGCATTTATCACCCCATCACATTTTGTATGTATGACAATATATAAACTCGATTTTCCATCTAGTCATCTATACTGAGAGAACTAGGTCTCATGATTGATGACAGACATCACAATCTAGGGATAGAAACCTAAAAATGATGTTGTGAATGAGTCTAATATCACTACCATTTGAAAATGTTTACTTTATATATATGAGACAATGCAGCTGCAATAGATGCATAGGTGTGTGCAAACTATTGCATAAGGGTGGGCACCTTCAAGCTCAAACACAGATGCATACACTGTATATACTGTATACCTACAGACACACACACTATTATAAATAAATGTAAACACACATTTTAAAATGCATTAAAATATTGATGATGTCAGCAGGGCAGTGGATGGTGAAAGTAAAGCAGTGGATAATGTCAGTAAAGCAGAGGACGGTGTCAGTAGAGCAGTGGACACACCGTAGAGAAGTGGACGGTGCTAGTAGAGCAGTGGACAGTGTCAGGAGAGCAGTGGACAGTGTCACTAGGGCGGTTGACCGTGACAGAAGGGCGGTGGACACTGTCAGTAGGGTGATGGACAGTGTCAGTAGTTTTTTTATTTTGAATTATTTTTCACAATGTTCTGTTAACTTTTTTTCCAATCTTTAAGAGCCCCGTTGGGGGGCTTTGGTGAAATATTAGGGGTCTAAACATACCCCTAATGTCTCACTTTTGAGACAGAGAAAGGAATTTAGTATATAGATTCATCAGTTCCTTTCTCTGGAGCCTAAACTGCACAGGACAGCAAGCAGGGTACTACCTGCACAGAGTTTCCATGTTCTCCCTGTGCCTGCACGGGTTTCCTCTGGGTACACCAGTACAGTTTATATGCATACAGTATATAACCAATGGTGACTCACATGTACTGTGGTTACTTATATTCAATGCTAAAATAATCTAGCATGCTCCAAACACCACTACTCATAAGAATCCTAAAAATAGAATGGATGGAGCACAGATTTTTTTGCTTTTTCTGTATTCAAACTCTTATGTCACAACAAGGAACATAAAATGATCAGTTCTGCACCACTTCCCCTTTTTACAAGTGCTTGCATAAAAAAAAACACAGCATTATATACATTTGCAATGAAAAAAGGAAGCAGGCTTCACCCACAGCATTTGGTAACTAAATAACTCCTTATGTATACATAATAACAATTTATCTCTATATCTATCTAGCTCAATAATCAAGTATGGCCATCATGCATGATGCAATGACTGGACATTAAAATGATACAACATAACAGGCTCTTTTTTCAAAACTGTCAAAGTATATAGTAATTTAATACCATAAAGATACTGAGTAGCAAGCTCATATTCAAAACAAAATCTTCCACAATGATTACTCGTTCGAGCACTAATTTAGCCAAGGAGAACTAAAAAATAATAAATGAAAATAATGTACTATCAAAATGTACAACAGACTTTTACAAAAATAAATAAAGATCATAATCTTAGTAATTTCTGATAAACTAAGTCATCTTGATACAGTGATGTCAATTCCTTCACCTGACCATTCTGTTTTCTTTGTCTAAAGCCTGATCTTCATAATATATATACAGTAAAACCTTGGATTGCGAGCATAATTAGTTCCGGAAGCATGCTTGTAATCCAAAGCACTCTTATATCAAAGCAAATTTCCCCATAAGAAATAATGGAAACTCAGAGGATTCGTTCCACAACCATTTATTCATAAATCCTTCAATTTATTGTCCATATAAAAAGATTATAGCATTGCGATAGGTTGTGTAACCATACAATGTCCATCCACAAATAGCTGCTTACACAAGGGGATTGGAAGCAAAATCCAGCAGGAGCTACAGGGTAGCAATATGGTTACATTTAATGAAGGTACAACATTTAGCAACTCACATGGTTGATGAATAAAACAGGCACATCTAAGTATGCAGGTATCCGGGGTAAAGTTGTCCACATAGACTATCTTCTGCACCGCCGGCTGCCAGTCTGTAATCCTGACCAGGAAGACCACCCTGCAATAAAGCGATCTGAAAGCGAGGGGCAGAATGGAAGGGATGACGGTGCGGAGGATGGTCCTATGTGGACAGCTTTACCCCTGATGCCTGCATCCTAGATGTGCCTGTTCCAATCATCAACCATGTGAGTTGCTAAATGTTGAACCTTCATTAAATTTAACCATATTGCTACACTTAGAGGCGCCTCTCTTCTCTTTTATATTTAGCTGTGACTTGAGGCTACTTGTATATCAAGACATCGCTTGTATATCAAGTCAAAATTTATTTGAAAATTTAATTTAAATCTATCTATCTATCTAATATTTTAAGAGAGGCAACTGGTTTTGGCAGCTGTAAACCATGCTGCAGAGAGAAAAATTACAAGCAAATTTGTCTTTTATTCAGCAAGGCAGCAAACAAACACAAGTTCAATGCAGGGGGTTTTGTACAACATGTCCATAGTACAAGACAAACAAATCAACTGCTCATCCCCATAACCAACTTAATTCATGTCAGTTCCTGACTAACAGAGTACCCCCTAATGGGTTCCTCAAAACAAACAGCCAGCACTTGAACCTTTTTGGTTTTCTGACAGCAGTTAGCTTTTTCACACAGCAGCACGCTCCTACAGTAGAGAAAACAAAATAGAGCCCGAGGTATTAGTGTCAGGAACTGGATCGCTTGCTGGTGGCACCTTGATTCCTGGACCCGAAGGATGCAGTTCTGGTGTGTACCAGCGAGTGTTCCCTCTGGCAGCCAGCAGATCCAAGCAATTATTCTTCACCTGATGTGGGTTACTGGGATGGTATTTTGTGCCTCCTCTATTATTCCATATTACCTCAATGTTCTGCTTGTGCGCAGCATGTACCTTGCTCCCTTTGACACAAATCCTGCTCCCTCTCCTGCCCACTTGTATCTGCTTCCTTGTACCTTCTCCCCATTCCTTGCTCTTCAGCTTGACCCTTCTCTGTCCTGTTTACGCCGCCATCTATACATACACTATATTGCCAAAAGTATTGGGACACCTGCCTTTACACGCACAGTAACTTTATTGGCATCCCAGTCTTAGTCTGTATGGTTCAATATTGATTTGGCCCACACTTTGCAGCAATAACAGCTTCAACTCTTCTGAGAAGGCTGTCCTCAGGTTTAAGAGTGTGTCTTTGGGAACATTTGACTATTCTTCCAGAAACGCATTTGTGAGGTCAGGCACTACTGTTGGATGAGAAGGCCTGGCTTGCAGTCTCTGCACTAAATTCATCCCAAAGGTGTTCTATCGGGTTGAGGTGAAGACTCTGTGCAGTCTTTATGGACCTTGCTTTGAACACTGGTGTGCTGTCATGTTGGAACAGGAAGGGGCCATCCCCAAACTGGTCCCACAAGGTTGGAAGCAGGAAAATAAATTGCCAAAAGTATTGGGCCACCCCTCCAAATCATTTGGTGGAAGAGGAATATGGTGTGGGGTTGTTCACTTTAGGGGCTGGGCCTGGCCCCTTAGTTCCAATGAAGGGAACTCTTAAGGGGTCAGCATACCAAGACGTTTTGGACAATGTCATGCTCCCAACTTTGAGGGAACACTTTGGGGAAGGCCCCTTCCTGTTCCAACATGACAGCACACCAGTGTTCAAAGCAAGGTCCATAAAGACACTGATGAGCAAGTTTGGGGTGGAGAAACTTGACTGGCCTGCACAGAGTCCTGACCTCAACCTGACAGAACACCTTTGGGATGAATTAGAGTAGAGACTGCGAGCCAGGCCTTCTCGTCAGTGCCTGACCTCACAAATGCGCTTCTGGAAGAATGGTCAAGCTTTTCCAGACACACTCCTAAACCTTGTGTTCCCAGAACAGTTAAAGCTATTATAGCTTCAAAGGGTGGGCCAACTCAATATTGAACCCTACAGACTAAGACTTGGATGCTTTTAAAGTTCATGTGCCTGTAGAGGCAGGTGTCCCAATACTTTTGGCAATATAGCGTAGTTTAGTTTAATTCAGTTAGTTTGTTTAGGTAGATTTTGCTTTATTGTTTTCACTTCAACCTATTAGATTCACTTTATTCACTAGATTTACTGGATTTTGTATTCTTTGGTGTATTGGATATTTGTTGTTGTTTTCTCTTTTCACTTGTGTTGTCTTTTTTAATAAAACCACATTACTTTTATGTAGTATTTGAGCCTGCTGATCTATGTACAGGTCCATACATATCTGATCACTCCTGTTTCATGGGATACTAGCAAGCGTTATCTTGACAATTAGTTAATATATACAGTATACAGGTGCATCACATAGGATTTGAATATAAACAAAACAGTAATTTATTTTATTCAATTCAAAAAGTGAAACTAATATATTTTATATAGATACATTACACACAGAGTGATATATTTGAAGCATTTCACAGACTGTGGAAAGTTGTGCATTTCATTTGGAAATCAAGGTCCCAGAGTCTGGAGGAAGAGTGGAGAGGCACAGAATCCAAGTTGCATGAGGTCCAGTGTGAAGTTTCCTCAGTCAGTAATTATTTGGGGAGCCATGTCATCTGCTGGTGTTGGTCCACTGTGTTTTTTTTTTTGAAATTCACTGTTTATTGAGGAGATAAAGGCATACAAGTCAACAAAGGCAGTGAATTAAAATACAGCCGAGTAACAAGAAAACAGCGTAACATGAGGCGTAAATCATATAAACATAGCCGTATGTGAGAAATGAAAATATACAATGCATCAAAGTATGTCTCAGGACGGTAGATCCCCAGATAGACCCACACTCCTACCGGCATCTATCACATGGCCGGCATACCGGAGTGCGGAGGGCATCTGACGGGGTCACCAATCTGAGAAACCACAAGAGGTCGTAGTGTCATGTATGCCTTACAAGAGCGGGAGAAATTTTTCAAAAAAAAGAGAAGAAAAAAAATGAAAAAAAAAAAAAAACAGGTAGAGGAAGGATAGAGCAAAGAGCAGGAAGTGCCACATTGGAAGAGGGGGAAGGCCGGAAGGGGGGGGGGAGGGAAGACAGGACAAACACATGGAAAGAGAACATGGGGGGGGGGTGGGCAGGGGGGCGATCAGGGGAGAAGGCCATCCAGTGTGAGCGAGTCAGCTATGCTACAAGGTCCCGGTATTCTGTGGTCGAGCTGAACTCATGCCAGTAAAACCAACGCTTGAGGAACCCTTCCCTAGTGCCCCGAGGTCCACTGTGTTTTATCAAGTCCAAAGTCAGCCCAGCCCTCTACCAGGAAATTCTAGAGCACTTCATGCCTTCAACTGCTGACCAGCTTTATGGAGGTGCTGATTTAATTTTCCAGCAGGACTTGGCACCTGCCCACACTGCCACATGTATCAATAGCTGGTTTCATAACCATGGTATCACAGTGCTTGATTGGGCAGAAAACTCGTCTGACCTAAACCCCATAGAGAATCTGTGGGGTATTGTCAAGAGGAAGATGAGAGACACTAGACCCAACAATGCAGACAAGCTAAAAACCACTATCAAAAAAAAAACTGGGCTTCCATAACACCTCAGCAGTGCCACAGCCTGATTGCTTCCATGCCACTCTGCAGTAATGCAGTAATTCATGCAAAAGGAGCCCCAACCAATATTGAATGCATACTATACTGTACATACTTTTCAGTAAGCCAACATTTCTGTTTAAAAAATATTTTTTTTATTGATCCTATGTAATATTCTAATTTTCTGAGATACTGAATTTTGGGTTTTCACTAGCTGTAAACCATAATCATCAAAATTAAAAGAAAGAAATAAATGCTTGAAATATATCACTCTGTGTGTAACACATCTATATAAAATATGAGTTTCACTTTTTGAATTGAATTACTGAAATAAATTAACGTGTTGATAATTTTCTAATTTCATGAGATGCACCTGTATATATTCAAACTCAAAGCTCTTTGAGGGCTCCAGGACCCAGAACAATTATGATTCTGAGAAAACAACAAGTTGCTTTTCTCCAAATCAGTCATAAATCTTGGAGCTTATCATCATCACAACAGTTTTAAGCATCATTTCAAGTGTGTGTGCTATCCTAAGAGGAAACATCAGTGTCAGGTGACCAATATCAAGACCATATGGTAAAAGTCCATTAAGGGCTCTTTCACACGGTCCGCCTCCTTAGGCGGATCCGTGTTGCTCAGCGGGGATCGATCCGCGATCCCCGCTGAGCCGGCGGATGACAGCTCCGTCTCCGCTTGCAGAGCGGAGAGGGAGGTGTCTCAGCCCCCGCTCCTGGGGGATCCTGGGGGATCGGATGAGAGCAGACCGCCTGTCCGCTCTCATCCGATCTGATTACTGAACGGATGGAAAAATAGGGTTTCCATCCGTCCAGATTTCACGGACAGGATCGGATACGGATGGCAGCGGGTATCAGCGAAGGTGTCTCCGCTGACACCCGCTGCCCCATAGAGCTGCATGGAGGATCCGATCAGATCCGCCTAAAAAACTGACAGGCGGATCTGATCGGATCGCCCGTGTGAAAGAGCCCTTAGGTTACAAAACACAGATCAGAAAACAGTTTGATGTTATTTTGGGTACCATTTTTTTCTTTTCAAGCTGACATACTACTTGAAATCCAGGAAGTGTCTATTGGATCCAATGTCACCTCCCTCTTTGCAGGTGCGTTCATGAATGATTTTGAAACCAGATTTGTTGATACTAATGTTTTTTTCACTGACCATTGTATGGTCTAATAGTGCCACATCAACAATATTTTTATTTTTTTATTTTTTTGGTGAGGCGAAATTGCATTCCTATCAAAGGTTGAATAGAAAGAATCCAATTATTACATTTATAATGTGCATAGGATTTACAGAAGTAATGCTTTTAATACATGCATATACTTAAATGCAGGCAGTCTACAACTAAAATCCTATTCAAACCCCCACAGCTCTTATGTTTGACAGCTTACACACCTCTCATGTTTTCAGGTCTGTGTTGAGGGGTCAGTTGTGAAGACAATAAAGTGATAGTAGGTGAGGAGGACAGGGTAGAAAACAGTTAAACAAAATGGTAGTGAAATTCAGAGATAGAGGATTTCCAGATTAATTTATATAAATGGAATTAAAATGTGTAATAAAACAAAAAGCAGTAGAGGGAGGAGACAGGAAGAAGAGTTAGTCCCAAAGGATCCCATTCTCTGTACCATGGATTCTAGGATAATATCCCCCGGACAATATCTCCCCGGACAATATGCCCCGGACAATATCCCCCCTGGACAACATCCCCCCGGACAATATCCCCCCTGGACAACATCCCCCCGGACAATATCCCCCCGGGACAACATCCCCCGGACAATATCCTCCCTGGACAATATCCTCCTAGACAATATCCCCCCTCTAACCCTAAACCTCTAACCCTAACCCTATGTCCCGGGGGATATTGCCCGGGGGATGTTGTCCCGGGGGGATATTATCCGGGGGGATGTTGTCCCGGGGGGATTATGTACAGGGGGATGTTTTCCGTGGGGATATTGTCCAGGGGAAATTGTCCGGGGGGATATTGTCCTGATACCGTACCATGTCATACATAAGCAAGGATATATTTGCAAATATTAAACAACATTGGCCAATGTTATCTGAATCACATCCTGATATTCCAGGGTTTCAAATTGTTCCTATGCAGACTTTTAGAAGAAACTGCTCCCATACATTTTAGGGGGTCTTAACAAAATTGATCTTTTCCGTGTTTAAATTGTGCCAAATGTAAATTATTGAAGGGAAGAAAATGTATACATCCACAGACTGGGGTACAATTCCTCATTGAGGGTACCTCTCATGTTGGTCTTTCTACTTTATGTATGTGATACTGTGCATATGTACATTTTATTATATCTTGGAGATCAAACAGAAGGTAGAAGATTATTTAGCACAATAGCATTACTCTATTAGGCATAAAAAACAGGCTTATTTCCAGTGGTCAAACATTTTTTTCTGAGAAAGGATATTCTGACAAAGTTTTGAAGATTTTAGAACAGATCTTTAGAAGCAGAAAAGGTAGGAATAAAATGTTAACTTTAAAAAAATATCTCCCCTACAGCTGTGTGGTCTCAAAAAAGATTCCAAACTTTATCTTTTCTTGTAATATTTGTAAATATTATTTTGTTGTATGCTGTGTGTTGTTGAATACAGTAAAACCTTGGTTTTGAGAGTAACTTGGTTTGAGAGCGCTTTGCAAGACAAGCAAATTTTTAAAATAAAATTAGACTTGATATACAAGCGATGTCTTGATATACAAGTAGCATCATGTAAAAAAAGAAGAGAGGAGCCTCAAAAGTTTAGCAATATGGTTACATTTAATGAAGGTTCAATATTTAGCAACTAACATGGTTGATGATTAAAACAGGCATATCTAAGTATGCAGGCATCCAGGGTAAAGCTGTCCACATAGACCATCCTCTGCACAGCCATCTTCATCATCCCGCTGCACTCCACGAGTGATTCAAAGCCTCACTTTCAGATCACTCTACTGCAGGCTATTCTTCCCGGTCACGATTGCAGACTGACAGTGGTGAGAGCCGGTGGTTCAGAAGATGGTCTATGTGGACAGCTTTACCCCGGATGCCTGCATACTTAGGTGTGCCTATTTTAATCATCAACCATGTGAGTTGTTAAATGTTGAACCTTCATTAAATGTAACCATATTGCTAACTTAAAGGTACCTCTCATCTCTCTTATATTCTGTAGCTCTGCTAGATTTTGCTTCTAATCCCCTTGGGAAGGCTGCATATTGTGGATGGACATTTTATGGTTACACGACCTATCACATTGCTATAATCTTTGTATATAGACTATAAACTGAAGGACTTGTGGAACGAATCATCTGAGTTTCCATTATTTCTTATGGGGAAATTCGCTTTGATATAAGAGTGCCTTGGATTACAAGCATGTTTCCAGAACAAATTATGCTCGCAATCCAAGGTTTTACTGTATATGTATTTTATTACTTTTGCAGATATTTTGAATGAAACTTGCGGTGGAGAAAGTGTTATATTGGTATAATATTAGTAGTGGTAGTTGTTAAATTTATAAATAAACTCATATGTTAAGGGGTTGATGTAGATAAAATGGCACCTGAAATCTGTTGTTTCTTTTGTAATGTATGCTGTATGATTTCTTCTGTCACACTGAAGGGTTAAGCAATAAACATTTAGTTGCATATTTGCACAAAAAGTAAAGCATCTAACTTTTGATTATATTGGATTTTGGCAGTATGTGGGACACGTTTTGTGCATATAATTCTATACAAAAGATACAGTAATGCATACAGTTCATATAGAAAAACAAATACTAAGTCAACTTGAAAGGGAAACTATGGTTTTGGGTCAGTTTTTATTTATATATTTATTTATTTATTTATTTTCATGTTTATAACTTTTAAACTAGCAGTTTTTCTCTCACTTATTGATGGACTTGGTTATTTTTTGGAAAACTAGTGGGAAAAGGAAGATAGGTGCCCAAAAAAAGCTACCTAAGGGGCCGGAACCACCTTGTGGCTAAATCCCACCTTTGTTATTCTTCTATTACCAGCTTATTGTTTTACAATCTGGATAACCTAAATCCAGTGTTGCCAACCCCCCGGAGGGAAATTTACTGGCAGAACGTCCAAAATTTACGGACGGCACAAATTTTTTACTGGCACTGCAAAAATGTACATAAACAGGCTGTTTTCAGTGCTAAACCGTGCAAATATCAATACTTAACCACTTTACGTCTGCTCACAGTAATACTACTGCGGCAGAGTGGCTCGTTATCGTCTGACGACGTAGTATTAACGTCGTCAGACACTCCCCCTTCTGGGCGGCGCTTGCGCGCCGCCGGAGGCTCGCTCTTGCGCGCCGCCGGAGTCTCGCTCTTGCTGTTTTCATTCACAGCGGGAGTCGGGCCAGGGGAGGAGCAGCGGCAATCGCCGCTGCTCTTACCCGATCGTCGGGGATCGAGTCTGGAGATCCGCCTGCTGTGTGTAAACACAGCGGGCGGATCTCCATAGTGACAGGGAGTGACAGATTGGACTGTTCAGCATAGCTGGACATCCGATCTGTCCATGACTCACACAGTCACCTCCCCCCCTACACGTCAGTAAGCACCAGGCATACATTAACCCCTCCCTCTCCAATAAAATTAACCCCTTCCCTGCCAGTGTCATTTTTACAGTAACAGTGCATATATATAGCACTGATTACTGCAGTAATGTCACTGGTACCCCCAAAAGTGTCAAAAATGTCAGTCAAGGGTCCGATCTGTCCGCCGCAATGTCGCAGTCCCGCAAAAAAATCGCAGATCGCCGCCATTACGCGTTAAAATAAAAAACACCAAAAATGACAGAAATCTTTCCCTTTGTTAGTAAACGCAATAACTTTTGCGCAAACCAATCAAAATACGCTTATTGCGATTTTTTTTTTACCAAACATAGGTAGCAGAAAACAAATTGGCCAAAATTTTTTTAAAAAATTGGTTTTTACATCTTTTTTGGGGGGAATTTCATATAAAAAAATGTTAAAAATATTGTTATTTTTTCAAAATAAACGCTCTTTTTTTGTTTATAGCGCAAAAAGTAAAAATCGCACAGGTGATCAAATACCACCAAAAGAAAGCTCTCTTTGTGGGAAAAAAAGGACGTAAATTTCGTTTGGGTACGGCGTCGCAGGACCGCGCAATTGTCAGTTGAAGTCCCACAGCGCCGAATCTCAAAAAGTGGCCTGGACGGAAGACAGCAAAATCCTTCGGTGGTAAAGTGGTTAAACTATAAACATGTAAATAGTGCTATTAGCAATGTGTTTAGGTTAAACAAAAGTCAAAAAACATATTTCTCCATTTACATGAAGGTCAGATTAATATAACCCAGCCAGCACAGAGTTCCCCCATATATCAGAGTGTTCAGGATTTCCCTTACAGTGTAACTCTGACATAAAGAGGAATGCTGCAGATCTTGATGTAAGTGGGTGCTCTGGTGACCAGAAACCGCCTTATATCAGAGTCCACTGCATTCCCCTTTACATCAGAGTTCCCTTTTACATCAGGGTCCGCAGAGTTCCCCCTTCGCACTGTAAGGGGAGAATACTGCAGACTCTGATGTAGAGAGGAATATCAGGAACTCTGATAGGGGGGTGGGGGGGGGACTCTGGTGACCAGAGACCACCTTCCACAGATTAATTACACTAAGGTAAGGGGGGATTCCCTGCTATAAGGGGGAAACCTTTACATCAGTTCCCCCTTACATTATTGTATTCACCCAGCCCTTACATCAGTGACCCCCCCTTAGACTGGCCTGGCAGCGCTGTCACTTACCTGAGGGTGGTCAGAGGCTGCGGAAATGATACGGGAGGTGGTCAGATGCTGTGGACATCATACCGGAGGAGGTCAGAGACTGCGGACGTTCTACAGGAGATGGTCAGAGGCTGCGCGGACATGGTACAGGAGGTATTGAGAGGCTGCAGACACCCCCCATTCCCCCCAACAGTAGTGTCCTAATCTGCCCCACTTCACCCTCCACATGAGTGTCCACCTCTGCCACCTTTTACATCACCCTCCCACAGCAGAGTCCTCCTCTGCCCACCTTCATATACCCTCTACAGCACTGTCCTTCTGTGCCCCCTCCAGCCCCCATAGTACTGTCCTTCTGTGCCCCCTCCAGCCCCCATAGTACTGTCATTCTGTGACCCCTTCAGACCCCATAGTACTGTCCTTCTGTGCCCCCATAGTACTGTCCTTCTGTGCCCCCTTCAGACCCCATAGTACTGTCCTTCTGTGCCCCCTTCAGACCCCATAGTACTGTCCTGTGCCCCCTTCAGACCCCATAGTACTGTCCTGTGCCCCCTTCAGACCCCATAGTACTGTCCTGTGCCCCCTTCAGACCCCATAGTACTGTCCTGTGCCCCCTTCAGACCCCATAGTACTGTCCTGTGCCCCCTTTAGTCCCCACAGGCACTGTCCTCTGCCATCTTCTTACATGAGTGTCCTCCTGTCCTCCACTTCTCTAGCCACAGCGCCAGTGCAGTGCCCAGTAAAGCCAATGCTTCTCTCACCGTGGAAGGAAGCTGCTATCTAGCAATGGGGCGATCCTGACCTGGCTTATAGAGATGTAAAAGCTGCATCCTCCCGAGTCCCGCCTCTTGCCGACGCCGTGTGTGTGTGGCTGTGTGCTCGCCTCATTAGGAGCATAGGAGGGCTAATTACAGCAGCTTTGCCCCTCTAGTCTACCCCCCTCCGAAACGATGCATGGGCCCGGTGGCGTGGCGGTGAACCGCGTCCGGTATATCCTCCTCCCCGCCCGGCATCATTTTAAATTTTTACGACGGCTCCCGAGTCCCGCCTCCCGTGCGGCATGACATCACCAGTGGGTGGCGGCGGGTCGGCGGCGCAGACTCAAGATCGGATGACTCGATGATTTCCAGAACTGCGCATGCGCAGTTCTCATCTGAGCCCGAAACAGCCATTTTTACTGGCACTTACTGGCTCCTACGGGCATTTACGGGCAGTCTTAAAGTGCCCTCATTTTACGGGCTGTCCGTAAATATACGGACGGTTGGCAACACTGCCTAAATCCTTGTGGTTTCCTCAGTTCAGTTCTTTAGGCAGTCTAAAAATGTATTTTCTGGCCCACTCTGTGATATTCTAAGTGAGGACAATTGCCAGTCAGACAACCTGAACCACCAAAGCCTGGACCCAAGGAAATGTTCCTTACACAAGGAGGTGTTTTTGGTGAAAGCTGCTGGACGTAGATGTAATGGCACATCATCTCATCAGAGGGGTAGACAGATTTGTCAGAAATACAGGGATCTTTCTGTGGATATTAGGGATGTTATGGTAGCTCTGTAGGAATTGTACAGCATGATACATGTGTTTCGGCTGGAGCAACTTCTTCCGGCATTGTTTTGCAGGATCAAACTAGAAAGGATTCCATCAGATTGGTGGCTTTGGGCTGGCCCTGAAGAACATTGGTATGTGGACTTGGTTCATCTACTAGCAGATGTCCTGTGGCATTCCTCAATTTCAGCAAAGTAATTAAGACTTGCTTAGTAAACATTAAAGCAGTAACCTAGAGGCTCCTACTGCTTGCGAATAATGATGCCATCCATCATTATTTCTTTTCTGCACTTTTTCACCTCTTTGTTTTATCTGTTGTCCTTGGGTTTTGCTTGGGTTTTTTTCTTGTGTGAAATATAGTACACGTAAATAATAAATATTGCACACCTTTAAAGGATTATATCATACACAATGGTTGTTGTTGTACATCAATGCATTATTGCATCTAATTATTTTTCCTACTGCGTTCTGTGTTTTCCTAGCATACATCTGTGATTTGTTATTCTTTTTTGCATACGTGTTGTATTTCATAAAATATTCAAGCACCGCAAATCTCTATTAGAATTGTTGCACTGTAATGTTATAAAGTCGTTGTTTCAGAATACTGCGGTTACCTTTGAGAAGAACTCTTTTTTGTAAAGTTTATTGTATTTAATATGAAAATAAGAATGGTTGTTTAGCTGGTTTAAGAATGAGTTCTGTTTTTTTCCTGCTGTGAGCAGCATTTTCCAAGAGTGTGTCCTTGAATGGCTTTGTTCTTTTCAAACATGCCACTTATTTCCAAAGAATTCAAATTGTAAATCCACATCAGAATTGTAATATGATACTAACTCTCCTGAACACTATGCTAAGTATTACATTTTACACTTTTATATAAATAAACAAAATGGACATAACACTTCTGAAAATAACCAAGTGAGAACCTAAAGCTAGGGAAGGGAGTGTATGAATACATCCAACATTTAGAATATGATCAGACGAGGACAAAATACAGAGGAGGGCACCAATAGTGGCACAGTTGTAATTTGCAAGGTCTTATAACATGGACACTTTTGCTAAATTTAGGCATGGGAATAGATGGTGGGCAAGGAGAAAAGAAACTTGTGCTTATGATGTCTGACTCCCATGCAGGTGACAATAATGACGTACTTGTTCTACTTATTTTAATCACTTTATTCCCCTCATTTTCAGGTGACAATAATGATTTTTTATTATTACTTTGATTAAAAAAAAAAAAAAAAGATGCAAAAGTGGTCGTGCCTCCTCATGTATAACCTGTGTGTCCCAGTAAGTTCTTCTTATTTTTTTTTTGCAGGCTTTCCTTAGCGTTCTATAGTAAGTTCTTTATCTTAGCCAGACTCAGACTTCATGAGTTTTCTTACAGAGATGGTACGACATATGGGTAAGAAGTTGCCACTTTCTCTCTGAAGGTTCCACCACTGGGACCATGGTAGCCACCACAGAATCACCAGTTTCCCTTGCACCCACATCTTAAGGGTCTTCCAGGGTTTTAAAACTGGGGTAAGGGCTTAGAGTCTGCAAGCAGTGAGGATAATTTGGATGAACATCTGCCAGATTTCCCCAGGGTTCCTTGCGTTGCTACCACCTGAGGCAATAGAAAGCCACTGCAACCCGCCCCCTTCCTCAGCCCAGGCTTAGAGGAGGGGGTATCGAGTGCCAGGAGCTGGGGGTGGAGTGTGAGGGAAAGAAGCAGACACAGAACATGCAATGGAGGACGGGCCTAAGCCTTTTAGAAGAATTTACCCTAAAGAGATGTAGTCAGTAGCATGGCTGCTAATTAGGAGGTACAGGTAACCTCCTATTGAAGTATTGTTAGGAGCATGAGACATGCAGCTATTGTCTCTCTCCCTGCAGCAGCTGCAGACAGAAGGGAGGGTAGAGAAGAGGTGAGGTGAGGTGAGAAGAGGTGAGTGTTTAATGTACATGTATAAGGAGATGTCCTCCCCTGACATGAAACATAATGCATAATTCAATCGTTTGCTATTCTGCAGCAGTGGTGCTCCTGTATCCTCTCAGCTGTCCCTTGTACTTGGAAATGGGAATTGCAGTTCCTTGGGTGTCTCAGCATTCCCTGCGAGAGTGAGGTCATATGTATGTGTTTTCAGGTGGAGGTGTGTAGAAGTCTAGGAAGAAGGCCTGCAGTGAAGCCTACTGATTTATGGTTGTCGTTGTTGGTGTGCAGCCAGTCATGCTGTCCGAGCTGAGTGCAGGGGGGATATAAAGCGAGCTCTGCTTGTAGAGTCTGTAAAGCAGGTACAAAGCACAGCATTCCACTGAGCAGCTGTAATACAGCACAATAATTCTATCTGGTAACTAAACTATAACTTGTGGATGTACAGAAATGTATACTTCCTCTTTACTGTGATGCTCAGTGCTAGGGCTGATATACTGGTTGTTTACTGGTGCTGCCAATTCAGTGTGATTATTTATGGTTTTATCACCGCACATCACCATAAAGAGTGGGCTATTAGCCAGCTTTATTATTGTGACACAGAATCTTCACTTATAAAAAATAGCATTGTAAAGTTCTGCACTCTATATGCTGTGTGTTACATGGATCAAATGAATTTTGATCTATGTATGGGCACCCTGGTTGTACAGGAGTTGATTTATCAATCGACTTCTGTACAACCACCCTGTTGGGTTTTTCCTGAATAACTAGTGCGGCTGGCTATAGCCGACAACAATATTCAATGTGTTACATAGTTACATAGTTAGTCTGGTTGAAAAAAGATCAAGTCCATCTAATTCAAACAATAAAAAAAAAAATCATATAGTCCCAGTTAATCCAGTGGAAGGTGAAAAACCTAAGCAAAGCATGATCAAATTTGTTACAGCAGGAAAACAAAATTCCTTCCTGATCCCCCGGGAGGCAATTGGATATTCCCTGGATCAACTTTACCTATAAATGTTAGTATCCAGTTATATTATGTATATTTAGGAAATAATCCAGGCCTTTTTTAAAGTAATCTACTGAGCTGGTCAGAACAACCTCTTGAGGGAGTCTATTTCCCATTTTTACAGCTCCTACTGTGAAGAAACCTTTCCATATTTGGAGATGATATCTCTTTTCCTCTAGACGTAAAGAGTGCCCCCTTGTCCTCTTTGATGATCTATCTTAAAGTGAATAACTCAACACCAAGTTCACTATATGGACCCCTTAAGCTCCTCCATGCCTCTTATCAGTTTGGTTGCCCTTCTCTGAACTTTCTCTATTTCCCTGACATCTTTTTTGAGAACTGATGCCCAAAACTGAACTACACATTCCAGGTGTGGTCTTACTAATGATTTGTACAGTGGTAAAATGATAAATCATACCTCTCTTAATACAGGAAAGGACTTTGCTCGCTTTGGGAACCAAAGCTTGGCATTGCATGCTATTATTAAGCTTATGATCTACCATAAAATGGCAGCTCTGCATATAGGTATATCCAAATAAATACTTTTACAATCCTTTGTTAATACTTTTACAAATCTTTTAAAAGATTGATCCAGAGGGCTGCAGACTGTCACTCCCTACAAAAGAAAAGGCTTGCATGCTGGTTTATCATATTACCAGCCATTCCATCTGGTGAGTGAATGCATTATAAGAGGTGGAGAATTAAATTTTTTCTTGATGTGGCATTAATAATATATATATATAAATACATTTTTCGTTTTATTATGCTATTCATTTGGCACTATTTTTGGACACTTTATTCACATTATTTCAAAGGAATTGTTTCAAAGGATTATGAACACTAATGATTGATGTATGCACTTGTGGATATTTCTTTGAAACAAAGTAACATCTTTCTGTTACATTTGTTATATGTTTGTTGAATTAGTTTAACACATTCATATATGGGTATTTATGTGAAAGCACCAGAAAACTTTTTCACACATTCAGATAAGCAAAACATTTTTTGTTTTTTTCTTTGATACAATATCAATTTAGTAATAATTTTTCTTCACACAGTTGGATTTATGATTTAAGCACTTTGAAGGCTTGTAAATGTATTTATTTGGATACACCTATGTACAGCGCTGTCATTTTTTGCCTATATTTGTGATTGAGACATTCTCAATAGGATAGCAGCTGTATCAGGTAAAAAGCAATTATCACCTAGGCGTGGTCATTTGTAATACATCTTTTTATGATCTACCAAAACCCCCAGATCTTTCTCCACAATGGATTCCCCCAGTTTTACTCCCCCTAGTATGTATGATGCATGGATATTCTTAGCCCCCAAGTGCATAACTTTACTATTATCAACATTAAACCTCATTTGCCACATAGTTGCCCAATTAAACAGTGCATTGAGGTCAGCTTATAAATTGGAGACATCTTGGAAGGACATTTTTCAACTGCATAGCTTGGTGTCATCTGCAAAGACTGAATTGTACTTTTTATAGCAGACCCTATATAATTTATAATTGTATTAAAATGTAAGGGTCCCAACACTGAACCTTGGGGTACACCACTGATAACCTTAGACCATTCCGAGTAAGAATCATTAACTACTACTCTCTTAATGATGTCTTTTAGCCAGTTTTCTATCCATTTACAAACTGATCTGTCCAAGCCTTTAGACTTTACCTTACACATCAACTGGGTGCTCCCTGCTGGCAGAACACAATAGCACTGAGGGAGGGATTTCCTCATCAACACTGACTGTGCTGATGGGGGAATTGTGCAATTTTCTTTCTTTCCAGCCCTAGTGGAAGAAAAGAAAACTGCATAATCGATGGCATAGGTGTTCAACCTGTGGCCCTTCAGCTGTTTCGAAACTACAAGTCCCATCATACCTCAGCCTTTGGGAGTCATGTAAGTAAATGTCAGCCTTGCAATTCTTCATGGGACTTGTAGTTCTGCAAGGGTCTGCAGGAGGGCCAAGGGTTAAACACCCATGATCTGTGGCCTGCCTTACTCCTGATTCCTTCACTCCATACACTATGTTGTACATTACATAGTCTTGACCAGTGTTCATTGTCTCAAACATTGTCTCAAATAGTTGCTGGTATTATTGAAGTTCTTCTGAAGGTTGGTTGAAACAAAGTGATATCGTTTTCTTTGCAGAAAAGCCAATGTAATAGAAATGTTTAATTTATTTAAAACATGATCCTTTGTCTTGATGTTTTTTTGTGTCTGTGAGACTGTCACTTGTGGCAAAATAATTAGGAGTGATTTAAAGGTACAAGGACTGTGGCATATGTATGCTGCTAATATAGCTACTACACAGAGGTTCTGATTGATCACCTTCTTGTTAGTCACTTCCACTGTTAAGTGCAATCTGGCCATACTCACTGCTTGCCATGGCATGCATAGCAGAACTTGTTTTTCAACTGTATACCCTGGTGGCTGACATTTTGCCATACTGCTTTGACTTTTTAATTGTAAGGCAGATTACGTGTTACATGTATTGTCAAAGTTTATGAATTTTTTATTCCGGTCTGCCCAGTCTATAATAGAATTTACCGCCAAGTGGGAGCACTGCCATCCTGGGTGGACATCATATGATGTCCTCTCAGGATTGGGCCACACTTTGGGGTGATCTGTCACCTACTGTGTTTACTGGACATAGCGGATTACAAATCAGTGTACGGGGCTGCTGCTGGTACCATGCAAATCACATGGTACAGAATGAATGGCTTCCATTCATAGCATTCATTGTGTACTATTGTGTGGATCTCTGTGATTGGTCACAGTGATCACGTGGTACAGACAGGGCCAGTCACAGTGCATCTGTACCATGTGATAGCTATGGTCAATCACGGCTTTACAATAGAACACACTGGATGAATGGATGCCATTCACAAAAAAATGGTTTCTTATAACAGTTATTATCATTGTTATAAGCAACCATAGTGTTTAATAAAATATATATTGATCACCTCCCGAGAGTAGTACAGTGTCACTATGGTAAAACTATACTAATCTGGTCTCAGTATGTAAAAAAAAAAATTGTAAAAAAAATTTAACAATAAAAAAACATTTAAGTTAAAAAAAAAGAAAAACATTTTTATATTCTTATTATTTTTTTCATACTGTCTGTCACCAGTCAGTGTCCATGCTCACCAGGAAACCAGTTATGTATAAAACTTTGATATATACTAATAATCCACAGTGCTCACTACACAAAAAATAAACGTGGATTAAATCCACTAGCAGCATATAAAAAAAATGATTGATATATATATATATATATATATATATATATATAGATCTATATTCAGATCTGTGCAAAACAATAGTCCATGCAATAAGTAAAATAAAAAAATATAAAAACAAATAAAGTGATAGTAAAACAATAGTGAATGCAATCTCCCATTAACAACTGCTGTGCTCAAGGAGTGCTTCTTGCTCCAAATTGATGCTTAAAACCAGTGATCCACTTTGCATTAGTGTTCAAATTCAATCACCATGCCACCGCCAAGTGCTCCCACCTCTAGGAATAACCTCACCTGAGGGAGTGTGATCTCTACACTTAAGTGAGATCAATGCACACCTTTTAGACTTCACTGGCTTAGAAATCCCCTGCTGTTACTTCCTCATACATGGCTCATGATGATCCATGATATCCAAAGTGCATGTAGAAAAAACAACTAATAGTGCTTATATCCTCCAAACAGACTTCAATTTATTAAATAAATGCAGGCTACTCACATTGTTTAGGTGCTTCCAGCACACCAAGCTAAAACAAGTGCTTTTTAAAATCAGTGTTTTGACTATGTCACTAATCATACCCCTGAGGAAGACATGTGACCCTGTGTTGACACGCGTAGGGGAGGGGCCAGGACGGTGATGGCGTCTGTATCCAGCATGGGGCTGTGCATCTGATTGTTGTCTGAGAGGCTTGTGTGGAGTGAGCGGCATATTTAAAACACTGCTTTTAAACAGCACTTGTTTTAGCTTGGTGTGCTGGAAGCACCTAAGCAATGTAAGTAGCCTGCATTTATTTAATAAATTGAAGTCTGTTTGGAGGATACTGTATAAGCACTATTAGTTGTTTTTTCTACATGCACTTTGGATATCATGGATCATCATGAGCCATGTGTGAGGAAGTTACAGCAGGAGATTTCTAAGCAAGTGAAGGCTAAAAGGAGTGCATTGATCTCACTTAAGTGTAGAGATCACACTCCCTCAGGTGAGATTATTCCTAGAAGGGGGAGCGCTTGGGGGTGGCATGGTGATTTGAATACTAATGGAAAGTGGAACACTCGCTTTAAGTATAATTTTGGAGCACTGCTTGAGCACAGCAGTTGTTATTGGGAGATTGCAGTCACTATTGTTTTATTATCACTTTATTTGTTTTTATATTTTTTTTATTTTACTTATTGCATGGACTATATGGACTATTGTTTTGCACAGATCTGAATATATATATATAATTTTTTTTTTTTTATAAACTGCTAGTGGATTTAATCCACATCGTTTTTTGTGTATTGAGCACTGTGGTTTATTCGTATATATCAAAGTTTTATATATATATATATATATATATACAGGTCCCTCTCAAAAAATTAGCATATTGTGATAAAGTTCATTATTTTCTGTAATGTACTGATAAACATTAGACTTTCATATATTTTAGATCCATTACACACAACTGAAGTAGTGCAAGCCTTTTATTGTTTTAATATTGATGATTTTGGCATACAGCTCATGAAAAACCCAAATTCCTATCTCAAAAAATTAGCATATTTCATCCGACCAATAAAAAAAAAAGTGTTTTTAATACAAAAAAAGTCAACCTTCAAATAATTATGTTCAGTTATGCACTCAATACTTGGTCGGGAATCCTTTTGCAGAAACGACTGCTTCAATGCGGCGTGGCATGGAGGCAATCAGCCTGTGGCACTGCTGAGGTGTTATGGAGGCCCAGGATGCTTCGATAGCGGCCTTGATCTCATCCAGAGTGTTGGGTCTTGCGTCTCTCAACTTTCTCTTCACAACATCCCACAGATTCTCTATGGGGTTCAGGTCAGGAGAGTTGGCAGGCCAATTGAGCACAGTAATACCATGGTCAGTAAACCATTTACCAGTGGTTTTGGCACTGTGAGCAGGTGCCAGGTCGTGCTGAAAAATGAAATCTTCATCTCCATAAAGCTTTTCAGCAGATGGAAGCATGAAGTGCTCCAACATCTCCTGATAGCTAGCTGCATTGACCCTGCCCTTGATAAAACACAGTGGACCAACACCAGCAGCTGACATGGCACCCCAGACCATCACTGACTGTGGGTACTTGACACTGGACTTCAGGCATTTTGGCATTTCCCTCTCCCCAGTCTTCCTCCAGACTCTGGCATCTTGATTTCCGAATGACATGCAAAATTTGCTTTCATCCGAAAAAAGTACTTTGGACCACTGAGCAACAGTCCAGTGCTGCTTCTCTGTAGCCCAGGTCAGGCGCTTCTGCCGCTGTTTCTGGTTCAAAAGTGGCTTGACCTGGGGAATGCGGCACCTGTAGCCCATTTCCTGCACACGCCTGTACATGGTGGCTCTAGATGTTTCTACTCCAGACTCAGTCCACTGCTTCCGCAGGTCCCCCAAGGTCTGGAATTGGTTCTTCTCCACAATCTTCCTCAGGGTCCGGTCACCTCTTCTCGTTGTGCAGCGTTTTCTGCCACACTTTTTCCTTCCCACAGACTTCCCACTGAGGTGCCTTGATACAGCACTCTGGAAACAGCCTATTCATTGAGAAATTTCTTTCTGTGTCTTACCCTCTTGCTTGAGGGTGTCAATGATGGCCTTCTGGACAGCAGTCAGGTCGGCAGTCTTACCCATGATTGCGGTTTTAAGTAATGAACCAGGCTGGGAGTTTTTAAAAGCCTCAGGAATCTTTTGCAGGTGTTTAGAGTTAATTCGTTGATTCAGATGATTAGGTTAATAGCTCGTTTAGAGAACCTTTTCATGATATGCTAATTTTTTTAGATAGAAATTTTGGTTTTTCATGAGCTGTATGCCAAAATCATCAATATTAAAACAATAAAAGGCTTTCACTACTTCAGTTGTGTGTAATGAATCTAAAATATATGAAAGTCTAATGTTTATCAGTACATTACAGAAAATAATGAACTTTATCACAATATGCTAATTTTTTGAGAGGGACCTGTATATATATATATTTTTTTTTTGATTATATTTTTTCTAACACTTATAATTAGTGCGGTGCTATTTAGAATTGTATAGCTAAGCATAGGGAGTACCTAATCAAAGTATACTCCGTGGTCATAAAAGGCAGTCAAAGATTCAGGCCATTAAAAATATATTATGGCTGCATAAAGCAGAGCTCCACCCAAAAGGGGAAGTTCCACTTTAAGCATTCCTCCCCCCTCCAATGTCACATTTGGCATGTCTTTTTTTTGGGGGGGGCAGGTGCCTAGTTTTGACAGGTACCCGCTCCAATTTCTGGTCGGGCCACCTAGGTGATCAGAAAGGAAGTTCTTCTCTCCCCCTCCCTCCCTGCAATCTTCTGGGACATGTCACAGGTCCCAGAAGATTGCCCAACCATTGAGGAGGCAGAGTGTGACTTGTGTATACGCAATGCGCACCTGTCTGTGAAGCCACAAGCTGTCACGGCCGGATGCCCACACCTGTCATGCCAGTGCCAGGGGGGAAGACAGGAAGAGAACTGAGAGTTTGGGCGGCCACATCACTGGATCCTGGGACAGGTGAGTGTGTGTTTATTAAAAATCAGCAGATACACTTTTTATGTTTTTGTTTTTTTTTTAAAAACACAAAAACGTCTGGAACTCTGCTTTAAGGAGAATTTCTGAGAGTGCATAATATATAAGCTGTCAAAAACATAAAAATAGCTGTGTAATCTATAACTATGAACAGGTACTAAACACCAAAACCAGGTGCTCATGGTGTTACCTTAAGTACTGTACAAAATGGTACAGCTCTGCATAGAAGCCAATCAGCTTCCAGGTTTTATTGTCAAAGCTTAACTGAACAAGCTAAAGTTAAATGCTGACTGGCTACCATGCACAGCTGCACAAGATTCTGAGTGCACCAGTTTTATTAAATCTCCCCAATGTGTTTTAAAGGTAAATGACCCTGCTTCACGAGGAGGCTTAAAAAAAGATAAAAAAAATAAAGAGTTAGGCAGTGAAACAGAAGTGTGTGGGGACTGAAAGCCAGTGTCTCCTAGTGATGAATGCATAACACTGCAATAGACTGCAAACAATTATGTTAATGATACAAATGCAGAATCCCAGGGATAGGGAGTCCATAGGATAAATTCTATTACAGTAGGGGCATTCAAATACTATTATATATATATATATATATATATATATATATATATATATATATATATATATATATATATATTTATATATAAAATAGTATTTATATAGTATTATGTGTATCAAGATTACACAGTATACTGTATGCGTTTGAGTAAAATTAAAGTGTAATAATATTTGGATTACACTTGGGGTTTTCCACCATCATTCACAATTATTTTTTCACATATGAATTATTATAAATATAGGGGGAGGGTGCGCTGCATTTTTAAAGTTTTTTGTTTTTTTGGGTCCCTTTGGGGAACACTGATATAATGGGGCTCTGATCTAATGGGGGGGACTCTAAGGGGGAGCATTCATATAGGGGGGTCTTTAATCTAATGGGGGGTCTATAAGGAAAGGGGTCACTGATTTAAGGGGACTCTAATGGTGGTCTCTATGGGTCGGCCCTGTATTATGAAGGAGGTGACATTGATCCCGATATTATGGGGGGAGGGGGTGACACTGACCCCTGTAATATGGGGGAGGTGACCCTGACCCCTGTATACAGACAGTCTTTCATAGCCCAAAAAGTGTCTTTTTACAGCCAATAGATTGGGAAGTTGGGAATAACTCCATGTGATTAGAAATGTTATTTAATCACAAAATATCGGCATAGTGTATACTACAAAAAAATTTGCTGTGCGCTGCTAAAAGTTCCGGTTTCTGGCTAGAAAAGGTGGTAAACCTTCTTTAAGCTCACTTGAAAAATGTCCTTTTATGTTGAGAGTTTTGCCTGTCTGCTGGAAATCGCTTTTCACAGCTTCCTGAATTCTCTGCATGCTTTGTGGCTTCTCTTCTTTAATTTTATTAGGACTATATATCCCATGGTACCTTGCTGTCTGCAAGCAGTGATTCCTCTACTGACTCCACCTTCTGAAACTCCACCTCTCAGCACCTCTGTAGTTCCAAGAGCAGGCATTGTGAAATGTGTGACAAAGCAATATCTACTCACATGATTTTACATTTAATGCTGAGCATGAAATGTCCCAGTAAAGTAAAATCAAATAGATTTGGTTTCAAAAGAGTGGCAGTCCCTCCAAATGGGGAGTTCTGAGCTATGGCTGTAACTAGGGATCGTCCGATTATCGGCAAAGCCGATATATCGAGGGCCGATCTGCACTTTCCCCAATATATAGGAATCGGCCCCTGAGGTTACCAATATTGCCGATATTTCAGGAAAGTGCTGTACCAGGGTGATGCCTGCAGCTAGGTGCATCACCCCGGTACCGGCGTCCATAGCCGGCGGTCGGCTGTCTTGTAATGACAACTGATGTGGCTGAGAAGCCGCTTGGCTGTCAATACAAGGAGTGGGAGGGGGGACAGGAGACCTGGCATCCTATCTGCATGGCCGACGAAGACCCGATCAAAAGCTGCATTCGGCTCTGATCGGGTCTTCGCGTAAAAACCTGGAAGTGATGTCATGACATCACTTCCGGGTACTCGGCGCCAGATTCAAAAATATTACAGAATTCAAAACAGTCAAACTTGGCGTTTTAAAAGCTTTTAAGTGCAGAGGAGGGGTTTGGGATCTTTTAGACCCCCAGATCCCTCCTCAAGAGTACCTGTGTAAAAAAAAAAAATATATCAGTATCGGCAATAAAAAAACGATATTGGTCGATCACTAGCTGTAACCATTCCCCAGTGTAGGCAAAAAGTAAAAAAAAGATAGACTTAAAAACATTCCTTTATTAAATGAATAAAAATGTTTTATTTTTTTTAATACAAAAATCATAATTTTACACACATTTATTTAAAAACTTTAAATATCAATTCCAGAATAATGAAAGCATTCTAAAAGGTACTGCTTGTCTCACCACTCCACACTCAAAGCAGTACCTCTCCACATTCCAAAGCTAAAAAATAATATGGAAATAGAAAATTATATTCATAGGATCCGCAATAGGAAATAAAAATAAATAAATAAAAAAACAAAAAGTAAAGTTTCTATACAATATATCCTAAGTTTGCAAGCAAACTCATTCTGCTGCAACGTGTTGTATTACAAAATGATTTAGATGACTGCAATGGCATCACATAGATTATTTAATGAACAGAGCAGTTGTTTATGTTCACCCTGGGGTACTTTGTAGGCAGTTTGTAATCTACAGTACTATTGCTGTACACAACAATAAAGGTATTGATTGTACAGCTAAAGGTAGATTTATTATAGAAAAGTGAGAAAGCATGAATTCATGAAATACTTAAATGAGTTCTGAAGCATTTATGACTGTACAATTTGGAATTCCATCATGAAGTGTTTATCGCAATGCTTTTACTTATAACAATTAGAAATCACTGTTTTATTTTTTACATAGAGAGAAAAGCCACATGAATAACATGACAACATGTCAATATTCTGTGCTTTAAAAAAAAAAACACAGTCAGAATTTTTCAAAAGCTTCATAAACCCAGTGTACAGTCAATGTATTTTATCTTATACAGTATGTAAGAAGTGCTGATGGTATTATATTATTTTACACTGTATAATACACAAAAATACATGAAAAATGGTGCTACATTAGAAAAAGTTTTAGACCTCAGTAGTATTGCTTTACATGTTTGGCTATTGAGAGTGTTGCTAAGCTGGAAGACAAGTAATGCTATCTGCTATTTATGTAGGCTGCCCTGATATCATCAAATTTTTTTTGTAATTCAAGCCTTATTTTCCACGTTTTCACAATTGTTTAAAATATACTTGTAGCACTGCCGCCTTGGGAGCTGCTGAGTGTGGATTCCCCTGGGTTACTCATAGCAACAGTCCGTAAAACGTATCACTTTAAGACTTGGCTCAGACAATGAACAGTCCAGGGGATTTGGTTTTTGTGTTTTATTTTAGAACTTGGATGGGAGAAGAGTGGGATACTCCAACTTGAACTATGCACAATTTCTGAGGACACTAACTGTAATGAGTGTGGCAAGGCTGCTGCTTCCCCTTGCCACTGACGTGAAGTAGAAAAATAGGTTCCTGATTTAATTTCTCTTCAGGGTCCTGACTTGGCACCCCCTTTCTCACTTCCCGTGCATGCTTGCCCCTTGTCCACTGACTCTTCACCAGAATGGTCCCCTTCCTGGGCAGACCCCTGGCAAGCTTCCCGGTACTCACAGACACTGTTTTTTCCTGGGTTGCTCTGCCTGCAGCTCCGCTTGTAAGTATCCTGGACCTCCTGGCTCAGCATCACACACTTGGTTCACTAGGCCGACTGCCTGTGACCACCTTCCTTGCTGACAGGAGGAGAGACAAACCGTCACCTTCCTCCTGGGACGTGGCTTCCCGCCCAAAGATGCCCTGTCACATGTGCCCCTGGCTTTTATGACCTATCCCAGGATGCACCGCTGTTGTGCCTTCCCACTGGGACAGCCACAAAAGCCTGTTTGTCACTGGCTGGGTTTCCTCCACTGTCCAACAGGCTCCCCTATTGGATATAGTGGGGACACTCCCTCAGACCAAGTGAATCACACATGGACACATGTAACAGGCAAACTACTACTCAGGCTCCCCTGATAAGCAGATGGAGCAAACGATGCCTTTACCTAGCACCTACCTAGGAGGGTGCTACATACTCAATAAACAAGTACTCACCTTAGTGAAAAACATCCATCAGGGCCATCACACCACAAAAATAAAAGATGATTAAAAATGTCCTACCCTTCAAAATTATATGATACTGTCCCTTTTAAAATGTGCTCTTCAGTGCTCAATCTTGATTTGCTGTTCCACATAAATACTGCATGGAAAATATTGACACACACCACCATTCTATGTTCCTTTCCCATTTTATAAATAAGACAGTCTCTCATCTGAAAAATCAGCAGCTTCAAATACTATTTATTATGAACATAAATATTAATTAATATAATAATTATTTATTTAATATTAGAACACGGCTCCAGTGGTGTCTTCACCCAAACCGATTTTTCAATCAGCTCTCGGTTGGTACTGCCGCCATTTCGGGTAAGGGAAACCAGCAGTGAAGCCTTGTAAATGGGGAAGGAGGAGGGGGGGCTGAAATTCTGGATGACTTTGCTGCGGTGAAGTTACCTGGAAGTGGAAGCAGGTTCCTGTCAAAACCAGGTACCCGCTTCCCCCCCCCCCCAAAAAATGTGGCAGCGGAGGTGGGGGAGGCAAATAAGCGGAGATTCCCCATTTTGGTGGAACTCCACTTTAAAGGTGGGATCTAGCTATCATAGGTTCATACTGAGGCCTTCCACTTTAGGAGAAAAATTTAATAGCACTACCTCATTTCTTCCACAGCACAGTAGGTCCTATCACCCTTTCCCTTTGAAAGAGAGCTTTAATAACACCACACCTTCTCCTCCACTCCACAGGTGAGCGCATACGGTATATATATTATCCAAAAAACTTAATTAAAATGAATAATGCTCTCAATTTCAATTGCTTATTTAATGGTAAAATTTAAAAGATACATTCACATTAAAAGGTACACCTGTGCACAAAGATAAAAACTCATCCAGAGCTTGCCTCTGTCTCTCTCAGTGTTGTCAGCAGCGTTCACAGCACTGATTATGTGATGAGATTGTGTCTTGTCATGTGTACCTTTTAATGTGAGTATATCCTTTATATATATATATTTTTCTAATAAAGAGCACTATTAGTTTTAATTTTATATTTGGAGAATAAATCTGTGCCCACCTGCAGAATGGAGTGGAAGGCATAATTGCAGCCATCTTTTAAAGAGAAGAGGCGCAAAACTGTAGCACCTACTGTGTGGAGAAGGAGATGAGGTAGTTTTATTACATATATTCCCTTAAAGGGGAAAGGCACAGTCAGGGCCCAATAATAACCAGGTCCCACCCTTTATAGTGGGAGTCCATATTATTAATAAATTGGGAAAGGAACACGGAATGGTGGTTTTATGTTTATATTTTCCATGCAGGTTTCACGTAGAACAGCATATCAAGATTAAGCGGTGAAGACCTCATTGCATACTTTTGGGTCACATTTTAATTAGGGACAATATTATATAATTCTTAAGGGTAGGTACTTTTAAGAGTTTCATATATTATTGTGGTGTGATGGCACTGATATACAGTATGTTTTTCACTAAGGTGATTATTTGTTTATGGAGTATATATTACATTTTCAACACTAGTGAGTGCTGCACCTTGTTTGGTTGATTTATTTGTGTTAGAATGGCACAGTTCACACTTAGAGTTTATATATTTTGGCTTTTTAGCGCAGGAGGATATTTTTAAAATAGTTCTTTATATAAGGTTCTTTATATAAGGTTCTTTATATAAGTCCTTTATAACTTTATATCATTTTTCGCAATTACTGTTCATCTTCTATGACTGTGCATTATAGGCCTGTCCACTGCACAACAACAATGCCATCAGACTTTTGGCCACCAAGACCACCAATGCTTGCTACTAAGAATTGTATTCAGGGATTGTATTGGTGCAGTTTCAAATGCATCAGACAAAATATACAATTTAACAAAACACCTGAATCTATTACATGCTTAGTCTTATAAGTCTCATATATGTAGTGTTATATGCTTCTTATTACACGCAGAGCTTCCTACCTTTATTACATGCAGTGCCTAATTTCTCTCAATTACATGCAATATGTCATACCTTCCTAATTAGTGTTGAGCGAACACGGACTGTATTATTCGTGTTCGTACCGAATAATTGGATTTTTGTTACATTTTATTTCCGGGTTTGTATGTAATGGGGCGCTTTTAATGGCGGGCTTTCAACAGCCAATCAACAAGCGTTTAACTGGTGTGTCTTAAGCCATCCCAGCCATGCCTACTAATGTATTAGTAGCTGTGATTGGCCACCTGAAGCATGTGACCATGTCTTTATAAGTTCGAGAGCCCCAGCGCGCTGCTTCATTCTGCTGTAGTTTAGGGAGAGAGCACACATCATACTTGCTGGCTGCTGATTAGGGACAGACAGTGAAAAATTGTATTGTGTCCGAAAAGAATGCAGGGTCAGGTCGGAGTGCAGGCAGGGCGAGTTATTGGGGCATTTTAGGGCGAGGCTGGAGAATAGGCAGGGTCAGTGTTCTACATCGATTTTGCTGTGTGGGGGGTTGGTTGTGCAGTGCCAGTGAACGATCTTATCGATAATATTAGGGCGAGGCTGGAGAATAGGCAGGGTCAGTGTTCTACATCGATTTTGCTGTGTGTGGGGTGGTGCAGTGAACACAATCTTTTTGCCCGCTGAGGAGGAGGGAGAAAAAAATCAATTTTTATCAGTCAGTTGTGTGCAGCGTTTTTGCTTCAGTGCTGCTGACTGTGATAAGACACTGCTGTGTTCACATGTGCTATTATTGAGTGATTTTAAATTTTATACACTTTTTTCTATTCCACTATTCAATATACACCCTTTTGGGTTAAAAAAATTAAATTGTGGCATAGTCTGTACTAATCTATTTAAAAATTACAAACTTAAAGGGGAATTTTCTTTTTTTTCCCCTTCATAGCCTGCAGAAGAGCTGACTGACATAAGACACTGCTGTGTTCACATGTGCTAGTGATTTTCAATTTTATACACTTTTTTCTATTCCACTATTCAATATACACCCTTTTGGGTTAAAAAAAAATAAATTGTGGCATAGTCTGTACTAAGCTATTTAAAAATTACAATACTTAAAGGGGAATTTTCTTTTTTTTTTTCCCTTCATAGCCTGCAGCAGAGCTGACTGACATAAGACACTGCTGTGTTCACATGTGCTATTGAAAAATCACCAATTTTATATCATATTTTCTATTCCGCTATTCAATCTACACCCTTTGGGGTAAAAAGAATTAAATTGCGGGATAGTCTGTATCGGTACGTGTGAGATACACCTTTCCAATTTTTGGGGCGCATCTTATACCGCCGAGGATTGCAGGGTGCTTCAGTTTGCCTCCTGCCTGTTCCGAACTCCTCCTACTCCTCATCCTGCCTTTAGGGTACAAAAAATAGTAATCAGGGCCTAGTCTGGGTCTGTACGTGTGAGATAGATACACCTTTTGATATCATATTTTCTATTCCGCTATTCAATCTACACCCTTGGGGTAAAAAGAATTAAATTGCGGGATAGTCTGTATCGGTACGTGTGAGATACACCTTTCCAATTTTTGGGGCGCATCTTATACCGCCGAAGATTGCAGGGTGCTTCAGTTTGCCTTCTGCCTGTTCCGAACTCCTCCTACTCCTCATCCTGCCTTTAGGGTACAAAAAATAGTAATCAGGGCCTAGTCTGGGTCTGTACGTGTGAGATAGATACACCTTTTGATATCATATTTTCTATTCCGCTATTCAATCTACACCCTTGGGGTAAAAATAATTCAATTGCGGGATAGTCTGTATCGGTATGTGTGAGATACACCTTTCCAATTTTTGGGGCACATCTTATACCGCTGAGGATTGCAGGGTGCTTCAGTTTGCCTCCTGCCTGTTCCGAACTCCTCCTACTCCTCATCCTGCCTTTAGGGTACAAAAAATAGTAATCAGGGCCTAGTCCGGGTCTGTACGTGTGAGATAGATACACCTTTTGATATCATATTTTCTATTCCGTTATACAATCTACACCCTTGGGGTAAAAAGAATTAAATTGCGGCATAGTCTGTATCGGTACGTGTGAGATACACCTTTCCAATTTTTGGGGCGCATCTTATACTGCAGAGGATTGCAGGGTGCTTCAGTTTGCCTCCTGCCTGTTCCGAACTCCTCCTACTCCTCATCCTGCCTTTAGGGTACAAAAATAGTAATCAGGGCCTAGTCTGGGTCTGTACGTGTGAGATAGATACACCTTTTTGATATCATATTTTCTATTCCGCTATTCAATCTACACCCTTGGGGTAAAAAGAATTAAATTGCGGGATAGTCTGTATCGGTACGTGTGAGATACACCTTTCCAATTTTTGGGGCGCATCTTATACCGCCGAGGATTGCAGGGTGCTTCAGTTTGCCTCCTGCCTGTTCCGAACTCCTCCTACTCCTCATCCTGCCTTTAGGGTACAAAAAATACTAATCAGGGCCTAGTCTGGGTCTGTACGTGTGAGAAAGATACACCTTTTGATATCATATTTTCTATTCCGCTATTCAATCTACACCCTTGGGGTAAAAATAATTAAATTGCGGGATAGTCTGTATCTGTACGTGTGAGATACACCTTTCCAATTTTTGGGGCGCATCTTATACTGCCGAGGATTGCAGGGTGCTTCAGTTTGCCTCCTGCCTGTTCCGAACTCCTCCTACTCCTCATCCTGCCTTTAGGGTACACAAAATAGTAATCAGGGCCTAGTCTGGGTCTGTACGTGTGAGATAGATACACCTTTTGATATCATATTTTCTATTCCGCTATTCAATCTACACCCTTGGGGTAAAAAGAATTAAATTGCGGGATAGTCTGTATCGGTACGTGTGAGATACACCTTTCCAATTTCTGGGGCTCATCTTACACCGCCGAGGATTGCAAGGTGTTTCAGTTTGCCTCCTGCCTGTTCCGAACTCCTCCTACTCCTCATCCTGCCTTTGGGGTACAAAAAATACTAATTGGGGCCTAGTCTGGGTCTGTACGTGTGAGATAGATACACCTTTTGATATTATATTTTCTATTCCGCTATTCAATCTACATCCTTGGGGTAAAAAGAATTAAAATGCGGCATAGTCTGTATCAGTACGTGTGAGATACACCTTTCCAATTTTTGGGGCGCATCTTTTACGCCGAAAATTGCAGGGTGCTTCAGTTTGCCTCCTGCCTGTTCCGAACTCCTCCTACTCCTCATCCTGGCTTTAGGGTACAAAAATTTGTAATCGGGGCCTAGTCTGGGTCTGTACGTGTGAGATAGATACACCTTTTGATATCATATTTTCTATTCCGCTATTCAATCTACACCCTTGGGGTAAAAATAATTAAATTGCGGGATAGTCTGTATCGGTACGTGTGAGATACACCTTTCCAATTTTTGGGGCGCATCTTATACCGCCGAGGATTGCAGGGTGCTTCAGTTTGCCTCCTGCCTGTTCCGAACTCCTCCTACTCCTCATCCTGCCTTTAGGGTACAAAAAATAGTAATCAGGGCCTAGTCTGGGTCTGTACGTGTGAGATAGATACACCTTTTGATATCATATTTTCTATTCCGCTATTCAATCTACACCCTTGGGGTAAAAAGAATTAAATTGCGGGATAGTCTGTATCGGTACGTGTGAGATACACCTTTCCAATTTTTGGGGCGCATCTTACACCGCCCAGGATTGCAGGGTGTTTCAGTTTGCCTCCTGCCTGTTCCGAACTCCTCCTACTCCTCATCCTCATCCTGCCTTTAGGGTACAAAAAATTGTAATCGGGGCCTAGTCTGTGTTTGTACGTGTGAGATACACCGTTTTATAAATTTTTTTCTTTTCCGCTATTCAATATACACCCTTTTTGAGTGTAAAAAATTAAATGACGGCATAGTCTGTATCGGTACATGTGAGATACACCTTTTTAAATTTGTTTGGCGCATGTCCTTCCACCACCGAGGATTGCAGGGCGCTTCAGTTTGCCCCCTGTTCCTAACTCCTCCTACTCCGCTTCCTCATCCTCTACCGCCTCCTCATCCGGTCAGCGTAACACCTTCACCACCAACTTCAGCACAGCCAGGGGTAAACGACAGCTGGCAGTTTTAAAATTTGCCTGTTTGGGGGAAAAAAACACACACCGCGCAGGAGTTGTGGAGGAGCATGGAACAGCAGACAAATGAGTGGTTGCTGCCAGCGAGCCTCAAGCCCGGCCTGGTGGTGTGCGATAACGTGCGAAATCTCATAGCAGCTCTGGGCCTAGCCGGTTTGACGCACATCCCTTGCCTGGCGCATGTGCTGAATTTGGTGGTGCAGAGGTTCCTTAAAAATACCCCGATATGTCAGAGCTGCTGCAGAAAGTTCGGGCCGTCTGTGCGCACTTTCGGGGTTCTCACCCTGCTGCCGCTCGCCTGTCAGCGCTGCAGCGTAACTTCGGCCTTCCCGCTCACCGCCTCATATGTGACGTGCCCACAAGGTGGAACTCCACCTTGCACATGCTGGAAAGACTGTGCGAGCAGCAGCAGGCCATAGTGGAGTTTCAGCTGCAGCACACATGCTCTGCGGAACAGCACCACTTCACCACCAATAACTGGGCCTCCATGCGAGACCCGTGTGCCTTGTTGCGCTGTTTTGAGTACTTCACCAACATGGCCAGTGCCGATGATGCCGTTGTCAGCTTAACTATCCCACTTCTATGCCTCCTTCAAAAAACGATTCGGGCAATGATGGAAGAGGATGTGGCACAGGATGAGGAGGAGGAGGATGAAGAGGTAACATTTCCAAGGCTTTCAGGGCAGTCATTCGCAAGTGGCTCCGAGGGTGGGTTCCTGCACCCACAAACGCCAGGGACACAATTGTCCAGCAGGGGCACAGTTCTGGAGGATGAGGAGGATGAGGAGGAGGAGATGGAGGAGGAGATGGAACCATGTTCACAGCAGGGTGGCACCCAGGCCAGCTCATGGCCATCACTGGTGCGTGGCTGGGGGGATACAGAGGACACAGACGATACACCTCCCACAGAGGACAGCCTTTTGTTGCCTCTTGGCAGCCTGGCACACATGAGCGATTACATGCTGCAGTGTCTCCACAACGACCGCAGAGTTTCCCACATTCTAACTTGTGCTGATTACTGGGTGGCCACGCTGGTGGATCCCCGTTACAAGGACAACGTACCGTCCTTAATTCACTCACTGGAGCGCGATCGCAAGATGCGCGAGTACAAGCGCACGCTGGTAGACGCGATGCTGCTGGCATTCCCACCTGACAG